>NW_027469087.1:1560452-1872542 GCF_051020765.1 Lasioglossum baleicum | reverse complement strand
ATGCGTTATGCGTTATGCGTTATGCGTTATGCGTTATGCGTTATGCGTTATGCGTTATGCGTTATGCGTCATGCGTCATGCGTTATGCGTTATGCGTTATGGGTTATGCGTTATGCGTTATGCGTTATGCGTTATGCGTTATGCGTTATGCGTTATGCGTTATGCGTTATGCGTTATGCGTTATGCGTTATGCGTTATGCGTTATGCGTTATGCGTTATGCGTTATGCGTTATGCGTTATGCGTTATGCGTTATGCGTTATGCGTTATGCGTTATGCGTTATGCGTTATGCGTTACGCGTTACGCGTTATGCGTTATGTGTTATGCGTTATGCGTTATGCGTTATGCGTTATGCGTTATGCGTTATGCGTTATGCGTTATGCGATGTGCGTTATGCGTTATGCGTTATGCGTTATGCGTTATGCGTTATGCGTTATGCGTTATGCGTTATGCGTTATGCGTTATGCGTTATGCGTTATGCGTTATGCGTTATGCGTTATGCGTTATGCGTTATGCGTTATGCGTTATGCGTTATGCGTTATGCGTTATGCGTTATGCGTTATGCGTTATGCGTTATGCGTTATGCGTTATGCGTTATGCGTTATGCGTTATGCGTTATGCGTTATGCGTTATGCGATGTGCGTTATGCGTTATGCGTTATGCGTTATGCGTTATGCGTTATGCGTTATGCGTTATGCGTTATGCGATATGCGTTATTCGTTATGCGTTATGCGTTATGCGTTATGCGTTATGCGTTATGCGTTATGCGTTATGCGTTATGCGTTATGCGTTATGCGTTATGCGTTATGCGTCATGCGTCATGCGTTATGCGTTATGCGTTATGGGTTATGCGTTATGCGTTATGTGTTATGCGTTATGCGTTATGCGTTATGCGTTATGCGTTATGCGTTATGCGTTATGCGTTATGCGTTATGCGTTATGCGTTATGCGTTATGCGTTATGCGTTATGCGTTATGCGATATGCGTTATGCGTTATGCGTTATGCGTTATGCGTTATGCGTTATGCGTTATGCGTTATGCGTTATGCGTTATGCGTTATGCGTTATGCGTCATGCGTCATGCGTTATGCGTTATGCGTTATGGGTTATGCGTTATGCGTTATGCGTTATGCGTTATGCGTTATGCGTTATGCGTTATGCGTTATGCGTTATGCGTTATGCGTTATGCGTTATGCGTTATGCGTTATGCGTTATGCGTTATGCGTTATGCGTTATGCGTTATGCGTTATGCGTTATGCGTTATGCGTTATGCGTTATGCGTTATGCGTTATGCGTTACGCGTTACGCGTTATGCGTTATGTGTTATGCGTTATGCGTTATGCGTTATGCGTTATGCGTTATGCGTTATGCGTTATGCGTTATGCGATGTGCGTTATGCGTTATGCGTTATGCGTTATGCGTTATGCGTTATGCGTTAAGCATTATGACTTTTTCATTGAGCGTTATGCGTTATGACTTTTCCATTGAGCGTTATGCGTTATGCGTTATGCGTTACGCGTTACGCGTTATGCGTTATGTGTTATGCGTTATGCGTTATGCGTTATGCGTTATGCGTTATGCGTTATGCGTTATGCGTTATGCGTTATGCGTTATGCGTTATGCGTTATGCGTTATGCGTTATGCGTTATGCGTTATGCGTTATGCGTTATGCGTCATGCGTTAAGCGTTATGCGTTATGCATTACGCGTTATCCGTTATGCGTTATGCGTTATGCGTCATGCGTCATGCGTTATGCGTTATGCGTTATGGGTTATGCGTTATGCGTTATGCGTTATTCGTTATTCGTTAAGCGTTATGCGTTATGCGTTATGCGTTATGCGTTATGCGTTATGCGTTATGCATTATGCGTTATGCGTTATGCGTTATGCGTTATGCGTTATGCGTTATGCGTTATGCGTTATGCGTTATGCGTTATGCGATGTGCGTTATGCGTTATGCGTTATGCGTTATGCGTTATGCGTTATGCATTATGCGTTATGCGTTATGCGTTATGCGTTATACGTTATGCGTTATGCGTTATGTGTTATGCGTTATGCGTTATGTGTTATGCGTTGTGCTTTACGGGTTATGCGATATGCGTTATGCGTTATGACTTTTTCATTGAGCGTTATGCGTTATGCGATATGCGTTATGCGTTATGCGTTATGCGTTATGCGTTATGCGTTATGCGTTATGCGTTATGCGTTATGCGTTATGCGTTATGCGTTATGCGTTACGCGTTATGCGTTACGCGTTATGCGTTATGCGTTATGCGTTATGCGTTATGCGTTATGCGTTATGCGTTATGCGTTATGCGTTATGCGTTATGCGATATGCGTTATGCGTTATGCGTTATGCGTTATGCGTTATGCGTTATGCGTTATGCGTTATGCGTTATGCGTTATGCGTTATGCGTTATGCGTTATGCGTTATGCGTTATGCGTCATGCGTCATGCGTTACGCGTTATGCGTTATGGGTTATGCGTTATGCGTTATGCGTTATGCGTTATGCGTTATGCGTTATGCGTTATGCGTTATGCGTTATGCGTTATGCGTTATGCGTTATGCGTTATGCGTTATGCGTTATGCGTTATGCGTTATGCGTTATGCGTTATGCGTTATGCGTTATGCGTTATGCGTTATGCGTTATGCGTTATGCGTTATGCGTTATGCGTTATGCGTTACGCGTTACGCGTTATGCGTTATGTGTTATGCGTTATGCGTTATGCGTTATGCGTTATGCGTTATGCGTTATGCGTTATGCGTTATGCGTTATGCGATGTGCGTTATGCGTTATGCGTTATGCGTTATGCGTTATGCGTTAAGCATTATGACTTTTTCATTGAGCGTTATGCGTTATGACTTTTCCATTGAGCGTTATGCGTTATTCGTTATGGGTTATGCGTTATGCGTCATGCGTTAAGCGTTATGCGTTATGCATTACGCGTTATCCGTTATGCGTTATGCGTTATGCGTTATGCGTCATGCGTCATGCGTTATGCGTTATGCGTTATGGGTTATGCGTTATGCGTTATGCGTTATTCGTTATTCGTTAAGCGTTATGCGTTATGCGTTATGCGTTATGCGTTATGCGTTATGCGTTATGCATTATGCGTTATGCGTTATGCGTTATGCGTTATGCGTTATGCGTTATGCGTTATGCGTTATGCGTTATGCGTTATGCGTTATGCGTTATGCGTTATGCGTTATGCGTTATGCGTTATGCGATGTGCGTTATGCGTTATGCGTTATGCGTTATGCGTTATGCGTTATGCGTTAAGCATTATGACTTTTTCATTGAGCGTTATGCGTTATGACTTTTCCATTGAGCGTTATGCGTTATTCGTTATGGGTTATGCGTTATGCGTCATGCGTTAAGCGTTATGCGTTATGCATTACGCGTTATCCGTCATGCGTTATGCGTTATGCGTTATGCGTCATGCGTTATGCGTTATGCGTTATGGGTTATGCGTTATGCGTTATGCGTTATTCGTTATTCGTTAAGCGTTATGCGTTATGCGTTATGCGTTATGCGTTATGCGTTATGCGTTATGCGTTATGCGTTATGCGTTATGCGTTATGCGTTATGCGTTATGCGTTATGCGTTATGCGTTATGCGTTATGCGTTATGCGTTATGCGTTATGCGTTATGCGTTATGCGTTATGCGTTATGCGTTATGCGTTATGCGTTATGCGTTATGCGTTATGCGTTATGCGTTATGCGTTATGCGTTATGCGTTATGCGTTATGCGTTATGCGTTATGCGTTATGCGTTATGCGATGTGCGTTATGCGTTATGCGTTATGCGTTATGCGTTATGCGTTATGCGTTAAGCATTATGACTTTTTCATTGAGCGTTATGCGTTATGACTTTTCCATTGAGCGTTATGCGTTATTCGTTATGGGTTATGCGTTATGCGTCATGCGTTAAGCGTTATGCGTTATGCATTACGCGTTATCCGTCATGCGTTATGCGTTATGCGTTATGCGTCATGCGTTATGCGTTATGCGTTATGGGTTATGCGTTATGCGTTATGCGTTATTCGTTATTCGTTAAGCGTTATGCGTTATGCGTTATGCGTTATGCGTTATGCGTTATGCGTTATGCGTTATGCGTTATGCGTTATGCGTTATGCGTTATGCGTTATGCGTTATGCGTTATGCGTTATGCGTTATGCGTTATGCGTTATGCGTTATGCGTTATGCGTTATGCGTTATGCGTTATGCGTCATGCGTCATGCGTTATGCGTTATGCGTTATGCGTTATGCGTTATGCGTTATGCGTTATGCGTCATGCGTTATGCGTTATGCGTTATGCGTTATGCGTCATGCGTCATGCGTTATGCGTTATGCGTTATGCGTTATGCGTCATGCGTTATGCGTTATGCGTCATGCGTCATGCGTTATGCGTTATGCGTTATGCGTTATGCGTTATGCGTTATGCGTTACGCGTTATGCGTTACGCGTTATGCGTTATGCGTTATGCGTTATGCGTTATGCGTTATGCGTTATGCGTTATGCGTTATGCGTTATGCGTTATGTGTTATGCGTTATGCGTTATGTGTTATGTGTTATGCGTTGTGCTTTACGGGTTATGCGATATGCGTTATGCGTTATGACTTTTTCATTGAGCGTTATGCGTTATGCGATATGCGTTATGCGTTATGCGTTATGCGTTATGCGTTATGCGTTATGCGTTATGCGTTATGCGTTATGCGTTATGCGTTATGCGTTATGCGTTATGCGTTATGCGTTATGCGTTATGCGTTATGCGTTATGCGTTAAGCATTATGACTTTTTCATTGAGCGTTATGCGTTATGACTTTTCCATTGAGCGTTATGCGTTATTCGTTATGGGTTATGCGTTATGGGTTATGCGTTATGCGTTATGCGTTATGCGTTATGCGTTATGCGTTATGCGTTATGCGTTATGCGATGTGCGTTATGCGTTATGCGTTATGCGTTATGCGTTATGCGTTATGCGTTAAGCATTATGACTTTTTCATTGAGCGTTATGCGTTATGACTTTTCCATTGAGCGTTATGCGTTATTCGTTATGGGTTATGCGTTATGCGTCATGCGTTATGCGATGTGCGTTATGCGTTATGCGTTATGCGTTATGCGTTATGCGTTAAGCATTATGACTTTTTCATTGAGCGTTATGCGTTATGACTTTTCCATTGAGCGTTATGCGTTATTCGTTATGGGTTATGCGTTATGCGTCATGCGTTAAGCGTTATGCGTTATGCATTACGCGTTATCCGTTATGCGTTATGCGTTATGCGTTATGCGTCATGCGTCATGCGTTATGCGTTATGCGTTATGGGTTATGCGTTATGCGTTATGCGTTATTCGTTATTCGTTAAGCGTTATGCGTTATGCGTTATGCGTTATGCGTTATGCGTTATGCGTTATGCATTATGCGTTATGCGTTATGCGTTATGCGTTATGCGTTATGCGTTATGCGTTATGCGTTATGCGTTATGCGTTATGCGTTATGCGTTATGCGTTATGCGTTATGCGTTATGCGTTATGCGTTATGCGTTATGCGTTATGCGTTATGCGTTATGCGTTATGCGTTATGCGTTATGCGTTATGCGTTACGCGTTATGCGTTATGCGTTACGCGTTATGCGTTATGCGTTATGCGTTATGCGTTATGCGTTATGCGTTATGCGTTAAGCATTATGACTTTTTCATTGAGCGTTATGCGTTATGCGTTATGCGTTATGCGTTATGCGTTATGCGTTATGCGTTATGCGTTATGCGTTATGCGTTATGGGTTATGCGTTATGCGTTATGTGTTATGCGTTATGCGTTATGTGTTATGTGTTATGCGTTGTGCTTTACGGGTTATGCGATATGCGTTATGCGTTATGACTTTTTCATTGAGCGTTATGCGTTATGCGATATGCGTTATGCGTTATGCGTTATGCGTTATGCGTTATGCGTTATGCGTTATGCGTTATGCGTTATGCGTTATGCGTTATGCGTTATGCGTTATGCGTTAAGCATTATGACTTTTTCATTGAGCGTTATGCGTTATGACTTTTCCATTGAGCGTTATGCGTTATTCGTTATGGGTTATGCGTTATGGGTTATGCGTTATGCGTTATGCGTTATGCGTTATGCGTTATGCGTTATGCGTTATGCGTTATGCGTTATGCGTTATGCGTTATGCGTTATGCGTTATGCGTTATGCGTTATGCGTTATGCGTTATGCGATATGCGTTATGCGTTATGCGTTATGCGTTATGCGTTATGCGTTATGCGTTATGGGTTATGCGTCATGCGTTATGCGTTATGCGTTATTCGTTATTCGTTAAGCGTTATGCGTTATGCGTTATGCGTTATGCGTTATGCGTTATGCGTTATGCGTTATGCGTTATGCGTTATGCGTTATGCGTTATGCGTTATGCGTTATGCGTTATGGGTTATGCGTTATGCGTTATGCGTTATGCGTTATGCGTTATGCGATATGCGTTATGCGTTATGCGTTATGCGTTATGCGTTATGCGTTATGCGTTATGCGTTATGCGTTATGCGTTATGCGTTATGCGTTATGCGTTATGCGTTATGCGTTATGCGTTATTCGTTATTCGTTAAGCGTTATGCGTTATGCGTTATGCGTTATGCGTTATGCGTTATGCGTTATGCGTTATGCGTTATGCGTTATGCGTTATGCGTTATGCGTTATGGGTTATGCGTTATGCGTTATGCGTTATGCGTTATGCGTTATGCGATATGCGTTATGCGTTATGCGTTATGCGTTATGCGTTATGCGTTATGCGTTATGCGTTATGCGTTATGCGTTATTCGTTATTCGTTATGCGTTATGCGTTATGCGTTATGCGTTATGCGTTATGCGTTATGCGTTATGCGATATGCGTTATGCGTTATGCGTTATGCGTTATGCGTTATGCGTTATGCGTTATGCGTTATTCGTTATTCGTTAAGCGTTATGCGTTATGCGTTATGCGTTATGCGTTATGCGTTATGCGTTATGCGTTATGCGTTATGCGTTATGCGTTATGCGTTATGCGTTATGGGTTATGCGTTATGCGTTATGCGTTATGCGTTATGCGTTATGCGATATGCGTTATGCGTTATGCGTTATGCGTTATGCGTTATGCGTTATGCGTTATGCGTTATGCGTTATGCGTTATGCGTTATGCGTTATGCGTTATGCGTTATGCGTTATGGGTTATGCGTTATGCGTTATGCGTTATGCGTTATTCGTTATTCGTTAAGCGTTATGCGTTATGCGTTATGCGTTACGCGTTACGCGTTATGCGTTATGTGTTATGCGTTATCCGTCATGCGTTATGCGTTATGCGTTATGCGTCATGCGTTATGCGTTATGCGTTATGGGTTATGCGTTATGCGTTATGCGTTATTCGTTATTCGTTAAGCGTTATGCGTTATGCGTTATGCGTTATGCGTTATGCGTTATGCGTTATGCGTTATGCGTTATGCGTTATGCGTTATGCGTTATGCGTTATGCGTTATGCGTTATGCGTTATGCGTTATGCGTTATGCGTTATGCGTTATGCGTTATGCGTTATGCGTTATGCGTTATGCGTTATGCGTTATGCGTTATGCGTTATGCGTTATGCGTTATGCGTTATGCGTTATGCGTTATGCGTTATACGTTATGCGATGTGCGTTATGCGTTATGCGTTATGCGTTATGCGTTATGCGTTAAGCATTATGACTTTTTCATTGAGCGTTATGCGTTATGACTTTTCCATTGAGCGTTATGCGTTATTCGTTATGGGTTATGCGTTATGCGTCATGCGTTAAGCGTTATGCGTTATGCATTACGCGTTATCCGTCATGCGTTATGCGTTATGCGTTATGCGTCATGCGTTATGCGTTATGCGTTATGGGTTATGCGTTATGCGTTATGCGTTATTCGTTATTCGTTAAGCGTTATGCGTTATGCGTTATGCGTTATGCGTTATGCGTTATGCGTTATGCGTTATGCGTTATGCGTTATGCGTTATGCGTTATGCGTTATGCGTTATGCGTTATGCGTTATGCGTTATGCGTTATGCGTTATGCGTTATGCGTTATGCGTTATGCGTTATGCGTCATGCGTCATGCGTTATGCGTTATGCGTTATGCGTTATGCGTTATGCGTTATGCGTTATGCGTCATGCGTTATGCGTTATGCGTTATGCGTTATGCGTTATGCGTTATGCGTTATGCGTTATGCGTTATGCGTTATGCGTTATGCGTTATGCGTTATGCGTCATGCGTCATGCGTTATGCGTTATGCGTTATGCGTTATGCGTTATGCGTCATGCGTTATGCGTTATGCGTCATGCGTCATGCGTTATGCGTTATGCGTTATGCGTTATGCGTTATGCGTTATGCGTTACGCGTTATGCGTTACGCGTTATGCGTTATGCGTTATGCGTTATGCGTTATGCGTTATGCGTTATGCGTTATGCGTTATGCGTTATGCGTTATGCGTTATGTGTTATGCGTTATGCGTTATGTGTTATGTGTTATGCGTTGTGCTTTACGGGTTATGCGATATGCGTTATGCGTTATGACTTTTTCATTGAGCGTTATGCGTTATGACTTTTCCATTGAGCGTTATGCGTTATTCGTTATGGGTTATGCGTTATGCGTCATGCGTTAAGCGTTATGCGTTATGCATTACGCGTTATGCGTTATGCGTTATGCGTTATGCGTTATGCGTTATGCGTTATGCGTTATGCGTTATGCGTTATGCGTTATGCGTTATGCGTTATGCGTTATGCGTTATGCGTTATGCGTTATGCGTTATACGTTATGCGTTATGCGTTATGCGTTATGCGTTATGCGTTATGCGTTATGCGTTATGCGTTATGCGTTATGCGTTATGCGTTATGCGTTATGCGTTATGCGTTATGCGTTATGCGATGTGCGTTATGCGTTATGCGTTATGCGTTATGCGTTATGCGTTAAGCATTATGACTTTTTCATTGAGCGTTATGCGTTATGACTTTTCCATTGAGCGTTATGCGTTATTCGTTATGGGTTATGCGTTATGCGTCATGCGTTAAGCGTTATGCGTTATGCATTACGCGTTATCCGTCATGCGTTATGCGTTATGCGTTATGCGTCATGCGTTATGCGTTATGCGTTATGGGTTATGCGTTATGCGTTATGCGTTATTCGTTATTCGTTAAGCGTTATGCGTTATGCGTTATGCGTTATGCGTTATGCGTTATGCGTTATGCGTTATGCGTTATGCGTTATGCGTTATGCGTTATGCGTTATGCGTTATGCGTTATGCGTTATGCGTTATGCGTTATGCGATATGCGTTATGCGTTATGCGTTATGCGTTATGCGTTATGCGTTAAGCATTATGACTTTTTCATTGAGCGTTATGCGTTATGACTTTTCCATTGAGCGTTATGCGTTATTCGTTATGGGTTATGCGTTATGGGTTATGCGTTATGCGTTATGCGTTATGCGTTATGCGTTATGCGTTATGCGTTATGCGTTATGCGTTATGCGTTATGCGTTATGCGTTATGCGTTATGCGTTATGCGTTATGCGTTATGCGTTATTCGTTATGGGTTATGCGTTATGCGTTATGGGTTATGCGTTATGCGTTATGCGTTATGCGTTATGCGTTATGCGTTATGCGTTATGCGTTATGCGTTATGCGTTATGCGTTATGCGTTATGCGTTATGCGATATGCGTTATTCGTTATGCGTTATGCGTTATGCGTTATGCGTTATGCGTTATGCGTTATGCGTTATGCGTTATGCGTCATGCGTCATGCGTTATGCGTTATGCGTTATGCGTTATGCGTTACGCGTTATGCGTTATGCGTTATGCGTTATGCGTTATGCGTTATGCGTTATGCGTTATGCGTTATGCGTTAAGCGTTATACGTTCTGCGTTATGAGTTATGCGTTATGCGTTATGCGTTATGCGTTATGCGTTATGCGTTATGCGTTATGCGTTATGCGTTATGCGTTATGGGTTATGCGTTATGCGTTACACGTTATGGGTTATGCGTTATGCGTTATGCGTTATGCGTTATGCGCTATGCGTTATGCGTTATGCGTTATGCGTTATGCGTTGTGCGTTATGCGTTACGCGTTATGCGTTATGCGTTATGCGTTATGCGTTATGCGTTATGCGTTATGCGTTATGCGTTATGCGATGTGCGTTATGCGTTATGCGTTATGCGTTATGCGTTATGCGTTATGCGTTATGCGTTATGCGTTATGCGTTATGATTTATGCGTTATGCGATGTGCGTTATGCGTTATGCGTTATGCGTTATGCGTTATGCGTAATGCGTTATGCATTATGCGTTATGCGTTATGCGTTATGCGTTATGCGTTATGCGTTATGCGTTATGCGTTATGCGTTATGCGTTATGCGTTATGCGTTATGCGTTATGCGTTATGCGTTATGCGTTATGCGTTATGCGTAATGCGTTATGCATTATGCGTTATGCGTTATGCGTTATGCGTTATGCGCTATGCGTTATGCGTTATGCGTTATGCGTTATGCGTTGTGCGTTATGCGTTACGCGTTATGCGTTATGCGTTATGCGTTATGCGTTATGCGTTATGCGTTATGAGTTATGCGTTATGCGTTACACGTTATGGGTTATGCGTTATGCGTTATGCGTTATGCGTTATGCGCTATGCGTTATGCGTTATGCGTTATGCGTTATGCGTTATGCGTTATGCGTTATGCGTTACGCGTTATGCGTTATGCGTTATGTGTTATGCGTTGTGCTTTACGGGTTATGCGATATGCGTTATGCGTTATGCGTTATGCGATGTGCGTTATGCGTTATGCGTTATGCGTTATGCGTTATGCGTTATGCGTTATGCGTTATGCGTTATGCGTTATGCGTTATGCGTTATGCGTTATGCGATATGCGTTATTCGTTATGCGTTATGCGTTATGCGTTATGCGTTATGCGTTATGCGTTATGCGTTATGCGTTATGCGTTATGCGTTATGCGTTATGCGCTATGCGTTATGCGTTATGCGTTATGCGTTATGCGTTATGCGTTATGCGTTACGCGTTATGCGTTATGCGTTATGCGTTATGCGTTATGCGTTATGCGTTATGCGTTATGCGTTATGCGTTATGCGATGTGCGTTATGCGTTATGCGTTATGCGTTATGCGTTATGCGTTATGCTATGTGCGTTATGCGTTATGCATTATGCGTTATGCGTTATGCGTTATGCGTTATGCGTTATGCGATGTGCGTTATGCGTTATGCGTTATGCGTTATGCGTTATGCGTAATGCGTTATGCGTTATGCGTTATGCGTTATACGTTATGCGTTATGCGTTATGTGTTATGCGTTATGCGTTATGTGTTATGCGTTGTGCTTTACGGGTTATGCGATATGCGTTATGCGTTATGCGTTATGCGATGTGCGTTATGCGTTATGCATTATGCGTTATGCGTTATGCGTTATGCGTTATGCTTTATGCGTTATGCGTTATGCGTTATGCGTTATGCGTTATGCGTTATGCGATATGCGTTATTCGTTATGCGTTATGCGTTATGCGTTATGCGTTATGCGTTATGCGTTATGCGTTATGCGTTATGCGTTATGCGTTATGCGTTATGCGTTATGCGTTATGCGTTATGCGTTATGCGTTATGCGTTATGCGTTATGCGTTATGCGTTATGCGTTATGCGTTATGCGTTATGCGTTATGCGTTATGCGTTATGCGATGTGCGTTATGCGTTATGCGTTATGCGTTATGCGTTATGCGTTATGCTATGTGCGTTATGCGTTATGCGTTATGCGTTATGCGTTATGCGTTATGCGTTATGCGATGTGGGTTATGCGTTATGCGTTATGCGTTATGCGTAATGCGTTATGCATTATGCGTTATGCGTTATGCGTTATGCGTTATACGTTATGCGTTATGCGTTATGTGTTATGCGTTATGCGTTATGTGTTATGCGTTGTGCTTTACGGGTTATGCGATATGCGTTATGCGTTATGACTTTTTCATTGAGCGTTATGCGTTATGCGATATGCGTTATGCGTTATGCGTTATGCGTTATGCGTTATGCGTTATGCGTTATGCGTTATGCGTTATGCGTTATGCGTTATGCGTTATGCGTTATGCGTTATGCGTTATGCGTTATGCGTTATGCGTTATGCGTTACGCGTTATGCGTTATGCGTTATGCGTTATGCGTTATGCGTTATGCGTTATGCGTTATGCGTTATGCGTTATGCGTTATGCGTTATGCGTTATGCGTTATGCGTTATGCGTTATGCGTTATGCGTTATGCGTTATGCGTTATGCGTTATGCGTTATGCGTTATGCGTTATGCGTTATGCGTAATGCGTTATGCATTATGCGTTATGCGTTATGCGTTATGCGTTATGCGTTATACGTTATGCGTTATGCGTTATGTGTTATGCGTTATGCGTTATGTGTTATGCGTTGTGCTTTACGGGTTATGCGATATGCGTTATGCGTTATGACTTTTTCATTGAGCGTTATGCGTTATGCGATATGCGTTATGCGTTATGCGTTATACGTTATGCGTTATGCGTTATGTGTTATGCGTTATGCGTTATGCGTTATGCGTTATGCGTTATGCGTTATACGTTATGCGTTATGCGTTATGTGTTATGCGTTATGCGTTATGTGTTATGCGTTGTGCTTTACGGGTTATGCGATATGCGTTATGCGTTATGACTTTTTCATTGAGCGTTATGCGTTATGCGATATGCGTTATGCGTTATGCGTTATGCGTTATGCGTTATGCGTTATGCGTTATGCGTTATGCGTTATGCGTTATGCGTTATGCGTTATGCGTTATGCGTTATGCGTTATGCGTTATGCGTTATGCGTTATGCGTTATGCGTTATGCGTTATGCGTTATGCGTTATGCGTTACGCGTTATGCGTTACGCGTTACGCGTTACGCGTTATGCGTTATGCGTTATGCGTTATGCGTTATGCGTTATGCGTTATGCGTTATGCGTTATGCGTTATGCGTTATGCGTTATGCGTTATGCGTTATGCGTTATGAGTTATGCGTTATGCGTTATGCGTTATGCGTTATGCGTTATGGGTTATGCGTTATGCGTTACACGTTATGGGTTATGCGTTATGCGTTATGCGTTATGCGTTATGCGTTATGCGCTATGCGTTATGCGTTATGCGTTATGCGTTATGCGTTGTGCGTTATGCGTTACGCGTTATGCGTTATGCGTTATGCGTTATGCGTTATGCGTTATGCGTTATGCGTTATGCGTTATGCGTTACGCGTTATGCGTTATGCGTTATGTGTTATGCGTTGTGCTTTACGGGTTATGCGATATGCGTTATGCGTTATGCGTTATGCGATGTGCGTTATGCGTTATGCGTTATGCGTTATGCGTTATGCGTTATGCGTTATGTGTTATGCGTTATGCGTTATGCGTTATGCGATATGCGTTATTCGTTATGCGTTATGCGTTATGCGTTATGCGTTATGCGTTATGCGTTATGCGTTATGCGTTATGCGTTATGCGTTATGCGCTATGCGTTATGCGTTATGCGTTATGCGTTATGCGTTATGCGTTATGCGTTACGCGTTATGCGTTATGCGTTATGCGTTATGCGTTATGCGTTATGCGTTATGCGTTATGCGTTATGCGATGTGCGTTATGCGTTATGCGTTATGCGTTATGCGTTATGCGTTATGCTATGTGCGTTATGCGTTATGCATTATGCGTTATGCGTTATGCGTTATGCGTTATGCGTTATGCGTTATGCGATGTGCGTTATGCGTTATGCGTTATGCGTTATGCGTTATGCGTAATGCGTTATGCGTTATGCGTTATGCGTTATACGTTATGCGTTATGCGTTATGTGTTATGCGTTATGCGTTATGTGTTATGCGTTGTGCTTTACGGGTTATGCGATATGCGTTATGCGTTATGCGTTATGCGATGTGCGTTATGCGTTACGCGTTATGCGTTATGCGTTATGCGTTATGCGTTATGCGTTATGCGTTATGCGTTATGCGTTATGCGTTATGCGTTATGCGTAATGCGTTATGCGTTATGCGTTATGCGTTATACGTTATGCGTTATGCGTTATGTGTTATGCGTTATGCGTTATGTGTTATGCGTTGTGCTTTACGGGTTATGCGATATGCGTTATGCGTTATGCGTTATGCGATGTGCGTTATGCGTTATGCGTTATGCGTTATGCGTTATGCGTTATGCGTTATGCGTTATGCTTTATGCGTTATGCGTTATGCGTTATGCGTTATGCGTTATGCGTTATGCGATATGCGTTATGCGTTACGCGTTATGCGTTATGCGTTATGCGTTATGCGTTATGCGTTATGCGTTATGCGTTATGCGTTAAGCGTTATACGTTCTGCGTTATGCGTTATGTGTTATGCGTTATGCGTTATGTGTTATGTGTTATGCGTTGTGCTTTACGGGTTATGCGATATGCGTTATGCGTTATGACTTTTTCATTGAGCGTTATGCGTTATGCGATATGCGTTATGCGTTATGCGTTATGCGTTATGCGTTATGCGTTATGCGTTATGCGTTATGCGTTATGCGTTAAGCATTATGACTTTTTCATTGAGCGTTATGCGTTATGACTTTTCCATTGAGCGTTATGCGTTATTCGTTATGGGTTATGCGTTATGGGTTATGCGTTATGCGTTATGCGTTATGCGTTATGCGTTATGCGTTATGCGTTATGCGTTATGCGTTATGAGTTATGCGTTATGCGTTATGCGTTATGCGTTATGCGTTATGCGTTATGCGTTATGCGTTATGCGTTATGCGTTATGGGTTATGCGTTATGCGTTACACGTTATGGGTTATGCGTTATGCGTTATGCGTTATGCGTTATGCGTTATGCGTTATGCGTTATGCGTTGTGCGTTATGCGTTACGCGTTATGCGTTATGCGTTATGCGTTATGCGTTATGCGTTATGCGTTATGCGTTATGCGTTATGCGTTATGCGATGTGCGTTATGCGTTATGCGTTATGCGTTATGCGTTATGCGTTATGCGTTATGCGTTATGCGTTATGCGTTATGCGTTATGATTTATGCGTTATGCGATGTGCGTTATGCGTTATGCGTTATGCGTTATGCGTTATGCGTAATGCGTTATGCATTATGCGTTATGCGTTATGCGTTATGCGTTATGCGTTATGCGTTATGCGTTATGCGTTATGCGTTATGCGTTATGCGTTATGCGTTATGCGTTATGCGTTATGCGTTATGCGTTATGCGTTATGCGTAATGCGTTATGCGTTATGCGTTATGCGTTATGCGCTATGCGTTATGCGTTATGCGTTATGCGTTATGCGTTGTGCGTTATGCGTTACGCGTTATGCGTTATGCGTTATGCGTTATGCGTTATGCGTTATGCGTTATGAGTTATGCGTTATGCGTTACACGTTATGGGTTATGCGTTATGCGTTATGCGTTATGCGTTATGCGCTATGCGTTATGCGTTATGCGTTATGCGTTATGCGTTATGCGTTATGCGTTATGCGTTACGCGTTATGCGTTATGCGTTATGTGTTATGCGTTGTGCTTTACGGGTTATGCGATATGCGTTATGCGTTATGCGTTATGCGATGTGCGTTATGCGTTATGCGTTATGCGTTATGCGTTATGCGTTATGCGTTATGCGTTATGCGTTATGCGTTATGCGTTATGCGTTATGCGATATGCGTTATTCGTTATGCGTTATGCGTTATGCGTTATGCGTTATGCGTTATGCGTTATGCGTTATGCGTTATGCGTTATGCGTTATGCGTTATGCGCTATGCGTTATGCGTTATGCGTTATGCGTTATGCGTTATGCGTTATGCGTTACGCGTTATGCGTTATGCGTTATGCGTTATGCGTTATGCGTTATGCGTTATGCGTTATGCGTTATGCGTTATGCGATGTGCGTTATGCGTTATGCGTTATGCGTTATGCGTTATGCGTTATGCTATGTGCGTTATGCGTTATGCATTATGCGTTATGCGTTATGCGTTATGCGTTATGCGTTATGCGATGTGCGTTATGCGTTATGCGTTATGCGTTATGCGTTATGCGTAATGCGTTATGCGTTATGCGTTATGCGTTATACGTTATGCGTTATGCGTTATGTGTTATGCGTTATGCGTTATGTGTTATGCGTTGTGCTTTACGGGTTATGCGATATGCGTTATGCGTTATGCGTTATGCGATGTGCGTTATGCGTTATGCGTTATGCGTTATGCGTTATGCGTTATGCGTTATGCTTTATGCGTTATGCGTTATGCGTTATGCGTTATGCGTTATGCGTTATGCGATATGCGTTATTCGTTATGCGTTATGCGTTATGCGTTATGCGTTATGCGTTATGCGTTATGCGTTATGCGTTATGCGTTATGCGTTATGCGTTATGCGTTATGCGTTATGCGTTATGCGTTATGCGTTATGCGTTATGCGTTATGCGTTATGCGTTATGCGTTATGCGTTATGCGTTATGCGTTATGCGTTATGCGTTATGCGTTATGCGTTATGCGTTATGCGATGTGCGTTATGCGTTATGCGTTATGCGTTATGCGTTATGCGTTATGCTATGTGCGTTATGCGTTATGCGTTATGCGTTATGCGTTATGCGTTATGCGTTATGCGTTATGCGATGTGGGTTATGCGTTATGCGTTATGCGTTATGCGTAATGCGTTATGCATTATGCGTTATGCGTTATGCGTTATGCGTTATACGTTATGCGTTATGCGTTATGTGTTATGCGTTATGCGTTATGTGTTATGCGTTGTGCTTTACGGGTTATGCGATATGCGTTATGCGTTATGACTTTTTCATTGAGCGTTATGCGTTATGCGATATGCGTTATGCGTTATGCGTTATGCGTTATGCGTTATGCGTTATGCGTTATGCGTTATGCGTTATGCGTTATGCGTTATGCGTTATGCGTTATGCGTTATGCGTTATGCGTTAGGCGTTATGCGTTACGCGTTATGCGTTATGCGTTATGCGTTTTGCGTTATGCGTTATGCGTTATGCGTTATGCGTTATGCGTTATGCGTTATGCGTTATGCGTTATGCGTTATGCGTTATGCGTTATGCGTTATGCGTTATGCGTTATGCGTTATGCGTTATGCGTTATGCGTTATGCGTTATGCGTTATGCGTAATGCGTTATGCATTATGCGTTATGCGTTATGCGTTATGCGTTATGCGTTATACGTTATGCGTTATGCGTTATGTGTTATGCGTTATGCGTTATGTGTTATGCGTTGTGCTTTACGGGTTATGCGATATGCGTTATGCGTTATGACTTTTTCATTGAGCGTTATGCGTTATGCGATATGCGTTATGCGTTATGCGTTATACGTTATGCGTTATGCGTTATGTGTTATGCGTTATGCGTTATGCGTTATGCGTTATGCGTTATGCGTTATACGTTATGCGTTATGCGTTATGTGTTATGCGTTATGCGTTATGTGTTATGCGTTGTGCTTTACGGGTTATGCGATATGCGTTATGCGTTATGACTTTTTCATTGAGCGTTATGCGTTATGCGATATGCGTTATGCGTTATGCGTTATGCGTTATGCGTTATGCGTTATGCGTTATGCGTTATGCGTTATGCGTTATGCGTTATGCGTTATGCGTTATGCGTTATGCGTTATGCGTTATGCGTTATGCGTTATGCGTTATGCGTTATGCGTTATGCGTTATGCGTTATGCGTTACGCGTTATGCGTTACGCGTTACGCGTTACGCGTTATGCGTTATGCGTTATGCGTTATGCGTTATGCGTTATGCGTTATGCGTTATGCGTTATGCGTTATGCGTTATGCGTTATGCGTTATGCGTTATGAGTTATGCGTTATGCGTTATGCGTTATGCGTTATGCGTTATGCGTTATGGGTTATGCGTTATGCGTTACACGTTATGGGTTATGCGTTATGCGTTATGCGTTATGCGTTATGCGTTATGCGCTATGCGTTATGCGTTATGCGTTATGCGTTATGCGTTATGCGTTATGCGTTATGCGTTATGCGTTATGCGATGTGCGTTATGCGTTATGCGTTATGCGTTATGCGTTATGCGTTATGCTATGTGCGTTATGCGTTATGCGTTATGCGTTATGCGTTATGCGTTATGCGTTATGCGTTATGATTTATGCGTTATGCGATGTGCGTTATGCGTTATGCGTTATGCGTTATGCGTTATGCGTAATGCGTTATGCATTATGCGTTATGCGTTATGCGTTATGCGTTATGCGTTATGCGTTATGCGTTATGCGTTATGCGATATGCGTTATGCGTTATGCGTTATGCGTTATGCGTTATGCGTTATGCGTTATGCGTTATGCGTTATGCGTTATGCGTTATGCGTAATGCGTTATGCATTATGCGTTATGCGTTATGCGTTATGCGTTATGCGCTATGCGTTATGCGTTATGCGTTATGCGTTATGCGTTGTGCGTTATGCGTTACGCGTTATGCGTTATGCGTTATGCGTTATGCGTTATGCGTTATGCGTTATGAGTTATGCGTTATGCGTTACACGTTATGGGTTATGCGTTATGCGTTATGCGTTATGCGTTATGCGCTATGCGTTATGCGTTATGCGTTATGCGTTATGCGTTATGCGTTATGCGTTATGCGTTATGCGTTACGCGTTATGCGTTATGCGTTATGTGTTATGTGTTGTGCTTTACGGGTTATGCGATATGCGTTATGCGTTATGCGTTATGCGATGTGCGTTATGCGTTATGCGTTATGCGTTATGCGTTATGCGTTATGCGTTATGCGTTATGCGTTATGCGTTATGCGTTATGCGTTATGCGTTATGCGATATGCGTTATTCGTTATGCGTTATGCGTTATGCGTTATGCGTTATGCGTTATGCGTTATGCGTTATGCGTTATGCGTTATGCGCTATGCGTTATGCGTTATGCGTTATGCGTTATGCGTTATGCGTTATGCGTTACGCGTTATGCGTTATGCGTTATGCGTTATGCGTTATGCGTTATGCGTTATGCGTTATGCGTTATGCAATGTGCGTTATGCGTTATGCGTTATGCGTTATGCGTTATGCGATGTGCGTTATGCGTTATGCGTTATGCGTTATGCGTTATGCGTAATGCGTTATGCGTTATGCGTTATGCGTTATACGTTATGCGTTATGCGTTATGTGTTATGCGTTATTCGTTATGTGTTATGCGTTGTGCTTTACGGGTTATGCGATATGCGTTATGCGTTATGCGTTATGCGATGTGCGTTATGCGTTATGCGTTATGCGTTATGCGTTATGCGTTATGCTTTATGCGTTATGCGTTATGCGTTATGCGTTATGCGTTATGCGTTATGCGATATGCGTTATTCGTTATGCGTTATGCGTTATGCGTTATGCGTTATGCGTTATGCGTTATGCGTTATGCGTTATGCGTTATGCGTTATGCGTTATGCGTTATGCGTTATGCGTTATGCGTTATGCGTTATGCGTTATGCGTTATGCGTTATGCGTTATGCGTTATGCGTTATGCGTTATGCGTTATGCGTTATGCGTTATGCGTTATGCGTTATGCGATGTGCGTTATGCGTTATGCGTTATGCGTTATGCGTTATGCGTTATGCGTTATGCGTTATGCGTTATGCGTTATGCGTTATGCGATGTGGGTTATGCGTTATGCGTTATGCGTTATGCGTAATGCGTTATGCATTATGCGTTATGCGTTATGCGTTATGCGTTATACGTTATGCGTTATGCGTTATGTGTTATGCGTTATGCGTTATGTGTTATGCGTTGTGCTTTACGGGTTATGCGATATGCGTTATGCGTTATGACTTTTTCATTGAGCGTTATGCGTTATGCGATATGCGTTATGCGTTATGCGTTATGCGTTATGCGTTATGCGTTATGCGTTATGCGTTATGCGTTATGCGTTATGCGTTATGCGTTATGCGTTATGCGTTATGCGTTATGCGTTATGCGTTATGCGTTACGCGTTATGCGTTATGCGTTATGCGTTATGCGTTATGCGTTATGCGTTATGCGTTATGCGTTATGCGTTATGCGTTATGCGTTATGCGTTATGCGTTATGCGTTATGCGTTATGCGTTATGCGTTATGCGTTATGCGTTATGCGTAATGCGTTATGCGTTATGCGTTATGCGTTACGCGTTATGCGTTACGCGTTATGCGTTACGCGTTACGCGTTACGCGTTATGCGTTATGCGTTATGCGTTATGCGTTATGCGTTATGCGTTATGCGTTATGCGTTATGCGTTATGCGTTATGCGTTATGCGTTATGCGTTATGAGTTATGCGTTATGCGTTATGCGTTATGCGTTATGCGTTATGCGTTATGCGTTATGCGTTATGCGTTATGCGTTATGCGTTATGCGTTATGCGTTATGCGTTATGCGTTATGCGTTATGCGTTATGCGTTATGCGTTATGCGTTATGCGTTATGCGTTATGCGTTATGCGTTATGCGTTATGCGTTATGCGTTATGCGTTATGCGTTATGCGTTATGCGTTATGCGTTATGCGTTATGCGTTATGCGTTATGCGTTATGCGATGTGCGTTATGCGTTAAGCATTATGACTTTTTCATTGAGCGTTATGCGTTATGACTTTTCCATTGAGCGTTATGCGTTATTCGTTATGGGTTATGCGTTATGCGTCATGCGTTAAGCGTTATGCGTTATGCATTACGCGTTATCCGTCATGCGTTATGCGTTATGCGTTATGCGTCATGCGTTATGCGTTATGCGTTATGGGTTATGCGTTATGCGTTATGCGTTATTCGTTATTCGTTAAGCGTTATGCGTTATGCGTTATGCGTTATGCGTTATGCGTTATGCGTCATGCGTTATGCGTTATGCGTTATGGGTTATGCGTTATGCGTTATGCGTTATTCGTTATTCGTTAAGCGTTATGCGTTATGCGTTATGCGTTATTCGTTATTCGTTAAGCGTTATGCGTTATGCGTTATGCGTTATGCGTTATGCGTTATGCATTATGCGTTATGCGTTATGCGTTATGCGTTATGCGTTATGCGTTATGCGTTATACGTTATGCGTTATGCGTTATGCGTTATGCGTTATGCGTTATGCGTTATGCGTTATGCGTTATGCGTTATGCGTTATGCGTTATGCGTTATGCGTTATGCGTTACGTGTTACGCGTTATGCGTTATGTGTTATGCGTTATGCGTTATGCGGTATGCGTTATGCGTTATGCGTTATGCGTTATGCGTTATGCGTTATGCGTTATGCGTTATGCGTTATGCGTTATGCGTTATGCGTTATGCGTTATGCGTTATGCGTTATGCGTTACGCGTTATGCGTTATGCGTTATGCGTTATGCGTTATGCGTTATGCGTTATGCGTTATGCGTTATGCGTTATGCGTTATGCGTTATGCGTTATGCGTTATGCGTTATGCGTTATGCGTTATGCGTTATGCGTTATGCGTTATGCGTTATGCGTTATGCGTTATGCGTTATGCGTTATGCGTTATGCGTTATGCGTTATGCGATGTGCGTTATGCGTTATGCGTTATGCGTTATGCGTTATGCGTTATGCGTTATGCGTTATGCGTTATGCGTTATGCGTTATGCGTTATGCGTTATGCGATATGCGTTATGCGTTATGCGTTATGCGTTATGCGTTATGCGTTATGCGTTATGCGTTATGCGTTATGCGTTATGCGTTATGCGTTATGCGTTATGCGTTATGCGTTATGCGTTATGCGTTATTCGTTATTCGTTAAGCGTTATGCGTTATGCGTTATGCGTTATGCGTTATGCGTTATGCATTATGCGTTATGCGTTATGCGTTATGCGTTATGCGTTATGCGTTATGCGTTATGCGTTATGCGTTATGCGTTATGCGTTATGCGTTATGCGTTATGCGTTATGCGTTATGCGTTATGCGTTATGCGTTATGCGTTATGCGTTATGCGTTACGCGTTACGCGTTATGCGTTATGTGTTATGCGTTATGCGTTATGCGGTATGCGTTATGCGTTATGCGTTATGCGTTATGCGTTATGCGTTATGCGTTATGCGTTATGCGTTATGCGTTATGCGTTATGCGTTATGCGTTATGCGTTATGCGTTATGCGTTATGCGTTATGCGTTATGCGTTATGCGTTATGCGTTATGCGTTATGCGTTATGCGTTATGCGTTATGCGTTATGCGTTATGCGTTATGCGTTATGCGTTATGCGTTATGCGATGTGCGTTATGCGTTATGCGTTATGCGTTATGCGTTATGCGTTATGCGTTAAGCATTATGACTTTTTCATTGAGCGTTATGCGTTATGACTTTTCCATTGAGCGTTATGCGTTATTCGTTATGGGTTATGCGTTATGCGTCATGCGTTAAGCGTTATGCGTTATGCATTACGCGTTATCCGTCATGCGTTATGCGTTATGCGTTATGCGTCATGCGTTATGCGTTATGCGTTATGGGTTATGCGTTATGCGTTATGCGTTATTCGTTATTCGTTAAGCGTTATGCGTTATGCGTTATGCGTTATGCGTTATGCGTTATGCGTCATGCGTTATGCGTTATGCGTTATGGGTTATGCGTTATGCGTTATGCGTTATTCGTTATTCGTTAAGCGTTATGCGTTATGCGTTATGCGTTATTCGTTATTCGTTAAGCGTTATGCGTTATGCGTTATGCGTTATGCGTTATGCGTTATGCATTATGCGTTATGCGTTATGCGTTATGCGTTATGCGTTATGCGTTATGCGTTATACGTTATGCGTTATGCGTTATGCGTTATGCGTTATGCGTTATGCGTTATGCGTTATGCGTTATGCGTTATGCGTTATGCGTTATGCGTTATGCGTTACGCGTTACGCGTTATGCGTTATGTGTTATGCGTTATGCGTTATGCGGTATGCGTTATGCGTTATGCGTTATGCGTTATGCGTTATGCGTTATGCGTTATGCGTTATGCGTTATGCGTTATGCGTTATGCGTTATGCGTTATGCGTTATGCGTTATGCGTTATGCGTTATGCGTTATGCGTTATGCGTTATGCGTTATGCGTTATGCGTTATGCGTTATGCGTTATGCGATGTGCGTTATGCGTTATGCGTTATGCGTTATGCGTTATGCGTTAAGCATTATGACTTTTTCATTGAGCGTTATGCGTTATGACTTTTCCATTGAGCGTTATGCGTTATTCGTTATGGGTTATGCGTTATGCGTCATGCGTTAAGCGTTATGCGTTATGCATTACGCGTTATCCGTCATGCGTTATGCGTTATGCGTTATGCGTCATGCGTTATGCGTTATGCGTTATGGGTTATGCGTTATGCGTTATGCGTTATTCGTTATTCGTTAAGCGTTATGCGTTATGCGTTATGCGTTATGCGTTATGCGTTATGCGTTATGCGTTATGCGTTATGCGTTATGCGTTATGCGTTATGCGTTATGCGTTATGCGTTATGCGTTATGCGTTATGCGTTATGCGTTATGCGTTATGCGTTATGCGTTATGCGTTATGCGTTATGCGTTATGCGTTATGCGTTATGCGTTATGCGTTATGCGTTATGCGTTATGCGTTATGCGTTATGCGTTATGCGTTATGCGTTATGCGTTATGCGTTATGCGTTATGCGTTATGCGTTATGCGTTATGCGTTATGCGTTATGCGTTATGCGTTATGCGATGTGCGTTATGCGTTATGCGTTATGCGTTATGCGTTATGCGTTATGCGTTAAGCATTATGACTTTTTCATTGAGCGTCATGCGTTATGACTTTTCCATTGAGCGTTATGCGTTATTCGTTATGGGTTATGCGTTATGCGTCATGCGTTAAGCGTTATGCGTTATGCATTACGCGTTATCCGTCATGCGTTATGCGTTATGCGTTATGCGTCATGCGTTATGCGTTATGCGTTATGGGTTATGCGTTATGCGTTATGCGTTATTCGTTATTCGTTAAGCGTTATGCGTTATGCGTTATGCGTTATGCGTTATGCGTTATGCGTTATGCGTTATGCGTTATGCGTTATGCGTTATGCGTTATGCGTTATGCGTTATGCGTTATGCGTTATGCGTTATGCGTTATGCGTTATACGTTATGCGTTATGCGTTATGCGTTATGCGTTATGCGTTATGCGTTATGCGTTATGCGTTATGCGTTATGCGTTATGCGTTATGCGTTATGCGTTATGCGTTATGCGTTATGCGTTATGCGTTATGCGTTATGCGTTATGCGATGTGCGTTATGCGTTATGCGTTATGCGTTATGCGTTATGCGTTAAGCATTATGACTTTTTCATTGAGCGTTATGCGTTATGACTTTTCCATTGAGCGTTATGCGTTATTCGTTATGGGTTATGCGTTATGCGTCATGCGTTAAGCGTTATGCGTTATGCATTACGCGTTATCCGTCATGCGTTATGCGTTATGCGTTATGCGTTATGCGTTATGGGTTATGCGTTATGCGTTATGCGTTATTCGTTATTCGTTAAGCGTTATGCGTTATGCGTTATGCGTTATGCGTTATGCGTTATGCGTTATGCGTTATGCGTTATGCGTTATGCGTTATGCGTTATGCGTTATGCGTTATGCGTTATGCGTTATGCGTTATGCGTTATGCGTTATGCGTTATGCGTTATGCGTTATGCGTTATGCGTCATGCGTTATGCGTTATGCGTTATGCGTTATGCGTTATGCGTTATGCGTTATGCGTTATGCGTTATGCGTTATGCGTTATGCGTTATGCGTTATGCGTTATGCGTCATGCGTTATGCGTTATGCGTTATGCGTTATGCGTTATGCGTCATGCGTTATGCGTTATGCGTCATGCGTCATGCGTTATGCGTTATGCGTTATGCGTTATGCGTTATGCGTTATGCGTTACGCGTTATGCGTTACGCGTTATGCGTTATGCGTTATGCGTTATGCGTTATGCGTTATGCGTTATGCGTTATGCGTTATGCGTTATGCGTTATGCGTTATGCGTTATGCGTTATGCGTTATGCGTTATGTGTTATGCGTTATGCGTTATGTGTTATGTGTTATGCGTTGTGCTTTACGGGTTATGCGATATGCGTTATGCGTTATGACTTTTTCATTGAGCGTTATGCGTTATGCGATATGCGTTATGCGTTATGCGTTATGCGTTATGCGTTATGCGTTAAGCATTATGACTTTTTCATTGAGCGTTATGCGTTATGACTTTTCCATTGAGCGTTATGCGTTATTCGTTATGGGTTATGCGTTATGGGTTATGCGTTATGCGTTATGCGTTATGCGTTATGCGTTATGCGTTATGCGTTATGCGTTATGCGTTATGCGTTATGCGTTATGCGTTATGCGTTATGCGTTATTCGTTATGGGTTATGCGTTATGCGTTATGGGTTATGCGTTATGCGTTATGCGTTATGCGTTATGCGTTATGCGTTATGCGTTATGCGTTATGCGTTATGCGTTATGCGTTATGCGTTATGCGATATGCGTTATTCGTTATGCGTTATGCGTTATGCGTTATGCGTTATGCGTTATGCGTTATGCGTCATGCGTCATGCGTTATGCGTTATGCGTTATGCGTTATGCGTTACGCGTTATGCGTTATGCGTTATGCGTTATGCGTTATGCGTTCTGCGTTAAGCGTTATACGTTCTGCGTTATGCGTTATGTGTTATGCGTTATGCGTTATGTGTTATGTGTTATGCGTTGTGCTTTACGGGTTATGCGATATGCGTTATGCGTTATGACTTTTTCATTGAGCGTTATGCGTTATGCGATATGCGTTATGCGTTATGCGTTATGCGTTATGCGTTATGCGTTATGCGTTATGCGTTATGCGTTATGCGTTATGCGTTATGCGTTAAGCATTATGACTTTTTCATTGAGCGTTATGCGTTATGACTTTTCCATTGAGCGTTATGCGTTATTCGTTATGGGTTATGCGTTATGGGTTATGCGTTATGCGTTATGCGTTATGCGTTATGCGTTATGCGTTATGCGTTATGCGTTATGCGTTATGCGTTATGCGTTATGCGTTATGCGTTATGCGTTATGCGTTATGCGATATGCGTTATGCGTTATGCGTTATGCGTTATGCGTTATGCGTTATGGGTTATGCGTTATGCGTTATGCGTTATGCGTTATGCGTTATGCGTTATGCGTTATGGGTTATGCGTTATGCGTTATGCGTTATGCGTTATGCGTTATGCGATATGCGTTATGCGTTATGCGTTATGCGTTATGCGTTATGCGTTATGCGTTATGCGTTATGCGTTATGCGTTATGCGTTATGCGTTATGCGTTATGCGTTATGCGTTATGCGTTATGCGTTATGCGTTATGCGATATGCGTTATGCGTTATGCGTTATGCGTTATGCGTTATGCGTTATGGGTTATGCGTTATGCGTTATGCGTTATGCGTTATTCGTTATTCGTTAAGCGTTATGCGTTATGCGTTATGCGTTATGCGTTATGCGTTATGCGTTATGCGTTATGCGTTATGCGTTATGCGTTATGCGTTATGCGTTATGCGTTATGCGTTATGCGTTATGCGATATGCGTCATGCGTCATGCGTTATGCGTTATGCGTTATGCGTTATGCGTTATGCGTTATGCGTTATGCGTTATGCGTTAAGCATTATGACTTTTTCATTGAGCGTTATGCGTTATGACTTTTCCATTGAGCGTTATGCGTTATTCGTTATGGGTTATGCGTTATGGGTTATGCGTTATGCGTTATGCGTTATGCGTTATGCGTTATGCGTTATGCGTTATGCGTTATGCGTTATGCGTTATGCGTTATGCGTTATGCGTTATGCGTTATGCGTTATGCGTTATGCGTTATGCGATATGCGTTATGCGTTATGCGTTATGCGTTATGCGTTATGCGTTATGCGTTATGGGTTATGCGTTATGCGTTATGCGTTATGCGTTATTCGTTATTCGTTAAGCGTTATGCGTTATGCGTTATGCGTTATGCGTTATGCGTTATGCGTTATGCGTTATGCGTTATGCGTTATGCGTTATGCGTTATGCGTTATGCGTTATGCGTTATGCGTTATGGGTTATGCGTTATGCGTTATGCGTTATGCGATATGCGTTATGCGTTATGCGTTATGCGTTATGCGTTATGCGTTATGCGTTATGCGTTATGCGTTATGCGTTATGCGTTATGCGTTATGCGTTATGCGTTATGTGTTATGCGTTATGCGTTATGCGATATGCGTTATGCGTTATGCGTTATGCGTTATGCGTTATGGGTTATGCGTTATGCGTTATGCGTTATGCGTTATTCGTTATTCGTTAAGCGTTATGCGTTATGCGTTATGCGTTATGCGTTATGCGTTATGCGTTATGCGTTATGCGTTATGCGTTATGCGTTATGCGTTATGCGTTATGCGTTATGCGTTATGCGTTATACGTTATGCGTTATGCGTTATGCGTTATGCGTTATGCGTTATGCGTTATGCGTTATGCGTTATGCGTTATGCGTTATGCGTTATGCGTTATGCGTTATGCGTTATGCGTTATGCGTTATGCGTTATGCGTTATGCGTTATGCGATGTGCGTTATGCGTTATGCGTTATGCGTTATGCGTTATGCGTTAAGCATTATGACTTTTTCATTGAGCGTTATGCGTTATGACTTTTCCATTGAGCGTTATGCGTTATTCGTTATGGGTTATGCGTTATGCGTCATGCGTTAAGCGTTATGCGTTATGCATTACGCGTTATCCGTCATGCGTTATGCGTTATGCGTTATGCGTCATGCGTTATGCGTTATGCGTTATGGGTTATGCGTTATGCGTTATGCGTTATTCGTTATTCGTTAAGCGTTATGCGTTATGCGTTATGCGTTATGCGTTATGCGTTATGCGTTATGCGTTATGCGTTATGCGTTATGCGTTATGCGTTATGCGTTATGCGTTATGCGTTATGCGTTATGCGTTATGCGTTATGCGTTATGCGTTATGCGTTATGCGTTATGCGTCATGCGTTATGCGTTATGCGTTATGCGTTATGCGTTATGCGTTATGCGTTATGCGTTATGCGTTATGCGTTATGCGTTATGCGTTATGCGTTATGCGTTATGCGTTATGCGTCATGCGTTATGCGTTATGCGTTATGCGTTATGCGTTATGCGTCATGCGTTATGCGTTATGCGTCATGCGTCATGCGTTATGCGTTATGCGTTATGCGTTATGCGTTATGCGTTATGCGTTACGCGTTATGCGTTACGCGTTATGCGTTATGCGTTATGCGTTATGCGTTATGCGTTATGCGTTATGCGTTATGCGTTATGCGTTATGCGTTATGCGTTATGCGTTATGCGTTATGCGTTATGCGTTATGCGTTATGCGTTATGCGTTATGTGTTATGCGTTATGCGTTATGTGTTATGTGTTATGCGTTGTGCTTTACGGGTTATGCGATATGCGTTATGCGTTATGACTTTTTCATTGAGCGTTATGCGTTATGCGATATGCGTTATGCGTTATGCGTTATGCGTTATGCGTTATGCGTTAAGCATTATGACTTTTTCATTGAGCGTTATGCGTTATGACTTTTCCATTGAGCGTTATGCGTTATTCGTTATGGGTTATGCGTTATGGGTTATGCGTTATGCGTTATGCGTTATGCGTTATGCGTTATGCGTTATGCGTTATGCGTTATGCGTTATGCGTTATGCGTTATGCGTTATGCGTTATGCGTTATTCGTTATGGGTTATGCGTTATGCGTTATGGGTTATGCGTTATGCGTTATGCGTTATGCGTTATGCGTTATGCGTTATGCGTTATGCGTTATGCGTTATGCGTTATGCGTTATGCGTTATGCGTTATGCGATATGCGTTATTCGTTATGCGTTATGCGTTATGCGTTATGCGTTATGCGTTATGCGTTATGCGTCATGCGTCATGCGTTATGCGTTATGCGTTATGCGTTATGCGTTACGCGTTATGCGTTATGCGTTATGCGTTATGCGTTATGCGTTCTGCGTTAAGCGTTATACGTTCTGCGTTATGCGTTATGTGTTATGCGTTATGCGTTATGTGTTATGTGTTATGCGTTGTGCTTTACGGGTTATGCGATATGCGTTATGCGTTATGACTTTTTCATTGAGCGTTATGCGTTATGCGATATGCGTTATGCGTTATGCGTTATGCGTTATGCGTTATGCGTTATGCGTTATGCGTTATGCGTTATGCGTTATGCGTTATGCGTTATGCGTTATGCGTTATGCGTTATGCGTTATGCGTTATGCGTTATGCGTTATGCGTCATGCGTCATGCGTTATGCGTTATGCGTTATGCGTTATGCGTTATGCGTTATGCGTTATGCGTCATGCGTTATGCGTTATGCGTTATGCGTTATGCGTTATGCGTTATGCGTTATGCGTTATGCGTTATGCGTTATGCGTTATGCGTTATGCGTTATGCGTTATGCGTTATGCGTCATGCGTCATGCGTTATGCGTTATGCGTTATGCGTTATGCGTTATGCGTCATGCGTTATGCGTTATGCGTCATGCGTCATGCGTTATGCGTTATGCGTTATGCGTTATGCGTTATGCGTTATGCGTTATGCGTTAAGCATTATGACTTTTTCATTGAGCGTTATGCGTTATGACTTTTCCATTGAGCGTTATGCGTTATTCGTTATGGGTTATGCGTTATGGGTTATGCGTTATGCGTTATGCGTTATGCGTTATGCGTTATGCGTTATGCGTTATGCGTTATGCGTTATGCGTTATGCGTTATGCGTTATGCGTTATGCGATATGCGTTATGCGTTATGCGTTATGCGTTATGCGTTATGCGTTATGGGTTATGCGTTATGCGTTATGCGTTATGCGTTATGCGTTATGCGTTATGCGTTATGGGTTATGCGTTATGCGTTATGCGTTATGCGTTATGCGTTATGCGATATGCGTTATGCGTTATGCGTTATGCGTTATGCGTTATGCGTTATGCGTTATGCGTTATGCGTTATGCGTTATGCGTTATGCGTTATGCGTTATGCGTTATGCGTTATGCGTTATGCGTTATGCGATATGCGTTATGCGTTATGCGTTATGCGTTATGCGTTATGCGTTATGGGTTATGCGTTATGCGTTATGCGTTATGCGTTATTCGTTATTCGTTAAGCGTTATGCGTTATGCGTTATGCGTTATGCGTTATGCGTTATGCGTTATGCGTTATGCGTTATGCGTTATGCGTTATGCGTTATGCGTTATGCGTTATGCGTTATGCGTTATGCGTTATGCGATATGCGTCATGCGTCATGCGTTATGCGTTATGCGTTATGCGTTATGCGTTATGCGTTATGCGTTATGCGTTATGCGTTAAGCATTATGACTTTTTCATTGAGCGTTATGCGTTATGACTTTTCCATTGAGCGTTATGCGTTATTCGTTATGGGTTATGCGTTATGGGTTATGCGTTATGCGTTATGCGTTATGCGTTATGCGTTATGCGTTATGCGTTATGCGTTATGCGTTATGCGTTATGCGTTATGCGTTATGCGTTATGCGTTATGCGTTATGCGTTATGCGTTATGCGTTATGCGATATGCGTTATGCGTTATGCGTTATGCGTTATGCGTTATGCGTTATGGGTTATGCGTTATGCGTTATGCGTTATGCGTTATTCGTTATTCGTTAAGCGTTATGCGTTATGCGTTATGCGTTATGCGTTATGCGTTATGCGTTATGCGTTATGCGTTATGCGTTATGCGTTATGCGTTATGCGTTATGCGTTATGCGTTATGCGTTATGCGTTATGGGTTATGCGTTATGCGTTATGCGTTATGCGTTATGCGTTATGCGATATGCGTTATGCGTTATGCGTTATGCGTTATGCGTTATGCGTTATGCGTTATGCGTTATGCGTTATGCGTTATGCGTTATGCGTTATGCGTTATGCGTTATGCGTTATGTGTTATGCGTTATGCGTTATGCGATATGCGTTATGCGTTATGCGTTATGCGTTATGCGTTATGGGTTATGCGTTATGCGTTATGCGTTATGCGTTATTCGTTCTTCGTTAAGCGTTATGCGTTATGCGTTATGCGTTATGCGTTATGCGTTATGCGTTATGCGTTATGCGTTATGCGTTATGCGTTATGCGTTATGCGTTATGCGTTATGCGTTATGCGTTATGCGTTATGCGATATGCGTCATGCGTCATGCGTTATGCGTTATGCGTTAAGCGTTATGCGTTATGCGTTATGCGTTATGCGTTATGCGTTATGCGTTATGCGTTATGCGTTATGCGTTATGCGTTATGCGTTATGCGTTATGCGTTACGCGTTATGCGTTATGCGTTATGCGTTATGAGTTATGCGTTATGCGTTATGCGTTATGCGTTATGCGTTATGCGTTATGCGTTAGGCGTTATGCGTTATGCGTTATGCGTTATGCGTTATGGGTTATGCGTTATGCGTTACACGTTATGGGTTATGCGTTATGCGTTATGCGTTATGCGTTATGCGCTATGCGTTATGCGTTATGCGTTATGCGTTATGCGTTGTGCGTTATGCGTTACGCGTTATGCGTTATGCGTTATGCGTTATGCGTTATGCGTTATGCGTTATGCGTTATGCGTTATGCGATGTGCGTTATGCGTTATGCGTTATGCGTTATGCGTTATGCGTTATGCTATGTGCGTTATGCGTTATGCGTTATGCGTTATGCGTTATGCGTTATGCGATGTGCGTTATGCGTTATGCGTTATGCGTTATGCGTTATGCGTTATGCGTTAAGCATTATGACTTCTTCATTGAGCGTCATGCGTTATGACTTTTCCATTGAGCGTTATGCGTTATTCGTTATGGGTTATGCGTTATGCGTCATGCGTTAAGCGTTATGCGTTATGCATTACGCGTTATCCGTCATGCGTTATGCGTTATGCGTTATGCGTCATGCGTTATGCGTTATGCGTTATGGGTTATGCGTTATGCGTTATGCGTTATTCGTTATTCGTTAAGCGTTATGCGTTATGCGTTATGCGTTATGCGTTATGCGTTATGCGTTATGCGTTATGCGTTATGCGTTATGCGTTATGCGTTATGCGTTATGCGTTATGCGTTATGCGTTATGCGTTATGCGTTATGCGTTATGCGTTATGCGTTATGCGTTATGCGTTATGCGTTATGCGTTATGCGTTATGCGTTATGCGTTATGCGTTATGCGTTATGCGTTATGCGTTATGCGTCATGCGTCATGCGTTATGCGTTATGCGTTATGCGTTATGCGTTATGCGTTATGCGTTATGCGTCATGCGTTATGCGTTATGCGTTATGCGTTATGCGTTATGCGTTATGCGTTATGCGTTATGCGTTATGCGTTATGCGTTATGCGTTATGCGTTATGCGTTATGCGTTATGCGTTATGCGTCATGCGTCATGCGTTATGCGTTATGCGTTATGCGTTATGCGTTATGCGTCATGCGTTATGCGTTATGCGTCATGCGTCATGCGTTATGCGTTATGCGTTATGCGTTATGCGTTATGCGTTACGCGTTATGCGTTACGCGTTATGCGTTACGCGTTATGCGTTATGCGTTATGCGTTATGCGTTATGCGTTATGCGTTATGCGTTATGCGTTATGCGTTATGCGTTATGTGTTATGCGTTATGCGTTATGTGTTATGTGTTATGCGTTGTGCTTTACGGGTTATGCGATATGCGTTATGCGTTATGACTTTTTCATTGAGCGTTATGCGTTATGACTTTTCCATTGAGCGTTATGCGTTATTCGTTATGGGTTATGCGTTATGCGTCATGCGTTAAGCGTTATGCGTTATGCATTACGCGTTATCCGTCATGCGTTATGCGTTATGCGTTATGCGTCATGCGTTATGCGTTATGCGTTATGGGTTATGCGTTATGCGTTATGCGTCATTCGTTATTCGTTAAGCGTTATGCGTTATGCGTTATGCGTTATGCGTTATGCGTTATGCGTTATGCGTTATGCGTTATGCGTTATGCGTTATGCGTTATGCGTTATGCGTTATGCGTTATGCGTTATGCGTTATGCGTTATGCGTTATGCGTTATACGTTATGCGTTATGCGTTATGCGTTATGCGTTATGCGTTATGCGTTATGCGTTATGCGTTATGCGTTATGCGTTATGCGTTATGCGTTATGCGTTATGCGTTATGCGTTATGCGTTATGCGATGTGCGTTATGCGTTATGCGTTATGCGTTATGCGTTATGCGTTATGCGTTAAGCATTATGACTTTTTCATTGAGCGTTATGCGTTATGACTTTTCCATTGAGCGTTATGCGTTATTCGTTATGGGTTATGCGTTATGCGTCATGCGTTAAGCGTTATGCGTTATGCATTACGCGTTATCCGTCATGCGTTATGCGTTATGCGTTATGCGTCATGCGTTATGCGTTATGCGTTATGGGTTATGCGTTATGCGTTATGCGTTATTCGTTATTCGTTAAGCGTTATGCGTTATGCGTTATGCGTTATGCGTTATGCGTTATGCGTTATGCGTTATGCGTTATGCGTTATGCGTTATGCGTTATGCGTTATGCGTTATGCGTTATGCGTTATGCGTTATGCGTTATGCGTTATGCGTTATGCGTTATGCGTTATGCGTTATGCGTCATGCGTCATGCGTTATGCGTTATGCGTTATGCGTTATGCGTTATGCGTTATGCGTTATGCGTCATGCGTTATGCGTTATGCGTTATGCGTTATGCGTTATGCGTTATGCGTTATGCGTTATGCGTTATGCGTTATGCGTTATGCGTTATGCGTTATGCGTTATGCGTCATGCGTCATGCGTTATGCGTTATGCGTTATGCGTTATGCGTTATGCGTCATGCGTTATGCGTTATGCGTCATGCGTCATGCGTTATGCGTTATGCGTTATGCGTTATGCGTTATGCGTTATGCGTTACGCGTTACGCGTTACGCGTTACGCGTTATGCGTTATGCGTTATGCGTTATGCGTTATGCGTTATGCGTTATGCGTTATGCGTTATGCGTTATGCGTTATGCGTTATGCGTTATGCGTTATGCGTTATGCGTTATGTGTTATGCGTTATGCGTTATGTGTTATGTGTTATGCGTTGTGCTTTACGGGTTATGCGATATGCGTTATGCGTTATGACTTTTTCATTGAGCGTTATGCGTTATGCGATATGCGTTATGCGTTATGCGTTATGCGTTATGCGTTATGCGTTAAGCATTATGACTTTTTCATTGAGCGTTATGCGTTATGACTTTTCCATTGAGCGTTATGCGTTATTCGTTATGGGTTATGCGTTATGGGTTATGCGTTATGCGTTATGCGTTATGCGTTATGCGTTATGCGTTATGCGTTATGCGTTATGCGTTATGCGTTATGCGTTATGCGTTATTCGTTATGGGTTATGCGTTATGCGTTATGGGTTATGCGTTATGCGTTATGCGTTATGCGTTATGCGTTATGCGTTATGCGTTATGCGTTATGCGTTATGCGTTATGCGTTATGCGTTATGCGATATGCGTTATTCGTTATGCGTTATGCGTTATGCGTTATGCGTTATGCGTTATGCGTTATGCGTCATGCGTCATGCGTTATGCGTTATGCGTTATGCGTTATGCGTTACGCGTTATGCGTTATGCGTTATGCGTTATGCGTTATGCGTTATGCGTTATGTGTTCTGCGTTAAGCGTTATACGTTCTGCGTTATGCGTTATGTGTTATGCGTTATGCGTTATGTGTTATGTGTTATGCGTTGTGCTTTACGGGTTATGCGATATGCGTTATGCGTTATGACTTTTTCATTGAGCGTTATGCGTTATGCGATATGCGTTATGCGTTATGCGTTATGCGTTATGCGTTATGCGTTATGCGTTATGCGTTATGCGTTATGCGTTATGCGTTAAGCATTATGACTTTTTCATTGAGCGTTATGCGTTATGACTTTTCCATTGAGCGTTATGCGTTATTCGTTATGGGTTATGCGTTATGGGTTATGCGTTATGCGTTATGCGTTATGCGTTATGCGTTATGCGTTATGCGTTATGCGTTATGCGTTATGCGTTATGCGTTATGCGTTATGCGTTATGCGTTATGCGTTATGCGTTATGCGTTATGCGATATGCGTTATGCGTTATGCGTTATGCGTTATGCGTTATGCGTTATGGGTTATGCGTTATGCGTTATGCGTTATGCGTTATGCGTTATGCGTTATGCGTTATGGGTTATGCGTTATGCGTTATGCGTTATGCGTTATGCGTTATGCGATATGCGTTATGCGTTATGCGTTATGCGTTATGCGTTATGCGTTATGCGTTATGCGTTATGCGTTATGCGTTATGCGTTATGCGTTATGCGTTATGCGTTATGCGTTATGCGTTATGCGTTATGCGTTATGCGATATGCGTTATGCGTTATGCGTTATGCGTTATGCGTTATGCGTTATGGGTTATGCGTTATGCGTTATGCGTTATGCGTTATTCGTTATTCGTTAAGCGTTATGCGTTATGCGTTATGCGTTATGCGTTATGCGTTATGCGTTATGCGTTATGCGTTATGCGTTATGCGTTATGCGTTATGCGTTATGCGTTATGCGTTATGCGTTATGGGTTATGCGTTATGCGTTATGCGTTATGCGTTATGCGTTATGCGATATGCGTTATGCGTTATGCGTTATGCGTTATGCGTTATGCGTTATGCGTTATGCGTTATGCGTTATGCGTTATGCGTTATGCGTTATGCGTTATGCGTTATGCGTTATGCGTTATGCGTTATGCGTTATGCGTTATGCGTTATGCGATATGCGTTATGCGTTATGCGTTATGCGTTATGCGTTATGGGTTATGCGTTATGCGTTATGCGTTATGCGTTATTCGTTATTCGTTAAGCGTTATGCGTTATGCGTTATGCGTTATGCGTTATGCGTTATGCGTTATGCGTTATGCGTTATGCGTTATGCGTTATGCGTTATGCGTTATGCGTTATGCGATATGCGTCATGCGTCATGCGTTATGCGTTATGCGTTAAGCGTTATGCGTTATGCGTTATGCGTTATGCGTTATGCGTTATGCGTTATGCGTTATGCGTTATGCGTTATGCGTTATGCGTTATGCGTTATGCGTTATGCGTTATGCGTTATGCGTTATGCGTTATGCGTTATGCGATATGCGTTATGCGTTATGCGTTATGCGTTATGCGTTATGGGTTATGCGTTATGCGTTATGCGTTATGCGTTATTCGTTATTCGTTAAGCGTTATGCGTTATGCGTTATGCGTTACACGTTATGCGTTATGCGTTATGCGTTATGCGTTATGCGTTATGCGTTATGCGTTATGCGTTATGCGTTATGCGTTATGCGTTATGCGATATGCGTCATGCGTCATGCGTTATGCGTTATGCGTTAAGCGTTATGCGTTATGCGTTATGCGTTATGCGTTATGCGTTATGCGTTATGCGTTATGCGTTATGCGTTATGCGTTATGCGTTATGCGTTATGCGTTATGCGTTATGCGTTATGCGTTATGCGTTATGAGTTATGCGTTATGCGTTATGCGTTATGCGTTATGCGTTATGCGTTATGCGTTATGCGTTATGCGTTATGCGTTATGCGTTATGCGTTATGGGTTATGCGTTATGCGTTATGCGTTATGCGTTATGCGTTATGCGTTATGCGTTATGCGTTATGCGTTATGCGTTATGCGTTATGCGTTATGCGTTATGCGTTATGCGTTATGCGTAATGCGTTATGCATTATGCGTTATGCGTTATGCGTTATGCGTTATGCGCTATGCGTTATGCGTTATGCGTTATGCGTTATGCGTTATGCGTTATGTGTTATGCGTTGTGCTTTACGGGTTATGCGATATGCGTTATGCGTTATGCGTTATGCGATGTGCGTTATGCGTTATGCGTTATGCGTTATGCGATATGCGTTATGCGTTATGTGTTATGCGTTATGCGATGTGCGTTATGCGTTATGCGTTATGCGTTATGCGTTATGCGTTATGTGTTATGCGATGTGCGTTATGCGTTATGCGTTATGCGTTATGCGTTATGCGTTATGCTATGTGCGTTATGCGTTATGCGTTATGCGTTATGCGTTATGCGTTATGCGATGTGCGTTATGCGTTATGCGTTATGCGTTATGCGTTATGCGTTATGCGTTAAGCATTATGACTTTTTCATTGAGCGTCATGCGTTATGACTTTTCCATTGAGCGTTATGCGTTATTCGTTATGGGTTATGCGTTATGCGTCATGCGTTAAGCGTTATGCGTTATGCATTACGCGTTATCCGTCATGCGTTATGCGTTATGCGTTATGCGTCATGCGTTATGCGTTATGCGTTATGGGTTATGCGTTATGCGTTATGCGTTATTCGTTATTCGTTAAGCGTTATGCGTTATGCGTTATGCGTTATGCGTTATGCGTTATGCGTTATGCGTTATGCGTTATGCGTTATGCGTTATGCGTTATGCGTTATGCGTTATGCGTTATGCGTTATGCGTTATGCGTTATGCGTTATGCGTTATGCGTTATGCGTTATGCGTTATGCGTTATGCGTTATGCGTTATGCGTCATGCGTCATGCGTTATGCGTTATGCGTTATGCGTTATGCGTTATGCGTTATGCGTTATGCGTCATGCGTTATGCGTTATGCGTTATGCGTTATGCGTTATGCGTTATGCGTTATGCGTTATGCGTTATGCGTTATGCGTTATGCGTTATGCGTTATGCGTTATGCGTTATGCGTTATGCGTCATGCGTCATGCGTTATGCGTTATGCGTTATGCGTTATGCGTTATGCGTCATGCGTTATGCGTTATGCGTCATGCGTCATGCGTTATGCGTTATGCGTTATGCGTTATGCGTTATGCGTTATGCGTTACGCGTTATGCGTTACGCGTTATGCGTTATGCGTTATGCGTTATGCGTTATGCGTTATGCGTTATGCGTTATGCGTTATGCGTTATGTGTTATGCGTTATGCGTTATGTGTTATGTGTTATGCGTTGTGCTTTACGGGTTATGCGATATGCGTTATGCGTTATGACTTTTTCATTGAGCGTTATGCGTTATGACTTTTCCATTGAGCGTTATGCGTTATTCGTTATGGGTTATGCGTTATGCGTCATGCGTTAAGCGTTATGCGTTATGCATTACGCGTTATCCGTCATGCGTTATGCGTTATGCGTTATGCGTCATGCGTTATGCGTTATTCGTTATGGGTTATGCGTTATGCGTTATGGGTTATGCGTTATGCGTTATGCGTTATGCGTTATGCGTTATGCGTTATGCGTTATGCGTTATGCGTTATGCGTTATGCGTTATGCGTTATGCGATATGCGTTATTCGTTATGCGTTATGCGTTATGCGTTATGCGTTATGCGTTATGCGTTATGCGTCATGCGTCATGCGTTATGCGTTATGCGTTATGCGTTATGCGTTACGCGTTATGCGTTATGCGTTATGCGTTATGCGTTATGCGTTATGCGTTATGCGTTATGTGTTCTGCGTTAAGCGTTATACGTTCTGCGTTATGCGTTATGTGTTATGCGTTATGCGTTATGTGTTATGTGTTATGCGTTGTGCTTTACGGGTTATGCGATATGCGTTATGCGTTATGACTTTTTCATTGAGCGTTATGCGTTATGCGATATGCGTTATGCGTTATGCGTTATGCGTTATGCGTTATGCGTTATGCGTTATGCGTTATGCGTTATGCGTTATGCGTTAAGCATTATGACTTTTTCATTGAGCGTTATGCGTTATGACTTTTCCATTGAGCGTTATGCGTTATTCGTTATGGGTTATGCGTTATGGGTTATGCGTTATGCGTTATGCGTTATGCGTTATGCGTTATGCGTTATGCGTTATGCGTTATGCGTTATGCGTTATGCGTTATGCGTTATGCGTTATGCGTTATGCGTTATGCGTTATGCGTTATGCGATATGCGTTATGCGTTATGCGTTATGCGTTATGCGTTATGCGTTATGGGTTATGCGTTATGCGTTATGCGTTATGCGTTATGCGTTATGCGTTATGCGTTATGGGTTATGCGTTATGCGTTATGCGTTATGCGTTATGCGTTATGCGATATGCGTTATGCGTTATGCGTTATGCGTTATGCGTTATGCGTTATGCGTTATGCGTTATGCGTTATGCGTTATGCGTTATGCGTTATGCGTTATGCGTTATGCGTTATGCGATATGCGTTATGCGTTATGCGTTATGCGTTATGCGTTATGCGTTATGGGTTATGCGTTATGCGTTATGCGTTATGCGTTATTCGTTATTCGTTAAGCGTTATGCGTTATGCGTTATGCGTTATGCGTTATGCGTTATGCGTTATGCGTTATGCGTTATGCGTTATGCGTTATGCGTTATGCGTTATGCGTTATGCGTTATGCGTTATGCGTTATGGGTTATGCGTTATGCGTTATGCGTTATGCGTTATGCGTTATGCGATATGCGTTATGCGTTATGCGTTATGCGTTATGCGTTATGCGTTATGCGTTATGCGTTATGCGTTATGCGTTATGCGTTATGCGTTATGCGTTATGCGTTATGCGTTATGCGTTATGCGTTATGCGTTATGCGTTATGCGTTATGCGATATGCGTTATGCGTTATGCGTTATGCGTTATGCGTTATGGGTTATGCGTTATGCGTTATGCGTTATGCGTTATTCGTTATTCGTTAAGCGTTATGCGTTATGCGTTATGCGTTATGCGTTATGCGTTATGCGTTATGCGTTATGCGTTATGCGTTATGCGTTATGCGTTATGCGTTATGCGTTATGCGATATGCGTCATGCGTCATGCGTTATGCGTTATGCGTTAAGCGTTATGCGTTATGCGTTATGCGTTATGCGTTATGCGTTATGCGTTATGCGTTATGCGTTATGCGTTATGCGTTATGCGTTATGCGTTATGCGTTATGCGTTATGCGTTATGCGTTATGCGTTATGCGTTATGCGATATGCGTTATGCGTTATGCGTTATGCGTTATGCGTTATGGGTTATGCGTTATGCGTTATGCGTTATGCGTTATTCGTTATTCGTTAAGCGTTATGCGTTATGCGTTATGCGTTACACGTTATGCGTTATGCGTTATGCGTTATGCGTTATGCGTTATGCGTTATGCGTTATGCGTTATGCGTTATGCGTTATGCGTTATGCGATATGCGTCATGCGTCATGCGTTATGCGTTATGCGTTAAGCGTTATGCGTTATGCGTTATGCGTTATGCGTTATGCGTTATGCGTTATGCGTTATGCGTTATGCGTTATGCGTTATGCGTTATGCGTTATGCGTTATGCGTTATGCGTTATGCGTTATGCGTTATGAGTTATGCGTTATGCGTTATGCGTTATGCGTTATGCGTTATGCGTTATGCGTTATGCGTTATGCGTTATGCGTTATGCGTTATGCGTTATGGGTTATGCGTTATGCGTTATGCGTTATGCGTTATGCGTTATGCGTTATGCGTTATGCGTTATGCGTTATGCGTTATGCGTTATGCGTTATGCGTTATGCGTTATGCGTAATGCGTTATGCATTATGCGTTATGCGTTATGCGTTATGCGTTATGCGCTATGCGTTATGCGTTATGCGTTATGCGTTATGCGTTATGCGTTATGTGTTATGCGTTGTGCTTTACGGGTTATGCGATATGCGTTATGCGTTATGCGTTATGCGATGTGCGTTATGCGTTATGCGTTATGCGTTATGCGATATGCGTTATGCGTTATGCGTTATACGTTATGCGTTATGCGTTATGTGTTATGCGTTATGCGATGTGCGTTATGCGTTATGCGTTATGCGTTATGCGTTATGCGTTATGTGTTATGCGATGTGCGTTATGCGTTATGCGTTATGCGTTATGCGTTATGCGTTATGCTATGTGCGTTATGCGTTATGCGTTATGCGTTATGCGTTATGCGTTATGCGATGTGCGTTATGCGTTATGCGTTATGCGTTATGCGTTATGCGTTATGCGTTAAGCATTATGACTTTTTCATTGAGCGTCATGCGTTATGACTTTTCCATTGAGCGTTATGCGTTATTCGTTATGGGTTATGCGTTATGCGTCATGCGTTAAGCGTTATGCGTTATGCATTACGCGTTATCCGTCATGCGTTATGCGTTATGCGTTATGCGTCATGCGTTATGCGTTATGCGTTATGGGTTATGCGTTATGCGTTATGCGTTATTCGTTATTCGTTAAGCGTTATGCGTTATGCGTTATGCGTTATGCGTTATGCGTTATGCGTTATGCGTTATGCGTTATGCGTTATGCGTTATGCGTTATGCGTTATGCGTTATGCGTTATGCGTTATGCGTTATGCGTTATGCGTTATGCGTTATGCGTTATGCGTTATGCGTTATGCGTTATGCGTTATGCGTTATGCGTCATGCGTCATGCGTTATGCGTTATGCGTTATGCGTTATGCGTTATGCGTTATGCGTTATGCGTCATGCGTTATGCGTTATGCGTTATGCGTTATGCGTTATGCGTTATGCGTTATGCGTTATGCGTTATGCGTTATGCGTTATGCGTTATGCGTTATGCGTTATGCGTTATGCGTCATGCGTCATGCGTTATGCGTTATGCGTTATGCGTTATGCGTTATGCGTCATGCGTTATGCGTTATGCGTCATGCGTCATGCGTTATGCGTTATGCGTTATGCGTTATGCGTTATGCGTTATGCGTTACGCGTTATGCGTTACGCGTTATGCGTTATGCGTTATGCGTTATGCGTTATGCGTTATGCGTTATGCGTTATGCGTTATGCGTTATGTGTTATGCGTTATGCGTTATGTGTTATGTGTTATGCGTTGTGCTTTACGGGTTATGCGATATGCGTTATGCGTTATGACTTTTTCATTGAGCGTTATGCGTTATGACTTTTCCATTGAGCGTTATGCGTTATTCGTTATGGGTTATGCGTTATGCGTCATGCGTTAAGCGTTATGCGTTATGCATTACGCGTTATCCGTCATGCGTTATGCGTTATGCGTTATGCGTCATGCGTTATGCGTTATGCGTTATGGGTTATGCGTTATGCGTTATGCGTTATTCGTTATTCGTTAAGCGTTATGCGTTATGCGTTATGCGTTATGCGTTATGCGTTATGCGTTATGCGTTATGCGTTATGCGTTATGCGTTATGCGTTATGCGTTATGCGTTATGCGTTATGCGTTATGCGTTATGCGTTATGCGTTATACGTTATGCGTTATGCGTTATGCGTTATGCGTTATGCGTTATGCGTTATGCGTTATGCGTTATGCGTTATGCGTTATGCGTTATGCGTTATGCGTTATGCGTTATGCGTTATGCGTTATGCGTTATGCGTTATGCGTTATGCGATGTGCGTTATGCGTTATGCGTTATGCGTTATGCGTTATGCGTTATGCGTTAAGCATTATGACTTTTTCATTGAGCGTTATGCGTTATGACTTTTCCATTGAGCGTTATGCGTTATTCGTTATGGGTTATGCGTTATGCGTCATGCGTTAAGCGTTATGCGTTATGCATTACGCGTTATCCGTCATGCGTTATGCGTTATGCGTTATGCGTCATGCGTTATGCGTTATGCGTTATGGGTTATGCGTTATGCGTTATGCGTTATTCGTTATTCGTTAAGCGTTATGCGTTATGCGTTATGCGTTATGCGTTATGCGTTATGCGTTATGCGTTATGCGTTATGCGTTATGCGTTATGCGTTATGCGTTATGCGTTATGCGTTATGCGTTATGCGTTATGCGTTATGCGTTATGCGTTATGCGTTATGCGTTATGCGTTATGCGTTATGCGTTATGCGTTATGCGTCATGCGTCATGCGTTATGCGTTATGCGTTATGCGTTATGCGTTATGCGTTATGCGTTATGCGTCATGCGTTATGCGTTATGCGTTATGCGTTATGCGTTATGCGTTATGCGTTATGCGTTATGCGTTATGCGTTATGCGTTATGCGTTATGCGGTATGCGTTATGCGTTATGCGTCATGCGTCATGCGTTATGCGTTATGCGTTATGCGTTATGCGTTATGCGTCATGCGTTATGCGTTATGCGTTATGCGTTATGCGATGTGCGTTATGCGTTATGCGTTATGCGTTATGCGTTATGCGTTATGCTATGTGCGTTATGCGTTATGCATTATGCGTTATGCGTTATGCGTTATGCGTTATGCGTTATGCGTTATGCGTTATGCGTTATGCGTCATGCGTCATGCGTTATGCGTTATGCGTTATGCGTTATGCGTTATGCGTTATGCGTTATGCGTTATGCGTTATGCGTTATGCGTTATGCGTTATGCGTTATGCGTTATGCGTTATGCGTTATGCGTTATGCGTTATGCGTTATGCGTTATGCGTTACGCGTTATGCGTTATGCGTTATGCGTTATGCGTTATGCGTTATGCGTTATGCGTTATGCGTTAAGCGTTATACGTTCTGCGTTATGCGTTATGTGTTATGAGTTATGCGTTATGTGTTATGTGTTATGCGTTGTGCTTTACGGGTTATGCGATATGCGTTATGCGTTATGACTTTTTCATTGAGCGTTATGCGTTATGCGATATGCGTTATGCGTTATGCGTTATGCGTTATGCGTTATGCGTTATGCGTTATGCGTTATGCGTTATGCGTTATGCGTTATGCGTTATGCGTTATGCGTTATGCGTTATGCGTTAAGCATTATGACTTTTTCATTGAGCGTTATGCGTTATGACTTTTCCATTGAGCGTTATGCGTTATTCGTTATGGGTTATGCGTTATGGGTTATGCGTTATGCGTTATGCGTTATGCGTTATGCGTTATGCGTTATGCGTTATGCGTTATGCGTTATGCGTTATGCGTTATGCGTTATGCGATATGCGTTATGCGTTATGCGTTATGCGTTATGCGTTATTCGTTATTCGTTAAGCGTTATGCGTTATGCGTTATGCGTTATGCGTTATGCGTTATGCGTTATGCGTTATGCGTTATGCGTTATGCGTTATGCGTTATGCGTTATGCGTTATGCGTTATGCGTTATGGGTTATGCGTTATGCGTTATGCGTTATGCGTTATGCGTTATGCGATATGCGTTATGCGTTATGCGTTATGCGTTATGCGTTATGCGTTATGCGTTATGCGTTATGCGTTATGCGTTATGCGTTATGCGTTATGCGTTATACGTTATGCGTTATGCGTTATGTGTTATGCGTTATGCGTTATGTGTTATGCGTTGTGCTTTACGGGTTATGCGATATGCGTTATGCGTTATGACTTTTTCATTGAGCGTTATGCGTTATGCGATATGCGTTATGCGTTATGCGTTATACGTTATGCGTTATGCGTTATGTGTTATGCGTTATGCGTTATGCGTTATGCGTTATGCGTTATGCGTTATACGTTATGCGTTATGCGTTATGTGTTATGCGTTATGCGTTATGTGTTATGCGTTGTGCTTTACGGGTTATGCGATATGCGTTATGCGTTATGACTTTTTCATTGAGCGTTATGCGTTATGCGATATGCGTTATGCGTTATGCGTTATGCGTTATGCGTTATGCGTTATGCGTTATGCGTTATGCGTTATGCGTTATGCGTTATGCGTTATGCGTTATGCGTTATGCGTTATGCGTTATGCGTTATGCGTTATGCGTTATGCGTTATGCGTTATGCGTTATGCGTTATGAGTTATGCGTTATGCGTTACGCGTTATGAGTTACGCGTTACGCGTTACGCGTTATGCGTTATGCGTTATGCGTTATGCGTTATGCGTTATGCGTTATGCGTTATGCGTTATGCGTTATGCGTTATGCGTTATGCGTTATGCGTTATGAGTTATGCGTTATGCGTTATGCGTTATGCGTTATGCGTTATGCGTTATGCGTTATGCGTTATGCGTTATGCGTTATGCGTTATGCGTTATGCGTTATGCGTTATGCGTTATGCGTTATGCGTTATGCGTTATGCGTTATGCGTTATGCGTTATGCGTTATGCGTTATGCGTTATGCGTTATGCGTTATGCGTTATGCGTTATGCGTTATGCGTTATGCGTTATGCGTTATGCGTTATGCGTTATGCGTTATGCGTTATGCGTTATGCGATGTGCGTTATGCGTTATGCGTTATGCGTTATGCGTTATGCGTTATGCGTTATGCGTTATGCGTTATGCGTTATGCGTTATGCGTTATGCGTTATGCGTTATGCGTTATGCGTTATGCGTTATGCGTTATGCGTTATGCGTCATGCGTCATGCGTTATGCGTTATGCGTTATGCGTTATGCGTTATGCGTTATGCGTTATGCGTTATGCGTTATGCGTTATGCGTTATGCGTTATGCGTTATGCGTTATGCGTTATGCGTTATGCGTTATGCGTTACGCGTTATGCGTTATGCGTTATGCGTTATGCGTTATGCGTTATGCGTTATGCGTTATGCGTTATGCGTTAAGCGTTATACGTTCTGCGTTATGCGTTATGTGTTATGAGTTATGCGTTATGTGTTATGTGTTATGCGTTGTGCTTTACGGGTTATGCGATATGCGTTATGCGTTATGACTTTTTCATTGAGCGTTATGCGTTATGCGATATGCGTTATGCGTTATGCGTTATGCGTTATGCGTTATGCGTTATGCGTTATGCGTTATGCGTTATGCGTTATGCGTTATGCGTTATGCGTTATGCGTTATGCGTTATGCGTTATGCGTTATGCGTTATGCGTTAAGCATTATGACTTTTTCATTGAGCGTTATGCGTTATGACTTTTCCATTGAGCGTTATGCGTTATTCGTTATGGGTTATGCGTTATGGGTTATGCGTTATGCGTTATGCGTTATGCGTTATGCGTTATGCGTTATGCGTTATGCGTTATGCGTTATGCGTTATGCGTTATGCGATATGCGTTATGCGTTATGCGTTATGCGTTATGCGTTATGCGTTATGGGTTATGCGTTATGCGTTATGCGTTATGCGTTATTCGTTATTCGTTAAGCGTTATGCGTTATGCGTTATGCGTTATGCGTTATGCGTTATGCGTTATGCGTTATGCGTTATGCGTTATGCGTTATGCGTTATGCGTTATGCGTTATGCGTTATGGGTTATGCGTTATGCGTTATGCGTTATGCGTTATGCGTTATGCGATATGCGTTATGCGTTATGCGTTATGCGTTATGCGTTATGCGTTATGCGTTATGCGTTATGCGTTATGCGTTATGCGTTATGCGTTATGCGTTATGCGTTATGCGTTATGCGTTATGCGTTATGCGATATGCGTTATGCGTTATGCGTTATGCGTTATGCGTTATACGTTATGCGTTATGCGTTATGTGTTATGCGTTATGCGTTATGTGTTATGCGTTGTGCTTTACGGGTTATGCGATATGCGTTATGCGTTATGACTTTTTCATTGAGCGTTATGCGTTATGCGATATGCGTTATGCGTTATGCGTTATGCGTTATGCGTTACGCGTTATGCGTTATGCGTTATGCGTTATGCGTTATGCGTTATGCGTTATGCGTTATGCGTTATGCGTTATGCGTTATGCGTTATGCGTTATGCGTTATGCGTTATGCGTTATGCGTTATGCGTTATGCGTTATGCGTTATGCGTTATGCGTTATGCGTTATGCGTTATGCGTTACGCGTTATGCGTTACGCGTTACGCGTTACGCGTTATGCGTTATGCGTTATGCGTTATGCGTTATGCGTTATGCGTTAAGCATTATGACTTTTTCATTGAGCGTTATGCGTTATGACTTTTCCATTGAGCGTTATGCGTTATTCGTTATGGGTTATGCGTTATGGGTTATGCGTTATGCGTTATGCGTTATGCGTTATGCGTTATGCGTTATGCGTTATGCGTTATGCGTTATGCGTTATGCGTTATGCGTTATGCGTTATGCGTTATGCGTTATGCGTTATGCGTTATGCGTTATGCGATATGCGTTATGCGTTATGCGTTATGCGTTATGCGTTATGCGTTATGGGTTATGCGTTATGCGTTATGCGTTATGCGTTATTCGTTATTCGTTAAGCGTTATGCGTTATGCGTTATGCGTTATGCGTTATGCGTTATGCGTTATGCGTTATGCGTTATGCGTTATGCGTTATGCGTTATGAGTTATGCGTTATGCGTTATGCGTTATGCGTTATGCGTTATGCGTTATGCGTTATGCGTTATGCGTTATGCGTTATGCGTTATGCGTTATGCGTTATGCGTTATGCGTTATGCGTTATGCGTTATGCGTTATGCGTTATGCGTTATGCGTTATGCGTTATGCGTTATGCGTTATGCGTTATGCGTTATGCGTTATGCGTTATGCGTTATGCGTTATGCGTTATGCGTTATGCGTTATGCGTTATGCGTTATGCGTTATGCGTTATGCGTTATGCGTTATGCGTTATGCGTTATGCGTTATGCGATGTGCGTTATGCGTTATGCGTTATGCGTTATGCGTTATGCGTTATGCGTTATGCGTTATGCGTTATGCGTTATGCGTTAAGCATTATGACTTTTTCATTGAGCGTTATGCGTTATGACTTTTCCATTGAGCGTTATGCGTTATTCGTTATGGGTTATGCGTTATGCGTCATGCGTTAAGCGTTATGCGTTATGCATTACGCGTTATCCGTTATGCGTTATGCGTTATGCGTAATGCGTTATGAGTAATGTGTCATGCGTTATGCGTTTTCGTTATGCGTTATTCGTTAAGCGTTATGCGTTATGCGTCATGCGTTATGCGTTATGCGTTATGGGTTATGCGTTATGCGTTATGCGTTATGCGTTATTCGTTATTCGTTAAGCGTTATGCGTCATGCGTTATGCGTTATGCGTTATGCGTTATGCGTTACGCGTTATGCGTTATGCGTTATGCGTTATGCGTTATGCGTTATGCGTTATGCGTTATGCGTTATGCGTTATGCGTTATGCGTTATGCGTTATGCGTTATGCGTTATGCGTTATGCGTTACGCGTTACGCGTTATGCGTTATGCGTTATGCGTTATGCGTTATGCGGTATGCGTTACGCGTTATGCGTTACGCGTTATTCGTTATGCGTTATGCGTTATGCGTTATGCGTTATGCGTTATGCGTTATGCGTTATGCGTTATGCGTTATGCGTTATGCGTTATGCGTTATGCGTTATGCGTTATGCGTTATGCGTTATGCGTTATGCGTTATGCGTTATGCGTTATGCGATGTGCGTTATGCGTTATGCGTTATGCGTTATGCGTAATGCGTTCTGCATTATGCGTTATGCGTTATGCGTTATGCGTTATGCGTTATACGTTATGCGTTATGCGTTATGTGTTATGCGTTATGCGTTATGTGTTATGCGTTGTGCTTTACGGGTTATGCGATATGCGTTATGCGTTATGACTTTTTCATTGAGCGTTATGCGTTATGCGATATGCGTTATGCGTTATGCGTTATGCGTTATGCGTTATGCGTTATGCGTTATGCGTTATGCGTTATGCGTTATGCGTTATGCGTTATGCGTTATGCGTTATGCGTTATGCGTTATGCGTTATGCGTTATGCGTTAAGCGTTACGCGTTATGCGTTACGCGTTATGCGTTATGCGTTATGCGTTATGCGTTATGCGTTATGCATTACGCGTTATGCGTTATGCGTTATGCGTTATGCGTTATGCGTTATGCGTTATGCGTTATGCGTTATGCGTTATGCGATGTGCGTTATGCGTTATGCGTTATGCGTTATGCGTTATGCGTTATGCGTTATGCGTTATACGTTATGCGTTATGCGTTAAGCATTATGACTTTTTCATTGAGCGTTATGCGTTATGACTTTTCCATTGAGCGTTATGCGTTATTCGTTATGGGTTATGCGTTATGCGTCATGCGTTAAGCGTTATGCGTTATGCATTACGCGTTATCCGTTATGCGTTATGCGTTATGCGTAATGCGTTATGAGTAATGTGTCATGTGTTATGCGTTTTCGTTATGCGTTATTCGTTATGCGTTATGCGTTAAGCGTTATGCGTCATGCGTTAAGCGTTATGCGTTATGCATTACGCGTTATCCGTTATGCGTTATGCGTTATGCGTTATGCGTTATGCGTAATGCGTTATGCATTATGCGTTATGCGTTATGCGTTATGCGTTATGCGTTATACGTTATGCGTTATGCGTTATGTGTTATGCGTTATGCGTTATGTGTTATGCGTTGTGCTTTACGGGTTATGCGATATCCGTTATGCGTTATGACTTTTTCATTGAGCGTTATGCGTTATGCGATATGCGTTATGCGTTATGCGTTATACGTTATGCGTTATGCGTTATGTGTTATGCGATATGCGTTATGCGTTATGCGTTATGCGTTATGCGTTATACGTTATGCGTTATGCGTTATGTGTTATGCGTTATGCGTTATGTGTTATGCGTTGTGCTTTACGGGTTATGCGATATGCGTTATGCGTTATGACTTTTTCATTGAGCGTTATGCGTTATGCGATATGCGTTATGCGTTATGCGTTATGCGTTATGCGTTATGCGTTATGCGTTATGCGTTATGCGTTATGCGTTATGCGTTATGCGTTATGCGTTATGCGTTATGCGTTATGCGTTATGCGTTATGCGTTATGCGTTATGCGTTATGCGTTATGCGTTATGCGTTATGCGTTATGCGTTATGCGTTATGCGTTATGCGTTATGCGTTATGCGTTATGCGTTATGCGTTATGCGTTATGCGTTATGCGTTATGCGTTATGCGTTATGCGTTATGCGTTATGCGTTATGCGTTATGCGTTATGCGTTATGCGTTATGCGTTACGCGTTACGCGTTACGCGTTACGCGTTACGCGTTACGCGTTATGCGTTATGCGTTATGCGTTATGCGTTATGCGTTATGCGTTATGCGTTATGCGTTATGCGTTATGCGTTATGCGTTATGCGTTATGCGTTATGCGTTATGCGTTATGCGTTATGCGTTATGCGTTATGCGTTATGCGTTATGCGTTATGCGTTATGCGTCATGCGTCATGCGTTATGCGTTATGCGTTATGCGTTATGCGTTATGCGTTATGCGTTATGCGTTATGCGTTATGCGTTATGCGTTATGCGTTATGCGTTATGCGTTATGCGTTATGCGTTATGCGTTACGCGTTATGCGTTATGCGTTATGCGTTATGCGTTATGCGTTATGCGTTATGCGTTATGCGTTATGCGTTATGCGTTAAGCGTTATACGTTCTGCGTTATGCGTTATGTGTTATGCGTTATGCGTTATGTGTTATGTGTTATGCGTTGTGCTTTACGGGTTATGCGATATGCGTTATGCGTTATGACTTTTTCATTGAGCGTTATGCGTTATGCGATATGCGTTATGCGTTATGCGTTATGCGTTATGCGTTATGCGTTATGCGTTATGCGTTATGCGTTATGCGTTATGCGTTAAGCATTATGACTTTTTCATTGAGCGTTATGCGTTATGACTTTTCCATTGAGCGTTATGCGTTATTCGTTATGGGTTATGCGTTATGGGTTATGCGTTATGCGTTATGCGTTATGCGTTATGCGTTATGCGTTATGCGTTATGCGTTATGCGTTATGCGATATGCGTTATGCGTTATGCGTTATGCGTTATGCGTTATGCGTTATGGGTTATGCGTTATGCGTTATGCGTTATGCGTTATTCGTTATTCGTTAAGCGTTATGCGTTATGCGTTATGCGTTATGCGTTATGCGTTATGCGTTATGCGTTATGCGTTATGCGTTATGCGTTATGCGTTATGCGTTATGCGTTATGCGTTATGCGTTATGCGTTATGCGTTATGGGTTATGCGTTATGCGTTATGCGTTATGCGTTATGCGTTATGCGATATGCGTTATGCGTTATGCGTTATGCGTTATGCGTTATGCGTTATGCGTTATGCGTTATGCGTTATGCGTTATGCGTTATGCGTTATGCGTTATGCGTTATGCGTTATGCGTTATGCGTTATGCGATATGCGTTATGCGTTATGCGTTATGCGTTATGCGTTATACGTTATGCGTTATGCGTTATGTGTTATGCGTTATGCGTTATGTGTTATGCGTTGTGCTTTACGGGTTATGCGATATGCGTTATGCGTTATGACTTTTTCATTGAGCGTTATGCGTTATGCGATATGCGTTATGCGTTATGCGTTATGCGTTATGCGTTATGCGTTATGCGTTATGCGTTATGCGTTATGCGTTATGCGTTATGCGTTATGCGTTATGCGTTATGCGTTATGCGTTATGCGTTATGCGTTATGCGTTATGCGTTATGCGTTATGCGTTATGCGTTATGCGTTATGCGTTATGCGTTATGCGTTATGCGTTATGCGTTATGCGTTATGCGTTATGCGTTACGCGTTATGCGTTACGCGTTACGCGTTACGCGTTATGCGTTATGCGTTATGCGTTATGCGTTATGCGTTATGCGTTATGCGTTAAGCATTATGACTTTTTCATTGAGCGTTATGCGTTATGACTTTTCCATTGAGCGTTATGCGTTATTCGTTATGGGTTATGCGTTATTCGTTATGGGTTATGCGTTATGGGTTATGCGTTATGCGTTATGCGTTATGCGTTATGCGTTATGCGTTATGCGTTATGCGTTATGCGTTATGCGTTATGCGTTATGCGTTATGCGTTATGCGTTATGCGTTATGCGTTATGCGTTATGCGATATGCGTTATGCGTTATGCGTTATGCGTTATGCGTTATGCGTTATGCGTTATGGGTTATGCGTTATGCGTTATGCGTTATGCGTTATTCGTTATTCGTTAAGCGTTATGCGTTATGCGTTATGCGTTATGCGTTATGCGTTATGCGTTATGCGTTATGCGTTATGCGTTATGCGTTATGCGTTATGCGTTATGCGTTATGCGTTATGCGTTATGCGTTATGGGTTATGCGTTATGCGTTATGCGTTATGCGTTATGCGTTATGCGTTATGCGTTATGCGTTATGCGTTATGCGTTATGCGTTATGCGTTATGCGTTATGCGTTATGCGTTATGCGTTATGCGTTATGCGTTATGCGTTATGCGTTATGCGTTATGCGTTATGCGTTATGCGTTATGCGTTATGCGTTATGCGATATGCGTCATGCGTCATGCGTTATGCGTTATGCGTTAAGCGTTATGCGTTATGCGTTATGCGTTATGCGTTATGCGTTATGCGTTATGCGTTATGCGTTATGCGTTATGCGTTATGCGTTATGCGTTATGCGTTATGCGTTATGCGTTATGCGTTATGCGTTATGCGTTATGCGATATACGTTATTCGTTATGCGTTATGCGTTATGCGTTATGCGTTATGCGTTATGCGTTATGCGTTATGCGTTATGCGTTATGCGTTATGCGTTATGCGTTATGCGTTATGCGTTATGCGTTATGCGTTATGCGTTATGCGTTATGCGTTATGCGTTATGCGTTATGCGTTATGCGTTATGCGTTATGCGTTATGCGTTATGCGTTATGCGTTATGCGTTATGCGTTATGCGTTATGCGTTATGCGTTATGCGTTATGCGTTATGCGTTATGCGTTATGCGTTATGCGTTATGCGTTATGCGTTATGCGTTATGCGTTATGCGTTATGCGTTATGCGTTATGGGTTATGCGTTATGCGTTACACGTTATGGGTTATGCGTTATGCGTTATGCGTTATGCGTTATGCGCTATGCGTTATGCGTTATGCGTTATGCGTTATGCGTTGTGCGTTATGCGTTACGCGTTATGCGTTATGCGTTATGCGTTATGCGTTATGCGTTATGCGATATGCGTCATGCGTCATGCGTTATGCGTTATGCGTTATGCGTTATGCGTTATGCGTTATGCGTTATGCGTTATGCGTTATGCGTTATGCGTTATGCGTTATGCGTTATGCGTTATGCGTTATGCGTTATGCGTTATGCGTTATGCGTTATGCGTTATGCGTTATGCGTTATGCGTTATGCGTTATGCGTTATGCGTTATGCGTTATGCGTTATGCGTTATGCGTTATGCGTTATGCGTTATGCGTTATGCGTTATGCGTTACGCGTTATGCGTTACGCGTTACGCGTTACGCGTTATGCGTTATGCGTTATGCGTTATGCGTTATGCGTTATGCGTTAAGCATTATGACTTTTTCATTGAGCGTTATGCGTTATGACTTTTCCATTGAGCGTTATGCGTTATTCGTTATGGGTTATGCGTTATGCGTTATGCGTTATGCGTTATGCGTTACGCGTTATGCGTTACGCGTTACGCGTTACGCGTTATGCGTTATGCGTTATGCGTTATGCGTTATGCGTTATGCGTTAAGCATTATGACTTTTTCATTGAGCGTTATGCGTTATGACTTTTCCATTGAGCGTTATGCGTTATTCGTTATGGGTTATGCGTTATGACTTTTCCATTGAGCGTTATGCGTTATTCGTTATGGGTTATGCGTTATGGGTTATGCGTTATGCGTTATGCGTTATGCGTTATGCGTTATGCGTTATGCGTTATGCGTTATGCGTTATGCGTTATGCGTTATGCGTTATGCGTTATGCGTTATGCGTTAAGCGTTACGCGTTATGCGTTACGCGTTATGCGTTATGCGTTATGCGTTATGCGTTATGCGTTATGCGTTATGCGTTATGCGATATGCGTTATGCGATATGCGTTATGCGTTATGCGTTATGCGTTATGCGTTATGCGTTATGCGTTATGCGTTATGCGTTATGCGTTATGCGTTATGCGTTATGCGTTATGCGTTATGCGTTATGCGATATGCGTTATTCGTTATGCGTTATGCGTTATGCGTTATGCGTTATGCGTTATGCGTTATGCGATATGCGTCATGCGTCATGCGTTATGCGTTATGCGTTAAGCGTTATGCGTTATGCGTTATGCGTTATGCGTTATGCGTTATGCGTTATGCGTTATGCGTTATGCGTTATGCGTTATGCGTTATGCGTTATGCGTTATGCGTTATGCGTTATGCGTTATGCGTTATGCGTTATGCGTTATGCGTTATGCGTTATGCGTTATGCGTTATGCGTTATGCGTTATGCGTTATGCGTTATGCGTTATGCGTTATGCGTTATGCGTTATGCGTTATGCGTTATGCGTTATGCGTTATGCGTTATGCGTTATGCGTTATGCGTTATGCGTTATGCGTTATGCGTTATGCGTTATGGGTTATGCGTTATGCGTTACACGTTATGGGTTATGCGTTATGCGTTATGCGTTATGCGTTATGCGCTATGCGTTATGCGTTATGCGTTATGCGTTATGCGTTATGCGTTGTGCGTTATGCGTTACGCGTTATGCGTTATGCGTTATGCGTTATGCGTTATGCGATATGCGTCATGCGTCATGCGTTATGCATTATGCGTTAAGCGTTATGCGTTATGCGTTATGCGTTATGCGTTATGCGTTATGCGTTATGCGTTATGCGTTATGCGTTATGCGTTATGCGTTATGCGTTATGCGTTATGCGTTATGCGTTATGCGTTATGCGATATGCGTTATTCGTTATGCGTTATGCGTTATGCGTTATGCGTTATGCGTTATGCGTTATGCGATATGCGTCATGCGTCATGCGTTATGCGTAATGCGTTAAGCGTTATGCGTTATGCGTTATGCGTTATGCGTTATGCGTTATGCGTTATGCGTTATGCGTTATGCGTTATGCGTTATGCGTTATGCGTTATGCGTTATGCTTTATGCGTTATGCGTTATGCGTTATGCGTTATGCGTTATGCGTTATGCGTTATGCGTTATGCGTTATGCGTTATGCGTTATGCGTTATGCGTTATGGGTTATGCGTTATGCGTTACACGTTATGGGTTATGCGTTGTGCGTTATGCGTTATGCGTTATGCGCTATGCGTTATGCGTTATGCGTTATGCGTTATGCGTTGTGCGTTATGCGTTACGCGTTATGCGTTATGCGTTATGCGTTATGCGTTATGCGTTATGCGTTATGCGTTATGCGTTATGCGTTATGCGTTATGCGATGTGCGTTATGCGTTATGCGTTATGCGTTATGCGTTATGCGTTATGCTATGTGCGTTATGCGTTATGCGTTATGCGTTATGCGTTATGCGTTATGCGTTATGCGTTATGCGTTATGCGATGTGCGTTATGCGTTATGCGTTATGCGTTATGCGTTATGCGTAATGCGTTATGCGTTATGCGTTATGCGTTATGCGTTATGCGTTATGCGTTATGCTATGTGCGTTATGCGTTATGCATTATGCGTTATGCGTTATGCGTTATGCGTTATGCGTTATGCGATGTGCGTTATGCGTTATGCGTTATGCGTTATGCGTTATGCGTAATGCGTTATGCATTATGCGTTATGCGTTATGCGTTATACGTTATGCGTTATGCGTTATGTGTTATGCGTTATGCGTTATGTGTTATGCGTTGTGCTTTACGGGTTATGCGATATGCGTTATGCGTTATGCGTTATGCGATGTGCGTTATGCGTTATGCGTTATGCGTTATGCGTTATGCGTTATGCGTTATGCGTTATGCGTTATGCGTTATGCGTTATGCGTTATGCGTTATGCGTTATGCGTTATGCGATATGCGTTATTCGTTATGCGTTATGCGTTATGCGTTATGCGTTATGCGTTATGCGTTATGCGTTATGCGTTATGCGTTATGCGTTATGCGCTATGCGCTATGCGTTATGCGTTATGCGTTATGCGTTATGCGTTATGCGTTACGCGTTATGCGTTATGCGTTATGCGTTATGCGTTATGCGTTATGCGTTATGCGTTATGCGTTATGCGTTATGCGTTATGCGTTATGCGATGTGCGTTATGCGTTATGCGTTATGCGTTATGCGTTATGCGTTATGCGATATGCGTCATGCGTCATGCGTTATGCGTTAAGCGTTATGCGTTATGCGTTATGCGTTATGCGTTATGCGTTATGCGTTATGCGTTATGCGTTATGCGTTATGCGTTATGCGTTATGCGTTATGCGTTATGCGTTATGCGTTATGCGTTATGCGTTATGCGTTATGCGTTATGCGTTATGCGTTATGCGTTATGCGTTATGCGTTATGCGTTATGCGTTATGCGTTATGCGTTATGCGTTATGCGTTATGGGTTATGCGTTATGCGTTACACGTTATGGGTTATGCGTTATGCGTTATGCGTTATGCGTTATGCGTTATGCGTAATGCGTTATACATTATGCGTTATGCGTTATGCGTTATACGTTATGCGTTATGCGTTATGTGTTATGCGTTATGCGTTATGTGTTATGCGTTGTGCTTTACGGGTTATGCGATATGCGTTATGCGTTATGCGTTATGCGATGTGCGTTATGCGTTATGCGTTATGCGTTATGCGTTATGCGTTATGCGTTATGCGTTATGCGTTATGCGTTATGCGATATGCGTTATTCGTTATGCGTTATGCGTTATGCGTTATGCGTTATGCGTTATGCGTTATGCGTTATGCGTTATGCGTTATGCGTTATGCGTTATGCGCTATGCGTTATGCGTTATGCGTTATGCGTTATGCGTTATGCGTTATGCGTTACGCGTTATGCGTTATGCGTTATGCGTTATGCGTTATGCGTTATGCGTTATGCGTTATGCGTTATGCGTTATGCGTTATGCGATGTGCGTTATGCGTTATGCGTTATGCGTTATGCGTTATGCGTTATGCGATATGCGTCATGCGTCATGCGTTATGCGTTATGCGTTAAGCGTTATGCGTTATGCGTTATGCGTTATGCGTTATGCGTTATGCGTTATGCGTTATGCGTTATGCGTTATGCGTTATGCGTTATGCGTTATGCGTTATGCGTTATGCGTTATGCGTTATGCGTTATGCGTTATGCGTTATGCGTTATGCGTTATGCGTTATGCGTTATGCGTTATGCGTTATGCGTTATGCGTTATGCGTTATGCGTTATGCGTTATGCGTTATGCGTTATGCGTTATGCGTTATGGGTTATGCGTTATGCGTTACACGTTATGGGTTATGCGTTATGCGTTATGCGTTATGCGTTATGCGCTATGCGTTATGCGTTATGCGTTATGCGTTATGCGTTATGCGTTACGCGTTATGCGTTATGCGTTATGCGTTATGCGTTATGCGTTATGCGTTATGCGTTATGCGTTATGCGTTATGCGTTATGCGTTATGCGTTATGCGTTATGCGTTATGCGTTATGCGTTATGCGTTATGCGTTATGCGTTATGCGTTATGCGTTATGCGTTATGGGTTATGCGTTATGCGTTACACGTTATGGGTTATGCGTTATGCGTTATGCGTTATGCGTTATGCGCTATGCGTTATGCGTTATGCGTTATGCGTTATGCGTTGTGCGTTATGCGTTACGCGTTATGCGTTATGCGTTATGCGTTATGCGTTATGCGTTATGCGTTATGCGTTATGCGTTATGCGTTATGCGTTATGCGATGTGCGTTATGCGTTATGCGTTATGCGTTATGTGTTATGCGTTATGCGTTATGTGTTATGCGTTGTGCTTTACGGGTTATGCGTTATGCGTAATGCGTTATGCATTATGCGTTATGCGTTATGCGTTATACGTTATGCGTTATGCGTTATGTGTTATGCGTTATGCGTTATGCGTTATGCGTTATGCGATATGCGTTATGCGTTATGCGTTATGCGTTATGCGTTATACGTTATGCGTTATGCGTTATGTGTTATGCGTTATGCGTTATGTGTTATGCGTTGTGCTTTACGGGTTATGCGATATGCGTTATGCGTTATGACTTTTTCATTGAGCGTTATGCGTTATGCGATATGCGTTATGCGTTATGCGTTATGCGTTATGCGTTATGCGTTATGCGTTATGCGTTATGCGTTATGCGTTATGCGTTACGCGTTATGCGTTATGCGTTATGCGTTATGCGTTATGCGTTATGCGTTATGCGTTATGCGTTATGCGTTATGCGTTATGCGTTATGCGTTATGCGTTATGCGTTATGCGTTATGCGTTATGCGTTATGCGTTAGGCGTTATGCGTTACGCGTTATGCGTTACGCGTTATGCGTTATGCGTTATGCGTTATGGGTTATGCGTTATGCGTTATGCGTTATGCGTTATTCGTTATTCGTTAAGCGTTATGCGTCATGCGTTATGCGTTATGCGTTATGCGTTATGCGTTACGCGTTATGCGTTATGCGTTATGCGTTATGCGTTATGCGTTATGCGTTATGCGTTATGCGTTATGCGTTATGCGTTATGCGTTATGCGTTATGCGTTATGCGTTATGCGTTACGCGTTACGCGTTATGCGTTATGCGTTATGCGTTATGCGTTATGCGGTATGCGTTACGCGTTATGCGTTACGCGTTATTCGTTATGCGTTATGCGTTATGCGTTATGCGTTATGCGTTATGCGTTATGCGTTATGCGTTATGCGTTATGCGTTATGCGTTATGCGTTATGCGTTATGCGTTATGCGTTATGCGTTATGCGTTATGCGTTATGCGATGTGCGTTATGCGTTATGCGTTATGCGTTATGCGTAATGCGTTCTGCATTATGCGTTATGCGTTATGCGTTATGCGTTATGCGTTATACGTTATGCGTTATGCGTTATGTGTTATGCGTTATGCGTTATGTGTTATGCGTTGTGCTTTACGGGTTATGCGATATGCGTTATGCGTTATGACTTTTTCATTGAGCGTTATGCGTTATGCGATATGCGTTATGCGTTATGCGTTATGCGTTATGCGTTATGCGTTATGCGTTATGCGTTATGCGTTATGCGTTATGCGTTATGCGTTATGCGTTATGCGTTATGCGTTATGCGTTATGCGTTAAGCGTTACGCGTTATGCGTTACGCGTTATGCGTTATGCGTTATGCGTTATGCGTTATGCGTTATGCATTACGCGTTATGCGTTATGCGTTATGCGTTATGCGTTATGCGTTATGCGTTATGCGTTATGCGTTATGCGTTATGCGATGTGCGTTATGCGTTATGCGTTATGCGTTATGCGTTATGCGTTATGCGTTATGCGTTATGCGTTATGCGTTATGCGTTAAGCATTATGACTTTTTCATTGAGCGTTATGCGTTATGACTTTTCCATTGAGCGTTATGCGTTATTCGTTATGGGTTATGCGTTATGCGTCATGCGTTAAGCGTTATGCGTTATGCATTACGCGTTATCCGTTATGCGTTATGCGTTATGCGTAATGCGTTATGAGTAATGTGTCATGTGTTATGCGTTTTCGTTATGCGTTATTCGTTATGCGTTATGCGTTAAGCGTTATGCGTCATGCGTTAAGCGTTATGCGTTATGCATTACGCGTTATCCGTTATGCGTTATGCGTTATGCGTTATGCGTTATGCGTAATGCGTTATGCATTATGCGTTATGCGTTATGCGTTATGCGTTATGCGTTATACGTTATGCGTTATGCGTTATGTGTTATGCGTTATGCGTTATGTGTTATGCGTTGTGCTTTACGGGTTATGCGATATCCGTTATGCGTTATGACTTTTTCATTGAGCGTTATGCGTTATGCGATATGCGTTATGCGTTATGCGTTATACGTTATGCGTTATGCGTTATGTGTTATGCGTTATGCGTTATGCGTTATGCGTTATGCGTTATGCGTTATACGTTATGCGTTATGCGTTATGTGTTATGCGTTATGCGTTATGTGTTATGCGTTGTGCTTTACGGGTTATGCGATATGCGTTATGCGTTATGACTTTTTCATTGAGCGTTATGCGTTATGCGATATGCGTTATGCGTTATGCGTTATGCGTTATGCGTTATGCGTTATGCGTTATGCGTTATGCGTTATGCGTTATGCGTTATGCGTTATGCGTTATGCGTTATGCGTTATGCGTTATGCGTTATGCGTTATGCGTTATGCGTTATGCGTTATGCGTTATGCGTTATGCGTTATGCGTTATGCGTTATGCGTTATGCGTTATGCGTTATGCGTTATGCGTTATGCGTTATGCGTTATGCGTTATGCGTTATGCGTTATGCGTTATGCGTTATGCGTTATGCGTTATGCGTTATGCGTTATGCGTTATGCGTTACGCGTTACGCGTTACGCGTTACGCGTTATGCGTTATGCGTTATGCGTTATGCGTTATGCGTTATGCGTTATGCGTTATGCGTTATGCGTTATGCGTTATGCGTTATGCGTTATGCGTTATGCGTTATGCGTTATGCGTTATGCGTTATGCGTTATGCGTTATGCGTTATGCGTTATGCGTTATGCGTCATGCGTCATGCGTTATGCGTTATGCGTTATGCGTTATGCGTTATGCGTTATGCGTTATGCGTTATGCGTTATGCGTTATGCGTTATGCGTTATGCGTTATGCGTTATGCGTTATGCGTTATGCGTTACGCGTTATGCGTTATGCGTTATGCGTTATGCGTTATGCGTTATGCGTTATGCGTTATGCGTTATGCGTTAAGCGTTATACGTTCTGCGTTATGCGTTATGTGTTATGCGTTATGCGTTATGTGTTATGTGTTATGCGTTGTGCTTTACGGGTTATGCGATATGCGTTATGCGTTATGACTTTTTCATTGAGCGTTATGCGTTATGCGATATGCGTTATGCGTTATGCGTTATGCGTTATGCGTTATGCGTTATGCGTTATGCGTTATGCGTTATGCGTTATGCGTTATGCGTTATGCGTTAAGCATTATGACTTTTTCATTGAGCGTTATGCGTTATGACTTTTCCATTGAGCGTTATGCGTTATTCGTTATGGGTTATGCGTTATGGGTTATGCGTTATGCGTTATGCGTTATGCGTTATGCGTTATGCGTTATGCGTTATGCGTTATGCGTTATGCGATATGCGTTATGCGTTATGCGTTATGCGTTATGCGTTATGCGTTATGGGTTATGCGTTATGCGTTATGCGTTATGCGTTATTCGTTATTCGTTAAGCGTTATGCGTTATGCGTTATGCGTTATGCGTTATGCGTTATGCGTTATGCGTTATGCGTTATGCGTTATGCGTTATGCGTTATGCGTTATGCGTTATGCGTTATGCGTTATGCGTTATGCGTTATGGGTTATGCGTTATGCGTTATGCGTTATGCGTTATGCGTTATGCGATATGCGTTATGCGTTATGCGTTATGCGTTATGCGTTATGCGTTATGCGTTATGCGTTATGCGTTATGCGTTATGCGTTATGCGTTATGCGTTATGCGTTATGCGTTATGCGTTATGCGTTATGCGTTATGCGTTATGCGATATGCGTTATGCGTTATGCGTTATGCGTTATGCGTTATACGTTATGCGTTATGCGTTACGCGTTATGCGTTACGCGTTACGCGTTACGCGTTATGCGTTATGCGTTATGCGTTATGCGTTATGCGTTATGCGTTATGCGTTAAGCATTATGACTTTTTCATTGAGCGTTATGCGTTATGACTTTTCCATTGAGCGTTATGCGTTATTCGTTATGGGTTATGCGTTATTCGTTATGGGTTATGCGTTATGGGTTATGCGTTATGCGTTATGCGTTATGCGTTATGCGTTATGCGTTATGCGTTATGCGTTATGCGTTATGCGTTATGCGTTATGCGTTATGCGTTATGCGTTATGCGTTATGCGTTATGCGTTATGCGTTATGCGTTATGCGTTACGCGTTATGCGTTACGCGTTACGCGTTACGCGTTATGCGTTATGCGTTATGCGTTATGCGTTATGCGTTATGCGTTATGCGTTATGCGTTACGCGTTATGCGTTACGCGTTACGCGTTACGCGTTATGCGTTATGCGTTATGCGTTATGCGTTATGCGTTATGCGTTATGCGTTATGCGTTATGCGTTATGCGTTATGCGTTATGCGTTATGCGTTATGCGTTATGCGTTATGCGTTATGCGTTATGCGTTATGCGTTATGCGTTATGCGTTATGCGTTATGCGTTATGCGTTATGCGTTATGCGTTATGCGTTATGCGTTATGCGTTATGCGTTATGCGTTATGCGTTATGCGTTATGCGTTATGCGTTATGCGTTACGCGTTATGCGTTACGCGTTACGCGTTACGCGTTATGCGTTATGCGTTATGCGTTATGCGTTATGCGTTATGCGTTATGCGTTAAGCATTATGACTTTTTCATTGAGCGTTATGCGTTATGACTTTTCCATTGAGCGTTATGCGTTATTCGTTATGGGTTATGCGTTATTCGTTATGGGTTATGCGTTATGGGTTATGCGTTATGCGTTATGCGTTATGCGTTATGCGTTATGCGTTATGCGTTATGCGTTATGCGTTATGCGTTATGCGTTATGCGTTATGCGTTATGCGTTATGCGTTATGCGTTATGCGTTATGCGATATGCGTTATGCGTTATGCGTTATGCGTTATGCGTTATGCGTTATGCGTTATGGGTTATGCGTTATGCGTTATGCGTTATGCGTTATTCGTTATTCGTTAAGCGTTATGCGTTATGCGTTATGCGTTATGCGTTATGCGTTATGCGTTATGCGTTATGCGTTATGCGTTATGCGTTATGCGTTATGCGTTATGCGTTATGCGTTATGCGTTATGCGTTATGGGTTATGCGTTATGCGTTATGCGTTATGCGTTATGCGTTATGCGTTATGCGTTATGCGTTATGCGTTATGCGTTATGCGTTATGCGTTATGCGTTATGCGTTATGCGTTATGCGTTATGCGTTATGCGTTATGCGTTATGCGTTATGCGTTATGCGTTATGCGTTATGCGTTATGCGTTATGCGTTATGCGTTATGCGATATGCGTCATGCGTCATGCGTTATGCGTTATGCGTTAAGCGTTATGCGTTATGCGTTATGCGTTATGCGTTATGCGTTATGCGTTATGCGTTATGCGTTATGCGTTATGCGTTATGCGTTATGCGTTATGCGTTATGCGTTATGCGTTATGCGTTATGCGTTATGCGTTATGCGTTATGCGATATGCGTTATTCGTTATGCGTTATGCGTTATGCGTTATGCGTTATGCGTTATGCGTTATGCGATATGCGTCATGCGTCATGCGTTATGCGTTATGCGTTAAGCGTTATGCGTTATGCGTTATGCGTTATGCGTTATGCGTTATGCGTTATGCGTTATGCGTTATGCGTTATGCGTTATGCGTTATGCGTTATGCGTTATGCGTTATGCGTTATGCGTTATGCGTTATGCGTTATGCGTTATGCGTTATGCGTTATGCGTTATGCGTTATGCGTTATGCGTTATGCGTTATGCGTTATGCGTTATGCGTTATGCGTTATGCGTTATGCGTTATGCGTTATGCGTTATGCGTTATGCGTTATGCGTTATGCGTTATGCGTTATGGGTTATGCGTTATGCGTTACACGTTATGGGTTATGCGTTATGCGTTATGCGTTATGCGTTATGCGCTATGCGTTATGCGTTATGCGTTATGCGTTATGCGTTGTGCGTTATGCGTTACGCGTTATGCGTTATGCGTTATGCGTTATGCGTTATGCGTTATGCGATATGCGTCATGCGTCATGCGTTATGCGTTATGCGTTATGCGTTATGCGTTATGCGTTATGCGTTATGCGTTATGCGTTATGCGTTATGCGTTATGCGTTATGCGTTATGCGTTATGCGTTATGCGTTATGCGTTATGCGTTATGCGTTATGCGTTATGCGTTATGCGTTATGCGTTATGCGTTATGCGTTATGCGTTATGCGTTATGCGTTATGCGTTATGCGTTATGCGTTATGCGTTATGCGTTACGCGTTATGCGTTACGCGTTACGCGTTACGCGTTATGCGTTATGCGTTATGCGTTATGCGTTATGCGTTATGCGTTAAGCATTATGACTTTTTCATTGAGCGTTATGCGTTATGACTTTTCCATTGAGCGTTATGCGTTATTCGTTATGGGTTATGCGTTATGGGTTATGCGTTATGCGTTATGCGTTATGCGTTATGCGTTATGCGTTATGCGTTATGCGTTATGCGTTATGCGTTATGCGTTATGCGTTATGCGTTATGCGTTATGCGTTAAGCGTTACGCGTTATGCGTTACGCGTTATGCGTTATGCGTTATGCGTTATGCGTTATGCGTTATGCGTTATGCGATATGCGTTATGCGTTATGCGTTATGCGTTATGCGTTATGCGTTATGCGTTATGCGTTATGCGTTATGCGTTATGCGTTATGCGTTATGCGTTATGCGTTATGCGTTATGCGATATGCGTTATTCGTTATGCGTTATGCGTTATGCGTTATGCGTTATGCGTTATGCGTTATGCGATATGCGTCATGCGTCATGCGTTATGCGTTATGCGTTAAGCGTTATGCGTTATGCGTTATGCGTTATGCGTTATGCGTTATGCGTTATGCGTTATGCGTTATGCGTTATGCGTTATGCGTTATGCGTTATGCGTTATGCGTTATGCGTTATGCGTTATGCGTTATGCGTTATGCGTTATGCGTTATGCGTTATGCGTTATGCGTTATGCGTTATGCGTTATGCGTTATGCGTTATGCGTTATGCGTTATGCGTTATGCGTTATGCGTTATGCGTTATGCGTTATGCGTTATGCGTTATGCGTTATGCGTTATGCGTTATGCGTTATGCGTTATGGGTTATGCGTTATGCGTTACACGTTATGGGTTATGCGTTATGCGTTATGCGTTATGCGTTATGCGCTATGCGTTATGCGTTATGCGTTATGCGTTATGCGTTGTGCGTTATGCGTTACGCGTTATGCGTTATGCGTTATGCGTTATGCGTTATGCGATATGCGTCATGCGTCATGCGTTATGCATTATGCGTTAAGCGTTATGCGTTATGCGTTATGCGTTATGCGTTATGCGTTATGCGTTATGCGTTATGCGTTATGCGTTATGCGTTATGCGTTATGCGTTATGCGTTATGCGTTATGCGTTATGCGTTATGCGATATGCGTTATTCGTTATGCGTTATGCGTTATGCGTTATGCGTTATGCGTTATGCGTTATGCGATATGCGTCATGCGTCATGCGTTATGCGTAATGCGTTAAGCGTTATGCGTTATGCGTTATGCGTTATGCGTTATGCGTTATGCGTTATGCGTTATGCGTTATGCGTTATGCGTTATGCGTTATGCGTTATGCGTTATGCTTTATGCGTTATGCGTTATGCGTTATGCGTTATGCGTTATGCGTTATGCGTTATGCGTTATGCGTTATGCGTTATGCGTTATGCGTTATGCGTTATGGGTTATGCGTTATGCGTTACACGTTATGGGTTATGCGTTATGCGTTATGCGTTATGCGTTATGCGCTATGCGTTATGCGTTATGCGTTATGCGTTATGCGTTGTGCGTTATGCGTTACGCGTTATGCGTTATGCGTTATGCGTTATGCGTTATGCGTTATGCGTTATGCGTTATGCGTTATGCGTTATGCGTTATGCGATGTGCGTTATGCGTTATGCGTTATGCGTTATGCGTTATGCGTTATGCTATGTGCGTTATGCGTTATGCGTTATGCGTTATGCGTTATGCGTTATGCGTTATGCGTTATGCGTTATGCGATGTGCGTTATGCGTTATGCGTTATGCGTTATGCGTTATGCGTAATGCGTTATGCGTTATGCGTTATGCGTTATGCGTTATGCGTTATGCGTTATGCTATGTGCGTTATGCGTTATGCATTATGCGTTATGCGTTATGCGTTATGCGTTATGCGTTATGCGATGTGCGTTATGCGTTATGCGTTATGCGTTATGCGTTATGCGTAATGCGTTATGCATTATGCGTTATGCGTTATGCGTTATACGTTATGCGTTATGCGTTATGTGTTATGCGTTATGCGTTATGTGTTATGCGTTGTGCTTTACGGGTTATGCGATATGCGTTATGCGTTATGCGTTATGCGATGTGCGTTATGCGTTATGCGTTATGCGTTATGCGTTATGCGTTATGCGTTATGCGTTATGCGTTATGCGTTATGCGTTATGCGTTATGCGTTATGCGTTATGCGTTATGCGATATGCGTTATTCGTTATGCGTTATGCGTTATGCGTTATGCGTTATGCGTTATGCGTTATGCGTTATGCGTTATGCGTTATGCGTTATGCGTTATGCGCTATGCGCTATGCGTTATGCGTTATGCGTTATGCGTTATGCGTTATGCGTTACGCGTTATGCGTTATGCGTTATGCGTTATGCGTTATGCGTTATGCGTTATGCGTTATGCGTTATGCGTTATGCGTTATGCGTTATGCGTTATGCGATGTGCGTTATGCGTTATGCGTTATGCGTTATGCGTTATGCGTTATGCGATATGCGTCATGCGTCATGCGTTATGCGTTAAGCGTTATGCGTTATGCGTTATGCGTTATGCGTTATGCGTTATGCGTTATGCGTTATGCGTTATGCGTTATGCGTTATGCGTTATGCGTTATGCGTTATGCGTTATGCGTTATGCGTTATGCGTTATGCGTTATGCGTTATGCGTTATGCGTTATGCGTTATGCGTTATGCGTTATGCGTTATGCGTTATGCGTTATGCGTTATGCGTTATGCGTTATGGGTTATGCGTTATGCGTTACACGTTATGGGTTATGCGTTATGCGTTATGCGTTATGCGTTATGCGTTATGCGTAATGCGTTATACATTATGCGTTATGCGTTATGCGTTATACGTTATGCGTTATGCGTTATGTGTTATGCGTTATGCGTTATGTGTTATGCGTTGTGCTTTACGGGTTATGCGATATGCGTTATGCGTTATGCGTTATGCGATGTGCGTTATGCGTTATGCGTTATGCGTTATGCGTTATGCGTTATGCGTTATGCGTTATGCGTTATGCGTTATGCGATATGCGTTATTCGTTATGCGTTATGCGTTATGCGTTATGCGTTATGCGTTTTGCGTTATGCGTTATGCGTTATGCGTTATGCGTTATGCGTTATGCGCTATGCGTTATGCGTTATGCGTTATGCGTTATGCGTTATGCGTTATGCGTTACGCGTTATGCGTTATGCGTTATGCGTTATGCGTTATGCGTTATGCGTTATGCGTTATGCGTTATGCGTTATGCGATGTGCGTTATGCGTTATGCGTTATGCGTTATGCGTTATGCGTTATGCGATATGCGTCATGCGTCATGCGTTATGCGTTATGCGTTAAGCGTTATGCGTTATGCGTTATGCGTTATGCGTTATGCGTTATGCGTTATGCGTTATGCGTTATGCGTTATGCGTTATGCGTTATGCGTTATGCGTTATGCGTTATGCGTTATGCGTTATGCGTTATGCGTTATGCGTTATGCGTTATGCGTTATGCGTTATGCGTTATGCGTTATGCGTTATGCGTTATGCGTTATGCGTTATGCGTTATGCGTTATGCGTTATGCGTTATGCGTTATGCGTTATGGGTTATGCGTTATGCGTTACACGTTATGGGTTATGCGTTATGCGTTATGCGTTATGCGTTATGCGCTATGCGTTATGCGTTATGCGTTATGCGTTATGCGTTATGCGTTACGCGTTATGCGTTATGCGTTATGCGTTATGCGTTATGCGTTATGCGTTATGCGTTATGCGTTATGCGTTATGCGTTATGCGTTATGCGTTATGCGTTATGCGTTATGCGTTATGCGTTATGCGTTATGCGTTATGCGTTATGCGTTATGCGTTATGCGTTATGGGTTATGCGTTATGCGTTACACGTTATGGGTTATGCGTTATGCGTTATGCGTTATGCGTTATGCGCTATGCGTTATGCGTTATGCGTTATGCGTTATGCGTTGTGCGTTATGCGTTACGCGTTATGCGTTATGCGTTATGCGTTATGCGTTATGCGTTATGCGTTATGCGTTATGCGTTATGCGTTATGCGATGTGCGTTATGCGTTATGCGTTATGCGTTATGCGTTATGCGTTATGCTATGTGCGTTATGCGTTATGCGTTATGCGTTATGCGTTATGCGTTATGCGTTATGCGTTATGCGATGTGCGTTATGCGTTATGCGTTATGCGTTATGCGTAATGCGTTATGCATTATGCGTTATGCGTTATGCGTTATGCGTTATGCGTTATGCGTTATGCGTTATGCGTTATGCGTTATGCGTTATGCGTTATGCGTTATGCGTTATGCGTTATGCGTTATGCGTTATGCGTTATGCGTTATGCGTTATGCGTTATGCGTTATGCTATGTGCGTTATGCGTTATGCATTATGCGTTATGCGTTATGCGTTATGCGTTATGCGTTATGCGATGTGCGTTATGCGTTATGCGTTATGCGTTATGCGTTATGCGTAATGCGTTATGCATTATGCGTTATGCGTTATGCGTTATACGTTATGCGTTATGCGTTATGTGTTATGCGTTATGCGTTATGTGTTATGCGTTGTGCTTTACGGGTTATGCGATATGCGTTATGCGTTATGCGTTATGCGATGTGCGTTATGCGTTATGCGTTATGCGTTATGCGTTATGCGTTATGCGTTATGCGTTATGCGTTATGCGTTATGCGTTATGCGTTATGCGTTATGCGTTATGCGTTATGCGATATGCGTTATTCGTTATGCGTTATGCGTTATGCGTTATGCGTTATGCGTTATGCGTTATGCGTTATGCGTTATGCGTTATGCGCTATGCGCTATGCGTTATGCGTTATGCGTTATGCGTTATGCGTTATGCGTTATGCGTTACGCGTTATGCGTTATGCGTTATGCGTTATGCGTTATGCGTTATGCGTTATGCGTTATGCGTTATGCGTTATGCGATGTGCGTTATGCGTTATGCGTTATGCGTTATGCGTTATGCGTTATGCGATATGCGTCATGCGTCATGCGTTATGCGTTAAGCGTTATGCGTTATGCGTTATGCGTTATGCGTTATGCGTTATGCGTTATGCGTTATGCGTTATGCGTTATGGGTTATGCGTTATGCGTTACACGTTATGGGTTATGCGTTATGCGTTATGCGTTATGCGTTATGCGCTATGCGTTATGCGTTATGCGTTATGCGTTATGCGTTGTGCGTTATGCGTTACGCGTTATGCGTTATGCGTTATGCGTTATGCGTTATGCGTTATGCGTTATGCGTTATGCGTTATGCGATGTGCGTTATGCGTTATGCGTTATGCGTTATGCGTTATGCGTTATGCTATGTGCGTTATGCGTTATGCGTTATGCGTTATGCGTTATGCGTTATGCGTTATGCGATGTGCGTTATGCGTTATGCGTTATGCGTTATGCGTAATGCGTTATGCATTATGCGTTATGCGTTATGCGTTATGCGTTATGCGTTATGCGTTATGCGTTATGCGTTATGCGTTATGCGTTATGCGTTATGCGTTATGCGTTATGCGTTATGCGTTATGCGTTATGCGTTATGCGTTATGCTATGTGCGTTATGCGTTATGCATTATGCGTTATGCGTTATGCGTTATGCGTTATGCGTTATGCGATGTGCGTTATGCGTTATGCGTTATGCGTTATGCGTTATGCGTAATGCGTTATGCATTATGCGTTATGCGTTATGCGTTATACGTTATGCGTTATGCGTTATGTGTTATGCGTTATGCGTTATGTGTTATGCGTTGTGCTTTACGGGTTATGCGATATGCGTTATGCGTTATGCGTTATGCGATGTGCGTTATGCGTTATGCGTTATGCGTTATGCGTTATGCGTTATGCGTTATGCGTTATGCGTTATGCGTTATGCGTTATGCGTTATGCGATATGCGTTATTCGTTATGCGTTATGCGTTATGCGTTATGCGTTATGCGTTATGCGTTATGCGTTATGCGTTATGCGTTATGCGCTATGCGCTATGCGTTATGCGTTATGCGTTATGCGTTATGCGTTATGCGTTATGCGTTACGCGTTATGCGTTATGCGTTATGCGTTATGCGTTATGCGTTATGCGTTATGCGTTATGCGTTATGCGTTATGCGATGTGCGTTATGCGTTATGCGTTATGCGTTATGCGTTATGCGTTATGCGATATGCGTCATGCGTCATGCGTTATGCGTTAAGCGTTATGCGTTATGCGTTATGCGTTATGCGTTATGCGTTATGCGTTATGCGTTATGCGTTATGCGTTATGCGTTATGCGTTATGCGTTATGCGTTATGCGTTATGCGTTATGCGTTATGCGTTATGCGTTATGCGTTATGCGTTATGCGTTATGCGTTATGCGTTATGCGTTATGCGTTATGCGTTATGCGTTATGCGTTATGCGTTATGCGTTATGCGTTATGCGTTATGCGTTATGCGTTATACGTTATGCGTTATGCGTTATGTGTTATGCGTTATGCGTTATGTGTTATGCGTTGTGCTTTACGGGTTATGCGATATGCGTTATGCGTTATGCGTTATGCGATGTGCGTTATGCGTTATGCGTTATGCGTTATGCGTTATGCGTTATGCGTTATGCGTTATGCGTTATGCGTTATGCGATGTGCGTTATGCGTTATGCGTTATGCGTTATGCGTTATGCGTTATGCGTTATGCGTTATGCGATATGCGTCATGCGTCATGCGTTATGCGTTATGCGTTAAGCGTTATGCGTTATGCGTTATGCGTTATGCGTTATGCGTTATGCGTTATGCGTTATGCGTTATGCGTTATGCGTTATGCGTTATGCGTTATGCGTTATGCGTTATGCGTTATGCGTTATGCGTTATGCGTTATGCGTTATGCGTTATGCGTTATGCGTTATGCGTTATGCGTTATGCGTTATGCGTTATGCGTTATGCGTTATGCGTTATGCGTTATGCGTTATGCGTTATGCGTTATGCGTTATGCGTTATGCGTTATGCGTTATGCGTTATGCGTTATGCGTTATGCGTTATGCGTTATGCGTTATGCGTTATGCGTTATGCGTTATGCGTTATGCGTTATGGGTTATGCGTTATGCGTTACACGTTATGGGTTATGCGTTATGCGTTATGCGTTATGCGTTATGCGCTATGCGTTATGCGTTATGCGTTATGCGTTATGCGTTATGCGTTATGCGTTATGCGTTATGCGTTACGCGTTATGCGATGTGCGTTATGCGTTATGCGTTATGCGTTATGCGTAATGCGTTATGCATTATGCGTTATGCGTTATGCGTTATGCGTTATGCGTTATGCGTTATGCGTTATGCGTTATGCGTTATGCGTTATGCGATGTGCGTTATGCGTTATGCGTTATGCGTTATGCGTTATGCGTTATGCGTAATGCGTTATGCATTATGCGTTATGCGTTATGCGTTATACGTTATGCGTTATGCGTTATGTGTTATGCGTTATGCGTTATGTGTTATGCGTTGTGCTTTACGGGTTATGCGATATGCGTTATGCGTTATGCGTTATGCGATGTGCGTTATGCGTTATGCGTTATGCGTTATGCGTTATGCGTTATGCGTTATGCGTTATGCGTTATGCGTTATGCGTTATGCGTTATGCGTTATGCGTTATGCGATATGCGTTATTCGTTATGCGTTATGCGTTATGCGTTATGCGTTATGCGTTATGCGTTATGCGTTATGCGTTATGCGTTATGCGTTATGCGCTATGCGCTATGCGTTATGCGTTATGCGTTATGCGTTATGCGTTATGCGTTATGCGTTACGCGTTATGCGTTATGCGTTATGCGTTATGCGTTATGCGTTATGCGTTATGCGTTATGCGTTATGCGATGTGCGTTATGCGTTATGCGTTATGCGTTATGCGTTATGCGTTATGCGATATGCGTCATGCGTCATGCGTTATGCGTTAAGCGTTATGCGTTATGCGTTATGCGTTATGCGTTATGCGTTATGCGTTATGCGTTATGCGTTATGCGTTATGCGTTATGCGTTATGCGTTATGCGTTATGCGTTATGCGTTATGCGTTATGCGTTATGCGTTATGCGTTATGCGTTATGCGTTATGCGTTATGCGTTATGCGTTATGCGTTATGCTTTATGCGTTATGTGTTATGCGTTATGCGTTACGCGTTATGCGTTATGCGTTATGCGTTATGCGTTATGGGTTATGCGTTATGCGTTACACGTTATGGGTTATGCGTTATGCGTTATGCGTTATGCGTTATGCGTAATGCGTTATGCATTATGCGTTATGCGTTATGCGTTATGCGTTATACGTTATGCGTTATGCGTTATGTGTTATGCGTTATGCGTTATGTGTTATGCGTTGTGCTTTACGGGTTATGCGATATGCGTTATGCGTTATGCGTTATGCGATGTGCGTTATGCGTTATGCGTTATGCGTTATGCGTTATGCGTTATGCGTTATGCGTTATGCGTTATGCGTTATGCGTTATGCGTTATGCGATATGCGTTATTCGTTATGCGTTATGCGTTATGCGTTATGCGTTATGCGTTATGCGTTATGCGTTATGCGTTATGCGTTATGCGCTATGCGTTATGCGTTATGCGTTATGCGTTATGCGTTATGCGTTATGCGTTACGCGTTATGCGTTATGCGTTATGCGTTATGCGTTATGCGTTATGCGTTATGCGTTATGCGTTATGCGTTATGCGTTATGCGATGTGCGTTATGCGTTATGCGTTATGCGTTATGCGTTATGCGTTATGCGTTATGCGTTATGCGATATGCGTCATGCGTCATGCGTTATGCGTTATGCGTTAAGCGTTATGCGTTATGCGTTATGCGTTATGCGTTATGCGTTATGCGTTATGCGTTATGCGTTATGCGTTATGCGTTATGCGTTATGCGTTATGCGTTATGCGTTATGCGTTATGCGTTATGCGTTATGCGTTATGCGTTATGCGTTATGCGTTATGCGTTATGCGTTATGCGTTATGCGTTATGCGTTATGCGTTATGCGTTATGCGTTATGCGTTATGCGTTATGCGTTATGCGTTATGCGTTATGCGTTATGCGTTATGCGTTATGCGTTATGCGTTATGCGTTATGCGTTATGCGTTATGCGTTATGCGTTATGCGTTATGCGTTATGGGTTATGCGTTATGCGTTACACGTTATGGGTTATGCGTTATGCGTTATGCGTTATGCGTTATGCGCTATGCGTTATGCGTTATGCGTTATGCGTTATGCGTTATGCGTTATGCGTTATGCGTTATGCGTTACGCGTTATGCGTTATGCGTTATGCGTTATGCGTTATGCGTTATGCGTTATGCGTTATGCGTTATGCGTTATGCGTTATGCGTTATGCGATGTGCGTTATGCGTTATGCGGTATGCGTTATGCGTTATGCGTTATGCTATGTGCGTTATGCGTTATGCGTTATGCGTTATGCGTTATGCGTTATGCGTTATGCGTTATGCGATGTGCGTTATGCGTTATGCGTTATGCGTTATGCGTTATGCGTTATGCGTTATGCGTTATGCATTATGCGTTATGCGTTATGCGTTATGCGTTATGCGTTATGCGTTATGCGTTATGCGTTATGCGTTATGCGTTATGCGTTATGCGTTATGCGTTATGCGTTATGCGTTATGCGTTATGCGTTATGCGTTATGCGTTATGCGTTATGCGTTATGCGTTATGCGTTATGCGTTATGCGTTATGCGTTATGCGTTATGCGTTATGCGTTATGCGTTATGCGTTATGCGTTATGCGTTATGCGTTATGCGTTATGCGTTATGCGTTATGCTATGTGCGTTATGCGTTATGCATTATGCGTTATGCGTTATGCGTTATGCGTTATGCGTTATGCGATGTGCGTTATGCGTTATGCGTTATGCGTTATGCGTAATGCGTTATGCATTATGCGTTATGCGTTATGCGTTATGCGTTATACGTTATGCGTTATGCGTTATGTGTTATGCGTTATGCGTTATGTGTTATGCGTTGTGCTTTACGGGTTATGCGATATGCGTTATGCGTTATGCGTTATGCGATGTGCGTTATGCGTTATGCGTTATGCGTTATGCGTTATGCGTTATGCGTTATGCGTTATGCGTTATGCGTTATGCGTTATGCGTTATGCGTTATGCGTTATGCGTTATGCGTTATGCGTTATGCGTTATGCGATATGCGTTATTCGTTATGCGTTATGCGTTATGCGTTATGCGTTATGCGTTATGCGTTATGCGTTATGCGTTATGCGTTATGCGTTATGCGTTATGCGTTATGCGTTATGCGTTATGCGTTATGCGATGTGCGTTATGCGTTATGCGTTATGTGTTATGCGTTATGCGTTATGCGTTATGCTATGTGCGTTATGCGTTATGCGTTATGCGTTATGCGTTATGCTATGTGCGTTATGCGTTATGCGTTATGCGTTATGCGTTATGCGTTATGCGTTATGCGATGTGCGTTATGCGTTATGCGTTATGCGTTATGCGTAATGCGTTATGCATTATGCGTTATGCGTTATGCGTTATGCGTTATACGTTATGCGTTATGCGTTATGTGTTATGCGTTATGCGTTATGTGTTATGCGTTGTGCTTTACGGGTTATGCGATATGCGTTATGCGTTATGACTTTTTCATTGAGCGTTATGCGTTATGCGATATGCGTTATGCGTTATGCGTTATGCGTTATGCGTTATGCGTTATGCGTTATGCGTTATGCGTTATGCGTTATGCGTTATGCGTTATGCGTTATGCGTTATGCGTTATGCGTTATGCGTTATGCGTTATGCGTTATGCGTTATGCGTTATGCGTTATGCGTTATGCGTTATGCGTTATGCGTTATGCGTTATGCGTTATGTGTTATGCGTTATGCGTTATGTGTTATGCGTTGTGCTTTACGGGTTATGCGATATGCGTTATGCGTTATGACTTTTTCATTGAGCGTTATGCGTTATGCGATATGCGTTATGCGTTATGCGTTATGCGTTATGCGTTATGTGTTATGCGTTATGCGTTATGCGTTATGCGTTATGCGTTATGCGTTATGCGTTATACGTTATGCGTTATGTGTTATGCGTTATGCGTTATGTGTTATGCGTTGTGCTTTACGGGATATGCGATATGCGTTATGCGTTATGACTTTTTCATTGAGCGTTATGCGTTATGCGATATGCGTTATGCGTTATGCGTTATGCGTTATGCGTTATGCGTTATGCGTTATGCGTTATGCGTTATGCGTTATGCGTTATGCGTTATGCGTTATGCGTTATGCGTTATGCGTTATGCGTTATGCGTTATGCGTTATGCGTTATGCGTTATGCGTTATGCGTTATGCGTTATGCGTTATGCGTTATGCGATGTGCGTTATGCGTTATGCGTTATGCGTTATGCGTTATGCGTTATGCGTTATGCGTTATGCGTTATGCGTTATGCGTTATGCGTTATGCGTTAAGCATTATGACTTTTTCATTGAGCGTTATGCGTTATGACTTTTCCATTGAGCGTTATGCGTTATTCGTTATGGGTTATGCGTTATGCGTCATGCGTTAAGCGTTATGCGTTATGCATTACGCGTTATCCGTTATGCGTTATGCGTTATGCGTAATGCGTTATGCGTAATGCGTTATGAGTAATGTGTCATGCGTTATGCGTTTTCGTTATGCGTTATTCGTTAAGCGTTATGCGTTATGCGTCATGCGTTATGCGTTATGCGTTATGGGTTATGCGTTATGCGTTATGCGTTATGCGTTATTCGTTATTCGTTAAGCGTTATGCGTCATGCGTTATGCGTTATGCGTTATGCGTTATGCGTTACGCGTTATGCGTTATGCGTTATGCGTTATGCGTTATGCGTTATGCGTTATGCGTTATGCGTTATGCGTTATGCGTTATGCGTTATGCGTTATGCGTTATGCGTTATGCGTTATGCGTTATGCGTTACGCGTTACGCGTTATGCGTTATGCGTTATGCGTTATGCGTTATGCGGTATGCGTTACGCGTTATGCGTTACGCGTTATTCGTTATGCGTTATGCGTTATGCGTTATGCGTTATGCGTTATGCGTTATGCGTTATGCGTTATGCGTTATGCGTTATGCGTTATGCGTTATGCGTTATGCGTTATGCGTTATGCGTTATGCGTTATGCGTTATGCGTTATGCGATGTGCGTTATGCGTTATGCGTTATGCGTTATGCGTAATGCGTTCTGCATTATGCGTTATGCGTTATGCGTTATGCGTTATGCGTTATACGTTATGCGTTATGCGTTATGTGTTATGCGTTATGCGTTATGTGTTATGCGTTGTGCTTTACGGGTTATGCGATATGCGTTATGCGTTATGACTTTTTCATTGAGCGTTATGCGTTATGCGATATGCGTTATGCGTTATGCGTTATGCGTTATGCGTTATGCGTTATGCGTTATGCGTTATGCGTTATGCGTTATGCGTTATGCGTTATGCGTTATGCGTTATGCGTTATGCGTTATGCGTTATGCGTTATGCGTTATGCGTTAAGCGTTACGCGTTATGCGTTACGCGTTACGTTACGCGTTATGCGTTATGCGTTATGCGTTATGCGTTATGCGTTATGCATTACGCGTTATGCGTTATGCGTTATGCGTTATGCGTTATGCGTTATGCGTTATGCGTTATGCGTTATGCGTTATGCGTTATGCGTTATGCGATGTGCGTTATGCGTTATGCGTTATGCGTTATGCGTTATGCGTTATGCGTTATGCGTTATGCGTTATGCGTTAAGCATTATGACTTTTTCATTGAGCGTTATGCGTTATGACTTTTCCATTGAGCGTTATGCGTTATTCGTTATGGGTTATGCGTTATGCGTCATGCGTTAAGCGTTATGCGTTATGCATTACGCGTTATCCGTTATGCGTTATGCGTTATGCGTAATGCGTTATGAGTAATGTGTCATGTGTTATGCGTTTTCGTTATGCGTTATTCGTTATGCGTTATGCGTTATGCGTTATGCGTCATGCGTTAAGCGTTATGCGTTATGCATTACGCGTTATCCGTTATGCGTTATGCGTTATGCGTTATGCGTTATGCGTAATGCGTTATGCATTATGCGTTATGCGTTATGCGTTATGCGTTATGCGTTATAACGTTATGCGTTATGCGTTATGTGTTATGCGTTATGCGTTATGTGCTTATGCGTTGTGCTTTACGGGTTATGCGATATCCGTTATGCGTTATGACTTTTTCATTGAGCGTTATGCGTTATGCGATATGCGTTATGCGTTATGCGTTATACGTTATGCGTTATGCGTTATGTGTTATGCGTTATGCGTTATGCGTTATGCGTTATGCGTTATGCGTTATACGACGTTATGCGTTATGCGTTATGTGTTATGCGTTATGCGTTATGTGTTATGCGTTGTGCTTTACGGGTTATTGCGATATGCGTTATGCGTTATGACTTTTTCATTGAGCGTTATGCGTTATGCGATATGCGTTATGCGTTATGCGTTATGCGTTATGCGTTATGCGTTATGCGTTATGCGTATGCGTTATGCTTGCGTTTGCGTTATGCGTTATGCGTTATGCGTATGCGTTATGGCGTTATGCGTTATGCGTTATGCGTTGCTATATGCGTTATGCGTTATGCGTTATGCGTTATGCGTTATGCGTTATGCGTTATGCGTTATGGCGTTATGCGTTATGCGTTAGGGTTATGCGTTATGCGTTATGCGTTATGCGTCATGCGTCATGCGTTAATGCGTTATGCGTTATGCGTTATGCGTCATGCGTCATGCGTTATGCGTTATGCGTTATGCGTTATGCGTTATGCGTTATGCGTTATGCGTTATGCGTTATGCGTTAATCGACTTCGTTAAGCGTTATGCGTTATGGCGTTATGCGTTATGCGTTATGCGTTATGCGATTATTCTTATGTTTCTTATGCGTTATGCGTTAAGGTATGCGTTATGCGTTATGCGTTATGCGTTATGCGTTATGCGTTATGCGTTATGCGTTATGCGTTATGCGTTATGCGTTATGCGTTATGCGTTATGCTTATGCGTTATGCGTTATGCGTTATGCGTTATGCGTTATGCGTTATGCGTTATGCGTTATGCGTTATGCGTTATGCGTTATCGTTATGCGTTATGCGTTATGCGTTATGCGTTATGCGTTATGCGTTATGCGTTATGCGTTATGCGTTATGCGTTATGCGTTATGGGTTATGCGTTATGCGTTACACGTTATGGGTTATGCGTTATGCGTTATGCGTTATGCGTTATGCGCTATGCGTTATGCGTTATGCGTTATGCGTTCTGGCGTTATGCGTTATGCGTTATGCGTTATGCGTTATGCGTTACGCGTTATGCGTTATGCGTTATGCGTTATGCGTTATGCGTTATGCGTTATGCGTTATGCGTTATGCGTTATGCGTTATGCGTTATGCGTTATGCGATGTGCGTTATGCGTTATGCGTTATGCGTTATGCGTTATGCGTTATGCTATGTGCGTTATGCGTTATGCGTTATGCGTTATGCGTTATGCGTTATGCGTTATGCGTTGTGCGATGTGCGTTATGCGTTATGCGTTATGCGTTATGCGTTATGCGTTATGCGTTATGCGTTATGCATTATGCGTTATGCGTTATGCGTTATGCGTTATGCGTTATGCGTTATGCGTTATGCGTTATGCGTTATGCGTTATGCGTTATGCGTTATGCGTTATGCGTTATGCGTTATGCGTTATGCGTTATGCGTTATGCGTTATGCGTTATGCGTTATGCGTTATGCGTTATGCGTTATGCGTTATGCGTTATGCGTTATGCGTTATGCGTTATGCGTTATGCGTTATGCGTTATGCGTTATGCGTTATGCTATGTGCGTTATGCGTTATGCATTATGCGTTATGCGTTATGCGTTATGCGTTATGCGTTATGCGATGTGCGTTATGCGTTATGCGTTATGCGTTATGCGTTATGCGTTATGCATTATGCGTTATGCGTTATGCGTTATGCGTTATAACGTTATGCGTTATGCGTTATGTGTTATGCGTTATGCGTTATGTGTTATGCGTTGTGCTTTACGGGTTATGCGATATGCGTTATGCGTTATGCGTTATGCGATGTGCGTTATGCGTTATGCGTTATGCGTTATGCGTTATGCGTTATGCGTTATGCGTTATGCGTTATGCGTTATGCGTTATGCGGTTATGCGTTATGCGTTATGCGTTATGCGATATGCGTTATTCGTTATGCGTTATGCGTTATGCGTTATGCGTTATGCGTTATGCGTTATGCGTTATGCGTTATGCGTTATGCGTTATGCGTTATGCGTTATGCGTTATGCGTTATGCGTTATGCGTTATGCGATGTGCGTTATGCGTTATGCGTTATGTGTTATGTGCGTTATGGCGTTATGCGTTATGCTATGTGCGTTATGCGTTATGCGTTATGCGTTATGCGTTATGCTATGTGCGTTATGCGTTATGCGTTATGCGTTATGCGTTATGCGTTATGCGTTATGCGATGTGCGTTATGCGTTATGCGTTATGCGTTATGCGTAATGCGTTATGCATTATGCGTTATGCGTTATGCGTTATGCGTTATACGTTATGCGTTATGCGTTATGTGTTATGCGTTATGCGTTATGTGTTATGCGTTGTGCTTTACGGGTTATGCGATATGCGTTATGCGTTATGACTTTTTCATTGAGCGTTATGGCGTTATGCGTATGGTATGCGTTATGCGTTATGCGTTATGCGTTATGCGTTATGCGTTATGCGTTATGCGTTATGCGTTATGCGTTATGCGTTATGCTTATGCGTTATGCGTTATGCGTTATGCGTTATGCGTTAATGCGTTATGCGTTATGCGTTATGCGTTATGGGCGTATGCGTTATGCGTTATGCGTTATGCGTTATGCGTTATGCGTTATCGTTATGCGTTATGCGTTATGCGTTATGCGTTATGTGTTATGCGTTATGCGTTATGTGTTATGCGTTGTGCTTTACGGGTTATGCGATATGCGTTATGCGTTATGACTTTTTCATTGAGCGTTATGCGTTATGCGCTATGCGTTATGCGTTATGCGTTATACGTTATGCGTTATGCGTTATGTGTTATGCGTTATGCGTTATGCGTTATGCGTTATGCGTTATGCGTTATACGTTATGCGCTTATGCGTTATGTGTTATGCGTTATGCGTTATGTGTTATTGCGTTGTGCTTTACGGGATATGCGATATGCGTTATGCGTTATGACTTTTTCATTGAGCGTTATGCGTTATGCGATATGCGTTATGCGTTATGCGTTATGCGTTATGCGTTATGCGTTATGCGTTATGCGTTATGCGTTATGCGTTATGCGTTATGCGTTATGCGTTATGCGATATGCGTTATGCGTTATGCGTTATGCGTTATGCGTTATGCGTTATGCGTTATGCGTTATGCGTTATGCGTTATGCGTTATGCGATGTGCGGTTATGCGTTATGCGTTATGCGTTATGCGTTATGCGTTATGCGTTATGCGTTATGCGTTATGCGTTATGCGTTATGCGTTATGCGTTATGCGTTAAGCATTATGACTTTTTCATTGAGCGTTATGCGTTATGACTTTTCCATTGAGCGTTATGCGTTATTCGTTATGGGTTATGCGTTATGCGTCATGCGTTAAGCGTATGCGTTATGCAATTACGCGTTATCCGTTATGCGTTATGCGTTATGCGTAATGCGTTATGCGTAATGGCGTTATGAGTAATGTGTCATGCGTTATGCGTTTTCGTTATGCGTTATTCGTTAAGCGTTATGCGTTATGCGTCATGCGTTATGCGTTATGCGTTATGGGTTATGCGTTATGCGTTATGCGTTATGCGTTATTCGTTATTCGTTAAGCGTTATGCGTCATGCGTTATGCGTTATGCGTTATGCGTTATGCGTTACGCGTTATGCGTTATGCGTTATGCGTTATGCGTTATGCGTTATGCGTTATGCGTTATGCGTTATGCGTTATGCGTTATGCGTTATGCGTTATGCGTTATGCGTTATGTTGCGTTATGCGTTATGCGTTACGCGTTACGCGTTATGCGTTATGCGTTATGCGTTATGCGTTATGCGGTATGCGTTACGCGTTATGCGTTACGCGTTATTCGTTATGCGTTATGCGTTATGCGTTATGCGTTATGCGTTATGCGTTATGCGTTATGCGTTATGCGTTATGCGTTATGCGTTATGCGTTATGCGTTATGCGTTATGCGTTATGCGTTATGCGTTATGCGTTATGCGTTATGCGTTATGCGTTATGCGTTATGCGATGTGCGTTATGCGTTATGCGTTATGCGTTATGCGTAATGCGTTCTGCATTATGCGTTATGCGTTATGCGTTATGCGTTATGCGTTATACGTTATGCGTTATGCGTTATGTGTTATGCGTTATGCGTTATGTGTTATGCGTTGTGCTTTACGGGTTATGCGATATGCGTTATGCGTTATGACTTTTTCATTGAGCGTTATGCGTTATGCGATATGCGTTATGCGTTATGCGTTATGCGTTATGCGTTATGCGTTATGCGTTATGCGTTATGCGTTATGCGTTATGCGTTATGCGTTATGCGTTATGCGTTATGCGTTATGCGTTATGCGTTATGCGTTATGCGTTATGCGTTATGCGTTAAGCGTTACGCGTTATGCGTTACGCGTTATGCGTTATGCGTTATGCGTTATGCGTTATGCGTTATGCATTACGCGTTATGCGTTATGCGTTATGCGTTATGCGTTATGCGTTATGCGTTATGCGTTATGCGTTATGCGTTATGCGTTATGCGTTATGCGTTATGCGATGTGCGTTATGCGTTATGCGTTATGCGTTATGCGTTATGCGTTATGCGTTATGCGTTATGCCGTTAAGCATTATGACTTTTTCATTGAGCGTTATGCGTTATGACTTTTCCATTGAGCGTTATGCGTTATTCGTTATGGGTTATGCGTTATGCGTCATGCGTTAAGCGTTATGCGTTATGCATTACGCGTTATCCGTTATGCGTTATGCGTTATGCGTAATGCGTTATGAGTAATGTGTCATGTGTTATGCGTTTTCGTTATGCGTTATTCGTTATGCGTTATGCGTTATGCGTTATGCGTCATGCGTTAAGCGTTATGCGTTATGCATTACGCGTTATCCGTTATCGGCGGTTATGCGTTATGCGTTATGCGTTAGCGTAATGCGTTATGCATTATGCGTTATGCGTTGTGCGTTATGCGTTATGCGTTATGCGTTATACGTTATGCGTTATGCGTTATGTGTTATGCGTTATGCGTTATGTGTTATGCGTTGTGCTTTACGGGTTATGCGATATCCGTTATGCGTTATGACTTTTTCATTGAGCGTTATGCGTTATGCGATATGCGTTATGCGTTATGCGTTATACGTTATGCGTTATGCGTTATGTGTTATGCGTTATGCGTTATGCGTTATGCGTTATGCGTTATGCGTTATACGTTATGCGTTATGCGTTATGTGTTATGCGTTATGGCGTTATGTGTTATGCGTTGTGCTTTACGGGTTATGCGATATGCGTTATGCGTTATGACTTTTTCATTGAGCGTTATGCGTTATGCGATATGCGTTATGCGTTATGCGTTATGCGTTATGCGTTATGCGTTATGCGTTATGCGTTATGCGTTATGCGTTATGCGTTATGCGTTATGCGTTATGCGTTATGCGTTATGCGTTATGCGTTATGCGTTATGCGTTATGCGTTATGCGTTATGCGTTATGCGTTATGCGTTATGCGTTATGCGTTATGCGTTATGCGTTATGCGTTATGGGTTATGCGTTATGCGTTATGCGTTATGCGTCATGCGTCATGCGTTATGCGTTATGCGTTATGCGTTATGCGTATGCGTCATGCGTCATGCGTATGCGTTATGCGTTATGCGTTATGCGTTATGCGTTATGCGTTATGCGTTATGCGTTATTCGTTAAGCGTTATGCGTTATGCGTTATGCGTTATGCGTTATGCGTTATGCGTTATGCGTTATGCGTTATGCGTTATGCGTTATGCGTTATGCGTTATGCGTTATGCGTTATGCGTTATGCGTTATGCGTTATGCGTTATGCGTTATGGCGTTATGCGTTATGCGTTATGCGTTATGCGTTATGCGTTATGCGTTATGCGTTATGCGTTATGCGTTATGCGTTATGCGTTATGCGTTATGCGTTATGCGTTATGCGTTATGCGTTATGCGTTATGCGTTATGCGTTATGCGTTATGCGTTATGCGTTATGCGTTATGCGTTACTGCCGTTATGCGTCATGCGTCATGCGTTATGCGTTATGCGTTATGCGTTATGCGTTATGCGTTATGCGTTATGCGTTATGCGTTATGCGTTATGCGTTATGCGTTATGCGTTAAGCGTTACGCGTTATGCGTTACGCGTTATGCGTTATGCGTTATGCGTTATGCGTTATGCATTACGCGTTATGCGTTATGCGTTATGCGTTATGCGTTATGCGTTATGCGTTATGCGTTATGCGTTATGCGTTATGCGATGTGCGTTATGCGTTATGCGTTATGCGTTATGCGTTATGCGTTATGCGTTATGCGTTAAGCATTATGACTTTTTCATTGAGCGTTATGCGTTATGACTTTTCCATTGAGCGTTATGCGTTATTCGTTATAGGTTATGCGTTATGCGTCATGCGTTAAGCGTTATGCGTTATGCATTACGCGTTATCCGTTATGCGCTTATGCGTTATGCGTAATGCGTTATGAGTAATGTGTCATGCGTTATGCGTTTTCGTTATGCGTTATTCGTTAAGCGTTATGCGTTATGCGTTATGCGTTATGCGTTATGCGTTATGCGTTATGCGTTATGCGTTATGCGTTATGCGTTAGGCGTTATGCGTTACGCGTTACGCGTTATGCGTTATGTGTTATGCGTTATGCGTTATGCGTTATGCGGTATGCGTTACGCGTTATGCGTTACGCGTTATGCGTTATGCGTTATGCGTTATGCGTTATGCGTTATGCGTTATGCGTTATGCGTTATGCGTTATGCGTTATGCGTTATGCGTTATGCGTTATGCGTTATGCGTTATGCGTCATGCGTCATGCGTTATGCGTTATGCGTTATGCGTTATGCGTTATGCGTTATGCGTTATGCATTATGCGTTATGCGTATGCGTTATGCGTTATGCGTTATGCGTTATGCGTTATGCGTTATGCGTTATGCGTTATGCGTTATGCGTTATGCGTTATGCGTATGCGTTATGCGTTATGCGTTATGGTACGCGTTACGCGTTATGCGTTATCGTTATTGTTATGTTGTTATGCGTATGCGTTATGCGGTATGCGTTACGCGTTATGCGTTACGCGTTATGCGTTATGCGTTATGCGTTATGCGTTATGCGTTATACGTTATGCGTTATGCGTTATGCGATGTGCGTTATGCGTTATGCGTTATGCGTTATGCGTAATGCGTTATGCATTATGCGTTATGCGTTATGCGTTATGCGTTATACGTTATACGTTATGCGTTATGCGTTATGTGTTATGCGTTATGCGTTATGTGTTATGGCGTTGTGCTTTACGGGTAATGCGATATGCGGTTATGCGTTATGACTTTTTCATTGAGCGTTATGCGTTATGCGTTATGCGTTATGCGTTATGCGTTATGGCGTTATGCGTTATGCGTTATGCGTTATGCGTTATGCGTTATGCGTTATGGCGTTATGCGTTATGCGTTATGCGTTATGCGTTACGCGTTATGCGTTACGCGTTATGCGTTATGCGTTATGCGTTATGCGTTATGCGTTATGCGTTATGCGTTATGTGTTATGCGTTATGCGTTATGCGTTATGCGTTATGCGTTATGCGTTATGCGTTATGCGTTATGCGTTATGCGTTATGCATTATGCGTTATGCGTTATGCGTTATGCGTTATGCGTTATGCGTTATGCGTTATGCGTTATGCGTTATGCGTTATGTGTTATGCGTTGTGCTTTACGGGTAAATGCGATATGCGTTATGCGTTATGACTTTTTCATTGAGCGTTATGCGTTATGCGTTATGGCGTTATGCGTTATGCGTTATGCGTTATGCGTTATGCGTTATGCGTTATGCGTTATGCGTTATGCGTTATGCGTTATGCGTTATGCGTTACGCGTTATGCGTTACGCGTTATGCGTTATGGCGTTATGGCGTTATGCGTTATGCGTTATGCGTTATGCGTTATGTGTTATGCGTTATGCGTTATGCGTTATGCGTTATGCGTTATGCGTTATGCGTTATGGCGTTATGCGTTATGCGTTATGCGTTATGCTTATGTGTTATGCGTTATGCTTATGCGTTATGCGTTATGCGTTATGCGTTATGCGTTATGCGTTATGCGTTATGCGTTATGCGTTATGTTATGCGTTATGCGTTATGCGTTATGCGTTATGCGTTATGCGTTATGCGTTATGCGTTATGCGTTATGCGTTATGCGTTATGCGTTATGCGTTATGCGTTATTGCGTTATGCGTTATGTGTTATGCGTTGTGCTTTACGGGTAATGCGATATGCGTTATGCGTTATGACTTTTTCATTGAGCGTTATGCGTTATGCGTTATGCGTTATGCGTTATGCGTTATGCGTTATGCGTTATGCGTTATGCGTTATGCGTTATGCGTTATGCGTTATGCGTTATGCGTTACGCGTTACGCGTTATGCGTTACGCGTTATGCGTTATGCGTTATGCGTTATGCGTTATGCCGTTATGCGTTATGCGTTATGTGTTATGCGTTATGCGTTATGCGTTATGCGTTATGCGTTATGCGTTATGCGTTATGCGTTATGCGTTATGCGTTATGCGTTATGCGTTATGCGTTATGCGTTATGCGTTATGCGTTATGCGTTATGCGTTATGCGTTATGCGTTATGCGGTTACGCGTTACGCGTTATGCGTTATGTGTTATGCGTTATGCGTTATGCGGTATGCGTTACGCGTTATGCGTTACGCGTTATGCGTTATGCGTTATGCGTTATGGCGTTATGCGTTATACGTTATGCGTTATGCGTTATGCGATGTGCGTTATGCGTTATGCGTTATGCGTTATGCGTAATGCGTTATGCATTATGCGTTATGCGTTATGCGTTATGCGTTATACGTTATACGTTATGCGTTATGCGTTATGTGTTATGCGTTATGCGTTATGTGTTATGCGTTGTGCTTTACGGGTTTTATGCGATATGCGTTATGCGTTATGACTTTTTCATTGAGCGTTATGCGTTATGCGTTATGCGTTATGCGTTATGCGTTATGCGTTATGCGTTATGCGTTATGCGTTATGCGTTATGCGTTATGCGTTATGCGTTATGCGTTATGCGTTATGCGTTACGCGTTATGCGTTACGCGTTATGCGTTATGCGTTATGCGTTATGCGTTATGCGTTATGCGTTATGCGTTATGTGTTATGCGTTATGCGTTATGCGTTATGCGTTATGCGTTATGCGTTATGCGTTATGCGTTATGCGTTATGCGTTATGCATTATGCGTTATGCGTTATGCGTTATGCGTTATGCGTTATGCGTTATGCGTTATGCGTTATGCGATGTGCGTTATGCGTTATGCGTTATGCGTTATGCGTTATGCGTTATGCGTTATGCGTTATGCGTTATGCGTTATGCGTTATGCGTTATGCGTTATGCGTTATGCGTTATGCGTTATGCGTTATGCGTTATGCGTTAAGCATTATGACTTTTTCATTGAGGGCGTTATGCGTTATGACTTTTCCATTGAGCGTTATGCGTTATGCGTTATGCGTTATGGCGTTATGCGTTATGCGTTATGCGTTATGCGTTATGCGTTATGCGTTATGCGTTATGCGTTATGCGTTATGCGTTACGCGTTACGCGTTATGCGTTATGTGTTATGCGTTATGCGTTATGCGGTATGCGTTACGCGTTATGCGTTACGCGTTATGCGTATGGGCGTTATGCGTTATGCGTTATGCGTTATGCGTTATACGTTATGCGTTATGCGTTATGCGATGTGCGTTATGCGTTATGCGTTATGCGTTATGCGTAATGCGTTATGCATTATGCGGTTAATGCGTTATGCGTTATGCGTTATACGTTATACGTTATGCGTTATGCGTTATGTGTTATGCGTTATGCGTTATGTGTTATGCGTTGTGCTTTACGGGTAATGCGATATGCGTTATGCGTTATGACTTTTTCATTGAGCGTTATGCGTTATGCGTTATGCGTTATGCGTTATGCGTTATGCGTTATGCGTTATGCGTTATGCGTTATGCGTTATGCGTTATCGGGCGTTATGCGTTACGCGTTATGCGTTACGCGTTATGCGTTATGCGTTATGCGTTATTGCGTTATGCGTTATGCGTTATGCGTTATGTGTTATGCGTTATGCGTTATGCGTTATGCGTTATGCGTTATGCGTTATGCGTTATGCGTTATGCGTTATGCGTTATGCATTATGCGTTATGCGTTATGCGTTATGCGTTATGCGTTATGCGTTATGCGTTATGCGTTAATGCGTTATGCGTTATGTGTTATGCGTTGTGCTTTAACGGGTAATGCGATATGCGTTATGCGTTATGACTTTTTCATTGAGCGTATGCGTTATGCGTTATGCGTTATGCGTTATGCGTTATGCGTTATGCGTTATGCGTTATGCGTTATGCGTTATGCGTTATGCGTTATGCGTTATGCGTTACGCGTTATGCGTTACGCGTTATGCGTTATGCGTTATGCGTTATGCGTTATGCGTTATGCGTTATGCGTTATGTGTTATGCGTTATGCGTTATGCGTTATGTATGCGTTATGCGTTATGCGTTATGCGTTATGCGTTATGCGTTATGCGTTATGCGTTATGCGTTATGCGTTATGCGTTATGCGTTATGCGTTATGCGTTATGCGTTATGCGTTATGCGTTATGCGTTATGCGTTATGCGTTACGCGATACGCGTTATGCGTTATGTGTTATGCGTTATGCGTTATGCGGTATGCGTTACGCGTTATGCGTTACGCGTTATGCGTTATGCGTTATGCGTTATGCGTTATGCGTTATACGTTATGGCGTTATGCGTTATGCGATGTGCGTTATGCGTTATGCGTTATGCGTTATGCGTAATGCGTTATGCATTATGCGTTATGCGTTATGCGTTATGCGTTATACGTTATACGTTATGCGTTATGCGTTATGTGTTATGCGTTATGCGTTATGTGTTATGCGTTGTGCTTTAGCGGTAATGCGATATGCGTTATGCGTTATGACTTTTTCATTGAGCGTTATGCGTTATGCGTTATGCGTTATGCGTTATGCGTTATGCGTTATGCGTTATGCGTTATGCGTTATGCGTTATGCGTTATGCGTTATGCGTTATGCGTTATGCGTTATGCGTTATGCGTTACGCGTTATGCGTTATGCGTTATGGTTATGCGTTATGCGTTATGCGTTATGCGTTATGCGTTATGCGTTATGCGTTATGCGTTATGCGTTAATGCGTTATGCGTTATGCGTATGCGTTATGCGTTATGCGTTATGCGTTATGCGTTATGCGTTATGCATTATGCGTTATGCGTTATGCGTTATGCGTTATGCGTTATGCGTTATGCGTTATGCGTTATGCGATGTGCGTTATGCGTTATGCGTTATGCGTTATGCGTTATGCGTTATGCGTTATGCGTTATGCGTTATGCGTTATGCGTTATGCGTTATGCGTTATGCGTTATGCGTTATGCGTTATGCGTTATGCGTTAAGCATTATGACTTTTTCATTGAGCGTTATGCGTTATGACTTTTCCATTGAGCGTTATGCGTTATGCGTTATGCGTTACGCATTATGCGTTATGCGTTACCCGTTATGCGTTATGCGTTATGCGTTATGCGATATGCGTCATGCGTTAAGCGTTATGCGTTATGCATTACGCGTTATCCGTTATGCGTTATGCGTTATGCGTAATGCGTTATCCGTTATGTGTTATGCGTTATGCGTTATGCGTTATGCGTTATGCGTTATGCGTTATGCGATATGCGTCATGCGTTAAGCGTTATGTGTTATGCGTTTTGCGATATGCGTCATGCGTTAAGCGTTATGCGTTATGCATTACGCGTTATCCGTTATGCGTTATGCGTTATGCGTAATGCGTTATGAGTAATGTGTCATGGCGTTATGCGTTTTCGTTATGCGTTATTCGTTAAGCGTTATGCGTTATGCGTTATGCGTTATGCGTTATGCGTTATGCGTTATGCGTTATGCGTTATGCGTTTTGCGTTATGCGTTATGCGTTATGCGTTATGCTTTATGCTTTATGCGTTATGCGTTATGCGTTATCCGTTATGCGTTATGCGTTATGCGTTATGCGTTATGCGTTATGCGATATGCGTCATGCGTTAAGCGTTATGTGTTATGCGTTATCCGTTATGCGTTATGCGTTATGCGTTATGCGTTATGCGTTATGCGTTATGCGTTATGCGATATGCGTTATGCGTTATGGCGTTATGCGTTATGCGTTATGCGTTATGCGTTACGCGTTATGCGTTATGCGTTAGGCGTTATGCGTTATGCGTTAAGCGTTACGCGTTATGCGTTACGCGTTATGCGTTACGCGTTATGCGTTATGCGTTATGCGTTATGCGTTATGCGTTATGCGTTATGCGTTATGCGTTATGCGTTATGCGTTATGCGTTATGCGTTATGCGTTATGCGTTATGCGTTATGCGTTATGCGTTATGCGTTATGCGTTATGCGTTATGCGTTATGCGTTATGCGTTATGCGTTATGCGTTATGCGTTATGCGTTATGCGTTATGCGTTATGCGTTATGCGTTATGCGTTATGCGTTATGCGTTATGCGTTATGCGTTAGCGTTATGCGTTATGCGTTACGCGTTATGCGTTATGCGTTATGCGTTATGCGTTATGCGTTATGCGTTATGCGTTATGCGTTATGCGTTATGCGTTATGGCGTTATGCGTTATGCGTTATGCGTTATGCGTTACGCGTTATGCGTTACGCGTTATGCGTTATGCGTTATGCGTTATGCGTTATGCGTTATGCGTTATGCGTTATGCGTTATGCGTTATGCGTTATGCGTTATGCGTTATGCGTTATGCGTTATGCGTTGCGGTTATGCGTTATGCGTTATGCGTTATGCGTTAGCGTTATGCGTTATGCGTTATGCGTTATGGCGTTATGCGTTATGCGTTATGCGTTATGCGTTATGCGATATGCGATGTGCGTTATGCGTTATGCGTTATGCGTTATGCGTTATGCGTTATGCGTTATGCGTTATGCGTTAAGCATTATGACTTTTTCATTGAGCGTTATGCGTTATGACTTTTCCATTGAGCGTTATGCGTTATGCGTTATGCGTTACGCATTATGCGTTATGCGTTATCCGTTATGGCGTTATGCGTTATGCGTTATGCGATTGCGTCATGCGTTAAGCGTTATGCGTTATGCATTACGCGTTATCCGTTATGCGTTATGCGTTATGCGTAATGCGTTATGAGTAATGTGTCATGCGTTATGCGTTTTCGTTATGCGTTATTCGTTAAGCGTTATGCGTTAATGCGTTATGCGTTATGCGTTAGGTGCGTTATGCGTTATGCGTTATGCGTTATGCGTTATGCGTATGTTTATGCGTTATGTGTTATGCGTTATCCGTTATGCGTTATGCGTTATGCGTTATGCGTTATGCGTTATGCGATATGCGTCATGCGTTAAGCGTTATGTGTTATGCATTATGCGTTATCGTTATGCCGTTATGCGTTATGCGTTATGCGTTGTGCGTTATGCGTTATGCGTTATGCGTTATGCGTTATGCGTTATGCGTTATGCGTTATGCGTTATGCGTTATGCGTTATGCGTTATGCGTTATGCGTTATGCTTTATGCTTATGCGTTATGGCATTATGCGTTATGCGTTATGCGTTATGCGTTATGCGTTATGCGTTATGCGTTATGCGTTATCGCGTTATGCGTTACGCGTTATGCGTTATGCGTTATGCGTTATGCGTTATGCGTTATGCGTTATGCGTAGCGTTATGCGTTATGCGTTATGCGTTATGCGTTATGCGTTATGCGTTATGCGTTATGCGTTATGCGTTATGCGTTATGCGTTATGCGTTATGCGTTATGCGTTATGCGTTATGCGTTATGCGTTATGCGTTATGCGTTATGCGTTATGCGTTATGCGTTATGCGTTATGCGTTATGCGTTATGCGTTATGCGTTATGCGTTATGCGTTATGCGTTATCGTTATGCGTTATGCGTTATGCGCTTATGCGTTATGCGTTATGCGTTATGCGTTATATGCGTTATGCGTTATGCGTTATGCGTTATGCGTTATGCGTTACGCGTTATGCGTTACGCGTTATGCCGTTACGCGTATGAAACCCCCCCCCCCCACCCCCCCCCGCTGTTATGCGTTATCCCCCCCCCCCCCCCCCCCCCCCAGTGCTTTTAGCGGGTAATGCGATATGCGTTATGCGTTATGACTTTTTCATTGAGCGTTATGCGTTATGCGTTATGCGTTATGCGTTATGCGTTATGCGTTATGCGTTATGGCGTTATGCGATATGCGTTATGCGTTATGCGTTATGCGTTATGCGGTTATGCGTTACGCGTTATGCGTTACGCGTTATGCGTTATGCGTTATGCGTTATGCGTTATGCGTTATGCGTTATGCGTTATGTGTTATGCGTTATGCGTTATGCGTTATGCGTTATGCGTTATGCGTTATGCGTTATGCGTTATGCGTTATGCGTTATGCGTTATGCGTTATGCGTTATGGCGTTATGCGTAATGCGGGGGTTATGGTCGTTATGCGTTATGCGTTATGCGTTATGCGATGTGCGTTATGCGTAATGCGTTATGAGTAATGTGTCATGCGTTATGCGTTTGCGTTATGCGTTATTCGTTATGCGTTATGCGTTATGCGTTATGCGTTATGCGTTATGCGTTATGCGTTATGCGTTATGCGTTATGCTTTATGCGTTATGTGTTATGCGTTATCCGTTATGCGTTATGCGTTATGCGTTATGCGTTATGCGTTATGCGATATGGCGTCATGCGTTAGCGTTATGTGTTATGCATTATGCGTTATCCGTTATGCGTTATGCGTTATGCGTTATGCGTTGTGCGTTATGCGTTATGCGTTATGCGTTATGCGTTATGCGTTATGCGTTATGCGTTATGCGTTATGCGTTATGCGTTATGCGTTATGCTTATGCGTTATGCGTTATGCGTTATCCGTTTGGCGTTATGCGTTATGCGTTATGCGTTATGCGTTATGCGTTATGCGTTATGCGATATGCGTCATGCGTTAAGCGTTATGTGTTATGCATTATGCGTTATCCGTTATGCGTTATGCGTTATGCGTTATGCGTTATGCGTTATGCGTTATGCGTTATGCGTTATGCGTTATGCGTTATGCGTTATGCGTTATGCGTTGTGCGTTATGCGTTTATGCGTTATGCGTTATGCGTTATGCGTTATGCGTTATGCGTTATGCGTTATGCGGGGGGCGTTATGCGTTATGCGTTATGCGTTATGCGTTATGCGTTATGCGTTATGGCGTTATGCGTTATGCGTTATGCGTTATGCGTTATGCGTTAATGCGTTATGCGTTATGCGTTATGCGTTCATTGCGTTATGCGTTATGCGTTATGCGTTATGCGTTATGCGTTATGCGTTAGCGTTATGCGTTATGCGTTATGCGTTATGCGTTATGCGTTATGCGTTATGCGTTATGCGTTATGCGTTATGCGTTATGCGTTATGCGTTATGCGTTATGCGTTATGCGTTATGCGTTATGCGTTATGCGTTATGGCGTTATGCGTTATGCGTTATGCGTTATGCGTTATGCGTTATGCGTTATGCGTTATGCGTTATGCGTTATGCGTTATGCGTTATGCGTTATGCGTTATGCGTTATGCGTTATGCGTTAAGCATTATGACTTTTTCATTGAGCGTTATGCGTTATGACTTTTCCATTGAGCGTTATGCGTTATTCGTTATGGGTTATGCGTTATGGGTTATGCGTTATGCGTTATGCGTTATGCGTTATGCGTTATGCGTTATGCGTTATGCGTTATGCGTTATGCGTTATGCGTTATGCGTTATGCGTTATGCGTTATGCGTTATGCGTTATGCGTTATGCGTTATGCGTTATGCGTTATGCGCTATGCGTTATGCGTTATGCGATATGCGTTATTCGTTATGCGTTATGCGTTATGCGATATGCGTCATGCGTTAAGCGTTATGTGTTATGCATTATGCGTTATCCGTTATGCGTTATGCGTTATGCGTTGTGCGTTATGCGTTATGCGTTATGCGTTATGCGTTATGCGTTATGCGATGATGCGTTATGCGTTATGCGTTATGCGTTATGCTTATGCGTTATGCGTTATGCGTTATGCGTTATGCGTTATGCGTTATGCGTTATGCGTTATGCGTTATGCGTTATGCGTTATGCGTTATGCGTTATGCGTTAAGCATTATGACTTTTTCATTGAGCGTTATGCGTTATGACTTTTCCATTGAGCGTTATGCGTTATTCGTTATGGGTTATGCGTTATGGGTTATGCGTTATGCGTTATGCGTTATGCGTTATGCGTTATGCGTTATGCGTTATGCTTTATGCGTTATGCGTTATGCGTTATCCGTTATGCGTTATGCGTTATGCGTTATGCGTTACTGGTTATGCGTTATGCGTTATGCGATATGCGTCATGCGTTAAGCGTTATGTGTTATGCATTATGCGTTATCCGTTATGCGTTATGCGTTATGCGTTGTGCGTTATGCGTTATGCGTTATGCGTTATGCGTTATGCGTTATGCGTTATGCGTTATGCGTTATGCGTTGTGCGTTATGCGTTATGCGTTATGCGTTATGCGTTATGCGTTATGCGTTATGCGTTATGCGTTATGCGTTATGCGTTATGCGATGTGCGTTATGCGTTATGCGTTATGCGTTATGCGTTATCGTTATGCGTTATGCGTTATTCGTTATGCGTTATGCGTTAAGCATTATGACTTTTTCATTGAGCGTTATGCGTTATGACTTTTCCATTGAGCGTTATGCGTTATTCGTTATGGGTTATGCGTTATGGGTTATGCGTTATGCGTTATGCGTTATGCGTTATGCGTTATGCGTTATGCGTTATGCTTTATGCGTTATGCGTTATGCGTTATCCGTTATGCGTTATGCGTTATGCGTTATGCGTTATGCGATATGCGTCATGCGTTAAGCGTTATGTGTTATGCATTATGCGTTATCCGTTATGCGTTATGCGTTATGCGTTATGCGTTATGCGTTATGCGTTATGCGTTATGCGTTATGCGTTATGCGTTATGCGTTATGCGTTATGCGTTATGCGTTATGCGTTATGCGTTATGCGTTATGCGTTATGCGTTATGCGTTATGCGTTATGCGTTATGCGTTATGCGTTATGCGTTATGCGTTATGCGTTATGCGTTATGCGTTATGCGTTATGCGTTATGCGTTATGCGTTATGCGTTATGCGTAATGCGTTATGCGTTATGCGTTATGCGTTATGCGTTATGCGTTATGCGTTATGCGTTATGCGTTATGCGTTATGCGTTATGCGTTATGCGTTATGCGTTACGCGTTATGCGTTACGTGTTATGCGTTACGCGTTATGCGTTATGCGTTATGCGCTATGCGTTATGCGTTATGCGTTATGCGTTATGCGTTATGCGTTATGCGTTATGCGTTATGCGTTATGCGTTATGCGTTATGCGTTATGCGTTATGCGTTATGCGTTATGCGTTATGCGTTATGCGTTATGCGTTATGCGTTATGCGTTATGCGTTATGCGTTATGCGTTATGCGTTATGCGTTATGCGTTATGCGTTATGCGTTATGCGTTATGCGTTATGCGTTATGCGTTATGCGTTATGCGTTATGCGTTATGCGATATGCGTTATTCGTTATGCGTTATGCGTTATGCGTTATGCGTTATGCGATGTGCGTTATGCGTTATGCGTTATGCGTTATGCGTTATGCGTTATGCGTTATGCGTTATGCGTTATGCGTTATGCGTTATGCGTTATGCGTTATGCGTTATGCGTTATGCGTTATGCGTTATGCGTTATGTGTTATGCGTTGTGCTTTACGGGTTATGCGATATGCGTTATGCGTTCTGACTTTTTCATTGAGCGTTATGCGTTATGCGATATGCGTTATGCGTTATGCGTTATGCGTTATGCGTTATGCGTTATGCGTTATGCGTTATGCGTTATGCGTTATGCGTTATGCGTTATGCGTTATGCGTTATGCGTTATGCGTTATGCGTTATGCGTTATGCGTTATGCGTTACGCGTTATGCGTTACGTGTTATGCGTTACGCGTTATGCGTTATGCGTTATGCGCTATGCGTTATGCGTTATGCGTTATGCGTTATGCGTTATGCGTTATGCGTTATGCGTTATGCGTTATGCGTTATGCGTTATGCGTTATGCGTTATGCGTTATGCGTTATGCGTTATGCGGTATGCGTTACGCGTTATGCGTTACGCGTTATGCGTTATGCGTTATGCGTTATGCGTTATGCGTTATGCGTTACGCGTTACGCGTTATGCGTTATGCGTTATGCGTTATGCGGTATGCGTTACGCGTTATGCGTTACGCGTTACGCGTTATGCGTAATGCGTTATGCGTAATGCGTTATGCGTTATGCGTTATGCGTTATGGGTTATGCGTTATGCGTTATGCGTTATGCGTTATGCGTTATGCGTTATGCGTTATGCGTTATGCGTTATGCGTTATGCGTTATGCGTTATGCGTTATGCGTTATGCGTTATGCGTTATGCGTTATGCGTTATGCGTTATGCGTTATGCGTTATGCGTTATGCGTTATGCGTTACGCGTTATGCGTTACGCGTTACGCGTTATGCGTTATGCGTTATGCGTTATGCGTTATGCGTTACGCGTTATGCGTTACGCGTTATGCGTTACGCGTTATGCGTTATGCGTTATGCGTTATGCGTTATGCGTTATGCGTTATGCGTTATGCGTTATGCGTTATGCGTTATGCGTTATGCGTTATGCGTTATGCGTTATGCGTTAAGCGTTATGCGAAATGCGTTATGCGTTATGCGTTATGCGTTATGCGTTATGCGTTATGCGTTATGCGTTATGCGTTATGCGTTATGCGTTATGCGTTATGCGTTATGCGTTATGCGTTATGCGTTATGCGTTATGCGTTATGCGTTATGCGTTATGCGTTATGCGTTATGCGTTATGCGTTATGCGTTATGCGTTATGCGTTATGCGTTATGCGTTATGCGTTATGCGTTATGCGTTATGCGTTATGCGTTATGCGTTATGCGTTATGCGTTATGCGTTATGCGTTATGCGTTATGCGTTATGCGTTATGCGTTATGCGTTATGCGTTATGCGTTATGCGTTATGCGTTATGCGTTATGCGTTATGCGTTATGCGTTATGCGTTATGCGTTATGCGTTATGCGTTATGCGTTATGCGTTATGCGTTATGCGTTATGCGTTATGCGTTATGCGTTATGCGTTATGCGTTATGCGTTATGCGTTAAGCGTTATACGTTATGCGTTATGCGTTATGTGTTATGCGTTATGCGTTATGTGTTATGCGTTGTGCTTTACGGGTTATGCGATATGCGTTATGCGTTATGACTTTTTCATTGAGCGTCATGCGATATGCGTTATGCGTTATGCGTTATGCGTTATGCGTTATGCGTTATGCGTTATGCGTTATGCGTTATGCGTTATGCGTTATGCGTTATGCGTTATGCGTTATGCGTTATTCGTTATGGGTTATGCGTTATGGGTTATGCGTTATGCGTTATGCGTTATGCGTTATGCGTTATGCGTTATGCTTTATGCGTTATGCGTTATGCGTTATCCGTTATGCGTTATGCGTTATGCGTTATGCGTTATGCGTTATGCGTTATGCGTTATGCGATATGCGTCATGCGTTAAGCGTTATGTGTTATGCATTATGCGTTATCCGTTATGCGTTATGCGTTATGCGTTGTGCGTTATGCGTTATGCGTTATGCGTTATGCGTTATGCGTTATGCGTTATGCGTTATGCGTTATGCGTTGTGCGTTATGCGTTATGCGTTATGCGTTATGCGTTATGCGTTATGCGTTATGCGTTATGCGTTATGCGTTATGCGTTATGCGATGTGCGTTATGCGTTATGCGTTATGCGTTATGCGTTATCGTTATGCGTTATGCGTTATTCGTTATGCGTTATGCGTTAAGCATTATGACTTTTTCATTGAGCGTTATGCGTTATGACTTTTCCATTGAGCGTTATGCGTTATTCGTTATGGGTTATGCGTTATGGGTTATGCGTTATGCGTTATGCGTTATGCGTTATGCGTTATGCGTTATGCGTTATGCTTTATGCGTTATGCGTTATGCGTTATCCGTTATGCGTTATGCGTTATGCGTTATGCGTTATGCGTTATGCGATATGCGTCATGCGTTAAGCGTTATGTGTTATGCGTTATGCGTTATGCGTTATGCGATATGCGTTATTCGTTATGCGTTATGCGTTATGCGTTATGCGTTATGCGATGTGCGTTATGCGTTATGCGTTATGCGTTATGCGTTATGCGTTATGCGTTATGCGTTATGCGTTATGCGTTATGCGTTATGCGTTATGCGTTATGCGTTATGCGTTATGCGTTATGCGTTATGCGTTATGCGTTATGCGTTATGCGTTAAGCGTTATACGTTATGCGTTATGCGTTATGTGTTATGCGTTATGCGTTATGTGTTATGCGTTGTGCTTTACGGGTTATGCGATATGCGTTATGCGTTATGACTTTTTCATTGAGCGTCATGCGATATGCGTTATGCGTTATGCGTTATGCGTTATGCGTTATGCGTTATGCGTTATGCGTTATGCGTTATGCGTTATGCGTTATGCGTTATGCGTTATGCGTTATTCGTTATGGGTTATGCGTTATGGGTTATGCGTTATGCGTTATGCGTTATGCGTTATGCGTTATGCGTTATGCTTTATGCGTTATGCGTTATGCGTTATCCGTTATGCGTTATGCGTTATGCGTTATGCGTTATGCGTTATGCGTTATGCGTTATGCGATATGCGTCATGCGTTAAGCGTTATGTGTTATGCATTATGCGTTATCCGTTATGCGTTATGCGTTATGCGTTGTGCGTTATGCGTTATGCGTTATGCGTTATGCGTTATGCGTTATGCGTTATGCGTTATGCGTTATGCGTTGTGCGTTATGCGTTATGCGTTATGCGTTATGCGTTATGCGTTATGCGTTATGCGTTATGCGTTATGCGTTATGCGTTATGCGATGTGCGTTATGCGTTATGCGTTATGCGTTATGCGTTATCGTTATGCGTTATGCGTTATTCGTTATGCGTTATGCGTTAAGCATTATGACTTTTTCATTGAGCGTTATGCGTTATGACTTTTCCATTGAGCGTTATGCGTTATTCGTTATGGGTTATGCGTTATGGGTTATGCGTTATGCGTTATGCGTTATGCGTTATGCGTTATGCGTTATGCGTTATGCTTTATGCGTTATGCGTTATGCGTTATCCGTTATGCGTTATGCGTTATGCGTTATGCGTTATGCGTTATGCGATATGCGTCATGCGTTAAGCGTTATGTGTTATGCATTATGCGTTATCCGTTATGCGTTATGCGTTATGCGTTATGCGTTATGCGTTATGCGTTATGCGTTATGCGTTATGCGTTATGCGTTATGCGTTATCCGTTATGCGTTATGCGTTATGCGTTATGCGTTATGCGTTATGCGTTATGCGTTATGCGTTATGCGTTATGCGTTATGCGTTATGCGTTATGCGATATGCGTCATGCGTTAAGCGTTATGTGTTATGCATTATGCGTTATCCGTTATGCGTTATGCGTTATGCGTTGTGCGTTATGCGTTATGCGTTATGCGTTATGCGTTATGCGTTATGCGTTATGCGTTATGCGTTGTGCGTTATGCGTTATGCGTTATGCGTTATGCGTTATGCGTTATGCGTTAAGCGTTATGCGTTATGCGTTATGCGTTATGGGTTATGCGTTATGCGTTATGCGTTATGCGTTATGCGTTATGCGTTATGGGTTATGCGTTATGCGTTATGCGTTATGCGTTATGCGTTATGCGTTATGCGTTATGCGTTATGCGTTATGCGTTATGCGTTATGCGTTATGCGTTATGCGTTATGCGTTATGCGTTATGCGTTATGCGTTATGCGTTATGCGTTATGCGTTATGCGTTATGCGTTATGCGTTATGCGTTATGCGTTATGCGTTATGCGTTATGCGTTATGCGTTATGCGTTATGCGTTATGCGTTATGCGTTATGCGTTATGCGTTGTGCGTTATGCGTTATGCGTTATGCGTTATGCGTTATGCGTTATGCGTTGTGCGTTATGCGTTGTGCGTTATGCGTTATGCGTTATGCGTTATGCGTTATGCGTTATGCGTTATGCGTTATGCGTTATGCGTTATGCGTTATGCGTTATGCGTTATGCGTTATGCGTTATGCGTTATGCGTTATGCGTTATGCGTTATGCGTTATGCGTTATGCGTTATGCGTTATGCGTTATGCGTTATGCGTTATGCGTTATGCGTTATGCGTTATGCGTTATGCGTTATGCGTTATGCGTTATGCGTTATGCGTTATGCGTTATGCGTTATGCGATATGCGTTATTCGTTATGCGTTATGCGTTATGCGTTATGCGTTATGCGATGTGCGTTATGCGTTATGCGTTATGCGTTATGCGTTATGCGTTATGCGTTATGCGTTATGCGTTATGCGTTATGCGTTATGCGTTATGCGTTATGCGTTATGCGTTATGCGTTATGCGTTATGCGTTATGCGTTATGCGTTATGCGTTATGTGTTATGCGTTGTGCTTTACGGGTTATGCGATATGCGTTATGCGTTCTGACTTTTTCATTGAGCGTTATGCGTTATGCGTTATGCGATATGCGTTATGCGTTATGCGTTATGCGTTATGCGTTATGCGTTATGCGTTATGCGTTATGCGTTATGCGTTATGCGTTATGCGTTACGCGTTACGCGTTATGCGTTATGCGTTATGCGTTATGCGTTATGCGGTATGCGTTACGCGTTATGCGTTACGCGTTACGCGTTATGCGTAATGCGTTATGCGTAATGCGTTATGCGTTATGCGTTATGGGTTATGCGTTATGCGTTATGCGTTATGCGTTATGCGTTATGCGTTATGCGTTATGCGTTATGCGTTATGCGTTATGCGTTATGCGTTATGCGTTATGCGTTATGCGTTATGCGTTATGCGTTATGCGTTATGCGTTATGCGTTATGCGTTATGCGTTATGCGTTATGCGTTATGCGTTATGCGTTATGCGTTATGCGTTATGCGTTATGCGTTATGCGTTATGCGTTATGCGTTATGCGTTATGCGTTATGCGTTATGCGTTATGCGTTATGCGTTATGCGTTATGCGTTATGCGTTATGCGTTAAGCGTTATGCGAAATGCGTTATGCGTTATGCGTTATGCGTTATGCGTTATGCGTTATGCGTTATGCGTTATGCGTTATGCGTTATGCGTTATGCGTTATGCGTTATGCGTTATGCGTTATGCGTTATGCGTTATGCGTTATGCGTTATGCGTTATGCGTTATGCGTTATGCGTTATGCGTTATGCGTTATGCGTTATGCGTTATGCGTTATGCGTTATGCGTTATGCGTTATGCGTTATGCGTTATGCGTTATGCGTTATGCGTTATGCGTTATGCGTTATGCGTTATGCGTTATGCGTTATGCGTTATGCGTTATGCGTTATGCGTTATGCGTTAAGCGTTATACGTTATGCGTTATGCGTTAAGCATTATGACTTTTTCATTGAGCGTTATGCGTTATGACTTTTCCATTGAGCGTTATGCGTTATTCGTTATGGGTTATGCGTTATGGGTTATGCGTTATGCGTTATGCGTTATGCGTTATGCGTTATGCGTTATGCGTTATGCTTTATGCGTTATGCGTTATGCGTTATCCGTTATGCGTTATGCGTTATGCGTTATGCGTTATGCGTTATGCGTTATGCGATATGCGTCATGCGTTAAGCGTTATGTGTTATGCATTATGCGTTATCCGTTATGCGTTATGCGTTATGCGTTATGCGTTATGCGTTATGCGTTATGCGTTATGCGTTATGCGTTATGCGTTATGCGTTATCCGTTATGCGTTATGCGTTATGCGTTATGCGTTATGCGTTATGCGTTATGCGTTATGCGTTATGCGTTATGCGTTATGCGATATGCGTCATGCGTTAAGCGTTATGTGTTATGCATTATGCGTTATCCGTTATGCGTTATGCGTTATGCGTTGTGCGTTATGCGTTATGCGTTATGCGTTATGCGTTATGCGTTATGCGTTATGCGTTATGCGTTGTGCGTTATGCGTTATGCGTTATGCGTTATGCGTTATGCGTTATGCGTTAAGCGTTATGCGTTATGCGTTATGCGTTATGGGTTATGCGTTATGCGTTATGCGTTATGCGTTATGCGTTATGCGTTATGGGTTATGCGTTATGCGTTATGCGTTATGCGTTATGCGTTATGCGTTATGCGTTATGCGTTATGCGTTATGCGTTATGCGTTATGCGTTATGCGTTATGCGTTATGCGTTATGCGTTATGCGTTATGCGTTATGCGTTATGCGTTATGCGTTATGCGTTATGCGTTATGCGTTATGCGTTATGCGTTATGCGTTATGCGTTATGCGTTATGCGTTATGCGTTATGCGTTATGCGTTATGCGTTGTGCGTTATGCGTTATGCGTTATGCGTTATGCGTTATGCGTTATGCGTTATGCGTTATGCGTTGTGCGTTATGCGTTATGCGTTATGCGTTATGCGTTATGCGTTATGCGTTATGCGTTATGCGTTATGCGTTATGCGTTATGCGTTATGCGTTATGCGTTATGCGTTATGCGTTATGCGTTATGCGTTATGCGTTATGCGTTATGCGTTATGCGTTATGCGTTATGCGTTATGCGTTATGCGTTATGCGTTATGCGTTATGCGTTATGCGTTATGCGTTATGCGTTATGCGTTATGCGTTATGCGTTATGCGTTATGCGTTATGCGTTATGCGTTATGCGATATGCGTTATTCGTTATGCGTTATGCGTTATGCGTTATGCGTTATGCGATGTGCGTTATGCGTTATGCGTTATGCGTTATGCGTTATGCGTTATGCGTTATGCGTTATGCGTTATGCGTTATGCGTTATGCGTTATGCGTTATGCGTTATGCGTTATGCGTTATGCGTTATGCGTTATGCGTTATGCGTTATGCGTTATGCGTTATGTGTTATGCGTTGTGCTTTACGGGTTATGCGATATGCGTTATGCGTTCTGACTTTTTCATTGAGCGTTATGCGTTATGCGTTATGCGATATGCGTTATGCGTTATGCGTTATGCGTTATGCGTTATGCGTTATGCGTTATGCGTTATGCGTTATGCGTTATGCGTTATGCGTTACGCGTTACGCGTTATGCGTTATGCGTTATGCGTTATGCGTTATGCGGTATGCGTTACGCGTTATGCGTTACGCGTTACGCGTTATGCGTAATGCGTTATGCGTAATGCGTTATGCGTTATGCGTTATGGGTTATGCGTTATGCGTTATGCGTTATGCGTTATGCGTTATGCGTTATGCGTTATGCGTTATGCGTTATGCGTTATGCGTTATGCGTTATGCGTTATGCGTTATGCGTTATGCGTTATGCGTTATGCGTTATGCGTTATGCGTTATGCGTTATGCGTTATGCGTTATGCGTTATGCGTTATGCGTTATGCGTTATGCGTTATGCGTTATGCGTTATGCGTTATGCGTTATGCGTTATGCGTTATGCGTTATGCGTTATGCGTTATGCGTTATGCGTTATGCGTTATGCGTTATGCGTTATGCGTTATGCGTTATGCGTTAAGCGTTATGCGAAATGCGTTATGCGTTATGCGTTATGCGTTATGCGTTATGCGTTATGCGTTATGCGTTATGCGTTATGCGTTATGCGTTATGCGTTATGCGTTATGCGTTATGCGTTATGCGTTATGCGTTATGCGTTATGCGTTATGCGTTATGCGTTATGCGTTATGCGTTATGCGTTATGCGTTATGCGTTATGCGTTATGCGTTATGCGTTATGCGTTATGCGTTATGCGTTATGCGTTATGCGTTATGCGTTATGCGTTATGCGTTATGCGTTATGCGTTATGCGTTATGCGTTATGCGTTATGCGTTATGCGTTATGCGTTATGCGTTATGCGTTAAGCGTTATACGTTATGCGTTATGCGTTATGTGTTATGCGTTATGCGTTATGTGTTATGCGTTGTGCTTTACGGGTTATGCGATATGCGTTATGCGTTATGACTTTTTCATTGAGCGTCATGCGATATGCGTTATGCGTTATGCGTTATGCGTTATGCGTTATGCGTTATGCGTTATGCGTTATGCGTTATGCGTTATGCGTTATGCGTTAAGCGTTATGCGAAATGCGTTATGCGTTATGCGTTATGCGTTATGCGTTATGCGTTATGCGTTATGCGTTATGCGTTATGCGTTATGCGTTATGCGTTATGCGTTATGCGTTATGCGTTATGCGTTATGCGTTATGCGTTATGCGTTATGCGTTATGCGTTATGCGTTATGCGTTATGCGTTATGCGTTATGCGTTATGCGTTATGCGTTATGCGTTATGCGTTATGCGTTATGCGTTATGCGTTATGCGTTATGCGTTATGCGTTATGCGTTATGCGTTATGCGTTATGCGTTATGCGTTATGCGTTATGCGTTATGCGTTATGCGTTATGCGTTATGCGTTATGCGTTATGCGTTATGCGTTATGCGTTATGCGTTATGCGTTATGCGTTATGCGTTATGCGTTATGTGTTATGCGTTATGCGTTATGCGTTATGCGTTATGCCTTATTCGTTATGGGTTATGCGTTATGCGTTATGCGTTATGCGTTATGCGTTATCCGTTATGCGTTATGCGTTATGCGTTGTGCGTTGTGCGTTGTGCGTTGTGCGTTGTGCGTTATGCGTTATGCGTTATGCGTTATGCGTTATGCGTTATGCGTTATGCGTTATGCGTTATGCGTTATGCGTTATGCGTTATGCGTTATGCGTTATGCGTTATGCGTTATGCGTTAAGCGTTATGCGTTATGCGTTATGCGCTATGCGTTATGCGTTATGCGTTATGCGTTATGCGTTATGCGTTAAGCGTTATGCGAAATGCGTTATGCGTTATGCGTTATGCGTTATGCGTTATGCGTTATCCGTTATGCGTTATGCGTTAGGCGTTATGCGTTATGCGTTATGCGTTATGCGTTATGCGTTATGCGTTATGCGTTATGCGTTATGCGTTATGCGTTATGCGTTATGCGTCATGCGTTATGCGTTATGCGTTATGCGTTATGCGTTATGCGTTATGCGTTATGCGTTATGCGTTATGCGTTATGCGTTATGCGTTATGCGTTATGCGTTATGCGTTATGCGTTATGCGTTATGCGTTATGCGTTATGCGTTATGCGTTATGCGTTATGCGTTATGCGTTATGCGTTATGCGTTATGCGTTATGCGTTATGCGTTATGGGTTATGCGTTATGCGTTATGGGTTATGCGTTATGCGTTATGGGTTATGCGTTATGCGTTACGCGTTACGCGTTACGCGTTACGCGTTACGCGTTACGCGTTACGCGTTATGCGTTATGCGTTATGCGTTATGCGTTATGCGTTATGCGTTATGCGTTATGCGTTATGCGTTATGCGTTATGCGTTATGCGTTATGCGTTATGCGTTATGCGTTATGCGTTATGCGTTATGCGTTATGCGTTATGCGTTATGCGTTATGCGTTATGCGTTATGCGTTATGCGTTATGCGTTATGCGTTATGCGTTATGCGTTATGCGTTATGCGTTATGCGTTATGCGTTATGCGTTATGCGTTATGCGTTATGCGTTATGCGTTATGCGTTATGCGTTATGCGTTATGCGTTATGTGTTATGCGTTATGCGTTATGCGTTATGCGTTAGGCGTTAATGCGTTATGCGTTACGCGTTACGCGTTATGCGTTATGCGTTATGCGTTATGCGTTATGCGGTATGCGTTACGCGTTATGCGTTATGCGTTATGCGTTATGCGTTATGCGTTATGCGTTATGCGTTATGCGTTATGCGTTATGCGTTATGCGTTATGCGTTATGCGTTATGCGTTATGCGTTATGCGTTATGCGTAATGCGTTATGCATTATGCGTTATGCGTTATGCGTTATGCGTTATACGTTATGCGTTATGCGTTATGTGTTATGCGTTATGCGTTATGTGTTATGCGTTGTGCTTTACGTGTTATGCGATATGCGTTATGCGTTATGACTTTTTCATTGAGCGTTATGCGTTATGCGATATGCGTTATGCGTTATGCGTTATGCGTTATGCGTTATGCGTTATGCGTTATGCGTTATGCGTTATGCGTTATGCGTTATGCGTTATGCGTTATGCGTTATGCGTTATGCGTTATGCGTTATGCGTTATGCGTTATGCGTTATGCGTTATGCGTTATGCGTTATGCGTTATGCGTTATGCGATATGCGTTATGCGTTATGCGTTATGCGTTATGCGTTATGCGTTATGCGTAATGCGTTATGCGTTATGCGTTATGCGTTATGCGTTATGCGTTATGCGTTATGCGTTATGCGTTATGCGTTATGCGTTATGCGTTATGCGTTATGCGTTATGCGTTATGCGTTATGCGTTATGCGTTATGCGTTATGCGTTATGCGTTATGCGTTATGCGTTATGCGTTATGCGTTATGCGTTATGCGTTATGCGTTATGCGTTATGCGTTATGCGTTATGCGTTATGCGTTATGCGTTATGCGTTATGCGTTATGCGTTATGCGTTATGCGTTATGCGTTATGCGTTATGCGTTATGCGTTATGCGTTATGCGTTATGCGTTATGCGTTATGCGTTATGCGTTATGCGTTATGCGTTATGCGTTATGCGTTATGCGTTATGCGTTATGCGTTATGGGTTATGCGTTATGCGTTATGGGTTATGCGTTATGCGTTGCGCGTTACGCGTTACGCGTTACGCGTTACGCGTTACGCGATACGCGTTATGCGTTATGCGTTATGCGTTATGCGTTATGCGTTATGCGTTATGCGTTATGCGTTATGCGTTATGCGTTATGCGTTATGCGTTATGCGTTATGCGTTATGCGTTATGCGTTATGCGTTATGCGTTATGCGTTATGCGTTATGCGTTATGCGTTATGCGTTATGCGTTATGCGTTATGCGTTATGCGTTATGCGTTATGCGTTATGCGTTATGCGTTATGCGTTATGCGTTATGCGTTATGCGTTATGCGTTATGCGTTATGCGTTATGCGTTATGCGTTATGCGTTATGCGTTAGGCGTTAATGCGTTATGCGTTACGCGTTACGCGTTATGCGTTATGCGTTATGCGTTATGCGTTATGCGGTATGCGTTACGCGTTATGCGTTACGCGTTATGCGTTATGCGTTATGCGTTATGCGTTATGCGTTATGCGTTATGCGTTATGCGTTATGCGTTATGCGATGTGCGTTATGCGTTATGCGTTATGCGTTATGCGTAATGCGTTATGCATTATGCGTTATGCGTTATGCGTTATGCGTTATACGTTATGCGTTATGCGTTATGCGTTATGCGTTATGCGTTATGCGTTATGCGTTATGCGTTATGCGTTATGCGTTATGCGTTATGCGTTATGCGTTATGCGTTATGCGTTATGCGTTATGCGTTATGCGTTATGCGTTATGCGTTATGCGTTATGCGTTATGCGTTATGCGATATGCGTTATGCGTTATGCGTTATGCGTTATGACTTATGCGTTATGCGTAATGCGTTATGCGTTATGCGTTATGCGTTATGCGTTATGCGTTATGCGTTATGCGTTATGCGTTATGCGTTATGCGTTATGCGTTATGCGTTATGCGTTATGCGTTATGCGTTATGCGTTATGCGTTATGTGTTATGCGTTGTGCTTTACGGGTTATGCGATATGCGTTATGCGTTATGACTTTTTCATTGAGCGTAATGCGTTATGCGTAATGCGTTATGCATTATGCGTTATGAGTAATGTGTCATGCGTTATGCGTTATGGACTATGCTTTATGCGTTATGCGTTATGGGTTATCCGTTATGCGTCATGCGTTATCCGTTATGCGTTATGCGTTATGCGTTATGCGTTATGCGTTATGCGTTATGCGTTATCCGTTATGCGTTATCCGTTATGCGTTACGCGTTATGCGTTATGCGTTATGCGTTATGCGTTATGCGTTATGCGTTATGCGTTATGCGTTATGCGTTAAGCGTTATACGTTATGCGTTATGCGTTATGCGATGTGCGTTATGCGTTATGCGTTATGCGTTATGCGTAATGCGTTATGCATTATGCGTTATGCGTTATGCGTTATGCGTTATACGTTATGCGTTATGCGTTATGTGTTATGCGTTATGCGTTATGTGTTATGCGTTGTGCTTTACGGGTTATGCGATATGCGTTATGCGTTATGACTTTTTCATTGAGCGTTATGCGTTATGCGATATGCGTTATGCGTTATGCGTTATGCGTTATGCGTTATGCGTTATGCGTTATGCGTTATGCGTTATGCGTTATGCGTTATGCGTTATGCGTTATGCGTTATGCGTTATGCGTTATGCGTTATGCGTTATGCGTTATGCGTTATGCGTTATGCGTTATGCGTTAAGCATTATGACTTTTTCATTGAGCGTTATGCGTTATGACTTTTCCATTGAGCGTTATGCGTTATTCGTTATTCGTTAAGCGTTATGCGTTATGCGTTATGCGTTATGCGTTATGCGTTATGCGTTATGCGTTATGCGTTATGCGTTATGCGTTATGCGTTATGCGTTATGCGTTATGCGTTATGCGTTATGCGTTATGCGTTATGCGTTATGCGTTATGCGTTATGCGTTATGCGTTATGCGTTATGCGTTATGCGTTATGCGTTATGCGTTATGCGTTATGCGTTACGCGTTACGCGTTACTCGTTACGCGTTATGCGTTATGCGTTATGCGTTATGCGTTATGCGGTATGCGTTACGCGTTACGCGTTACGCGTTATGCGTTATGCGTTATGCGTTATGCGTTATGCGTTATGCGGTATGCGTTACGCGTTACGCGTTACGCGTTACGCGTTATGCGTTACGCGTTATGCGTTATGCGTTATGCGTTATGCGTTATGCGTTATGCGTTATGCGTTATGCGTTATGCGTTATGCGTTATGCGTTATGCGTTATGCGTTATGCGTTATGCGTTATGCGTTATGCGTTATGCGTTATGCGTTATGCGTTATGCGTTATGCGTTATGCGTTATGCGTTATGCGTTATGCGTTATGCGTTATGCGTTATGCGTTATCCGTTATGCGTTATGCGTTATGCGTTATGCGTTATCCGTTATGCGTTATGCGTTATGCGTTATGCGTTATGCGTTATGCGTTATGCGTTATGCGTTATGCGTTATGCGTTATGCGTTATGCGTTATGCGTTATGCGTTATGCGTTATGCGTTATGCGTTATGCGTTATGCGTTATGCGTTATGCGTTATGCGTTATGCGTTATGCGTTATGCGTTATGCGTTATGTGTTATGCGTTGTGCTTTACGGGTTATGCGATATGCGTTATGCGTTATGACTTTTTCATTGAGCGTAATGCGTTATGCGTAATGCGTTATGCATTATGCGTTATGAGTAATGTGTCATGCGTTATGCGTTATGGACTATGTTTTATGCGTTATGCGTTATGGGTTATCCGTTATGCGTCATGCGTTATCCGTTATGCGTTATGCGTTATGCGTTATGCGTTATGCGTTATGCGTTATGCGTTATGCGTTATGGGTTATGCGTTATGCGTTATGCGTTATGCGTTATGCGTTATGCGTTATGCGTTATGCGTTATGCGTTATGCGAAATACGTTATGCGTTATGCGTTATGCGTTATGCGTTATGCGTTATGCGTCATGCGTTATGCGATATGCGTCATGCGTTAAGCGTTATGCGTTATGCATTATGCGTTATCCGTTATGCGTTATGCGTTATGCGTTATGCGTAATGCGTTATGCGTTATGCGTTATGCGTTATGTGTTATGCGTTGTGCTTTACGGGTTATGCGATATGCGTTATGCGTTATGACTTTTTCATTGAGCGTAATGCGTTATGCGTAATGCGTTATGCATTATGCGTTATGCGTTATGCGTTATGCGTTATGCGTTATGCGTTATGCGTTAAGCGTTATACGTTATGCGATATGCGTTATTCGTTATGCGTTATGCGTTATGCGTTATGCGTTATGCGTTATGCGTTATGCGTTATGCGTTATGCGTTATGCGTTATGCGTTATGCGTTATGCGTTATGCGTTATGCGTTATGCGTTATGCGTTATGCGTTATGCGTTATGCGTTATGCGTTATGCGTTATGCGTTATGCGTTATGCGTTATGCGTTATGCGTTATGCGTTATGCGTTATGCGTCATGCGTTATCCGTTATCCGTTATGCGATATGCGTTATGCGTTATGCGTTATGCGTTATGCGTTATGCGTTATGCGTTATGCGTTATGCGTTATGCGTTATGCGTTATGCGTTATGCGTTATGCGTTATGCGTTATGCGTTATGCGTTATGCGTTATGCGTTATGCGTTATGCGTTATGCGTTATGCGTTATGCGTTATGCGTTATGCGTTATGCGTTATGCGTTATGCGTTATGCGTTATGCGTTATGCGTTATGCGTTATGCGTTATGCGTTATGCGTTATGCGTTATGCGTTATGCGTTATGCGTTATGCGTTATGCGTTATGCGTTATGCGTTATGCGTTATGCGTTATGGGTTATGCGTTATGCGTTATGCGTTATGCGTTATGCGTTATGCGTTATGCGTTATGCGTTATGCGTTATCCGAAATACGTTATGCGTTATGCGTTATGCGTTATGCGTTATGCGTTATGCGTCATGCGTTATGCGATATGCGTCATGCGTTAAGCGTTATGCGTTATGCATTATGCGTTATCCGTTATGCGTTATGCGTTATGCGTTATGCGTAATGCGTTATGCGTTATGCGTTATGCGTTATGCGTTATGCGTTATGCGTTATGCGTTATGCGTTATGCGTTATGCGTTATGCGTTATGCGTTATGCGTTATGCGTTACGCGTTATGCGTTATGCGTTATGCGTTATGCGTTATGCGTTATGCGTTATGTGTTATGCGTTGTGCTTTACGGGTTATGCGATATGCGTTATGCGTTATGACTATTTCATTGAGCGTAATGCGTTATGCGTAATGCGTTATGCATTATGCGTTATGAGTAATGTGTCATGCGTTATGCGTTATGGACTATGCTTTATGCGTTATGCGTTATGGGTTATCCGTTATGCGTCATGCGTTATCCGTTATGCGTTATGCGTTATGCGTTATGCGTTATCCGTTATGCGTTATCCGTTATGCGTTACGCGTTATGCGTTATGCGTTATGCGTTATGCGTTATGCGTTATGCGTTATGCGTTAAGCGTTATACGTTATGCGTTATGCGTTATGCGATGTGCGTTATGCGTTATGCGTTATGCGTTATGCGTAATGCGTTATGCATTATGCGTTATGCGTTATGCGTTATGCGTTATACGTTATGCGTTATGCGTTATGTGTTATGCGTTATGCGTTATGTGTTATGCGTTGTGCTTTACGGGTTATGCGATATGCGTTATGCGTTATGACTTTTTCATTGAGCGTTATGCGTTATGCGATATGCGTTATGCATTATGCGTTATGCGTTATGCGTTATGCGTTATGCGTTATGCGTTATGCGTTATGCGTTATGCGTTATGCGTTATGCGTTATGCGTTATGCGTTATGCGTTATGCGTTATGCGTTATGCGTTATGCGTTATGCGTTATGCGTTATGCGTTATGCGTTATGCGTTATGCGTTATGCGTTATGCGTTATGCGTTATGCGTTATGCGTTATGCGTTATGCGTTATGCGTTATGCGTTATGCGTTATGCGTTATGCGTTATGCGTTATGCGTTATGCGTTATGCGTTATGCGTTATGCGTTATGCGTTATGCGTTATGCGTTATGCGTTATCCGTTATGCGTTATGCGTTATGCGTTATGCGTTATGCGTTATGCGTTATGCGTTATGCGTTATGCGTTATGCGTTATGCGTTATGCGTTATGCGTTATGCGTTATGCGTTATGCGTTATGCGTTATGCGTTATGCGTTATGCGTTATGCGTTATGCGTTATGCGTTATGCGTTATGTGTTATGCGTTGTGCTTTACGGGTTATGCGATATGCGTTATGCGTTATGACTTTTTCATTGAGCGTAATGCGTTATGCGTAATGCGTTATGCATTATGCGTTATGAGTAATGTGTCATGCGTTATGCGTTATGGACTATGCTTTATGCGTTATGCGTTATGGGTTATCCGTTATGCGTCATGCGTTATCCGTTATGCGTTATGCGTTATGCGTTATGCGTTATCCGTTATGCGTTATCCGTTATGCGTTACGCGTTATGCGTTATGCGTTATGCGTTATGCGTTATGCGTTATGCGTTATGCGTTATGCGTTAAGCGTTATACGTTATGCGTTATGCGTTATGCGATGTGCGTTATGCGTTATGCGTTATGCGTTATGCGTAATGCGTTATGCATTATGCGTTATGCGTTATGCGTTATGCGTTATACGTTATGCGTTATGCGTTATGTGTTATGCGTTATGCGTTATGTGTTATGCGTTGTGCTTTACGGGTTATGCGATATGCGTTATGCGTTATGACTTTTTCATTGAGCGTTATGCGTTATGCGATATGCGTTATGCGTTATGCGTTATGCGTTATGCGTTATGCGTTATGCGTTATGCGTTATGCGTTATGCGTTATGCGTTATGCGTTATGCGTTATGCGTTATGCGTTATGCGTTATGCGTTATGCGTTATGCGTTATGCGTTATGCGTTATGCGTTATGCGTTATGCGTTATGCGTTATGCGTTATGCGTTATGCGTTATGCGTTATGCGTTATGCGTTATGCGTTATGCGTTATGCGTTATGCGTTATGCGTTATGCGTTATGCGTTATGCGTTATGCGTTATGCGTTATGCGTTATGCGTTATGCGTTATGCGTTATGCGTTATGCGTTATGCGTTATGCGTTATGCGTTATGCGTTATGCGTTATGCGTTATGCGTTATGCGTTATGCGTTATGCGTTATGCGTTATGCGTTATGCGTTATGCGTTATGCGTTATGCGTTATGCGTTATGCGTTAAGCATTATGACTTTTTCATTGAGCGTTATGCGTTATGACTTTTCCATTGAGCGTTATGCGTTATTCGTTATGGGTTATGCGTTATGGGTTATGCGTTATGCGTTATGCGTTATGCGTTATGCGTTATGCGTTATTCGTTATGGGTTATGCGTTATGGGTTATGCGTTATGCGTTATGCGTTATGCGTTATGCGTTATGCGTTATGCGATATGCGTTATTCGTTATGCGTTATGCGTTATGCGTTATGCGTTATGCGTTATGCGTTATGCGTTATGCGTTATGCGTTATGCGTTATGCGTTATGCGTTATGCGTTATGCGTTATGCGTTATGCGTTATGCGTTATGCGTTATGCGTTATGCGTTATGGGTTATGCGTTATGCGTTATACGTTATGGGTTATGCGTTATGCGTTATGCGTTATGCGTTATGCGTTATGCGTTATGCGTTATGCGTTATGCGTTATGCGTTATGCGTTATGCGTTATGCGATGTGCGTTATGCGTTATGCGTTATGCGTTATGCGTTATGCGTTAAGCATTATGACTTTTTCATTGAGCGTTATGCGTTATGACTTTTCCATTGAGCGTTATGCGTTATTCGTTATGGGTTATGCGTTATGCGTCATGCGTTAAGCGTTATGCGTTATGCATTACGCGTTATCCGTTATGCGTTATGCGTTATGCGTTATGCGTCATGCGTCATGCGTTATGCGTTATGCGTTATGGGTTATGCGTTATGCGTTATGCGTTATTCGTTATTCGTTAAGCGTTATGCGTTATGCGTTATGCGTTATGCGTTATGCGTTATGCGTTATGCGTTATGCATTATGCGTTATGCGTTATGCGTTATGCGTTATGCGTTATGCGTTATGCGTTATGCGTTATGCGTTATGCGTTATGCGTTATGCGTTATGCGTTATGCGTTATGCGTTATGCGTTATGCGTTATGCGTTATGCGTTATGCGTTATGCGTTATGCGTTATGCGTTATGCGTTATGCGTTATGCGTTATGCGTTATGCGTTATGCGTTATGCGTTATGCGTTATGCGTTATGCGTTACGCGTTACGCGTTATGCGTTATGTGTTATGCGTTATGCGTTATGCGGTATGCGTTACGCGTTATGCGTTATGCGTTATGCGTTATGCGTTATGCGTTATGCGTTATGCGTTATGCGTTATGCGTTATGCGATGTGCGTTATGCGTTATGCGTTATGCGTTATGCGTTATGCGTTATGCGTTATGCGTTATGCGTTATGCGTTATGCGATATGCGTTATTCGTTATGCGTTATGCGTTATGCGTTATGCGTTATGCGTTATGCGTTATGCGTTATGCGCTTTGCGTTATGCGTTATGCGTCATGCGTCATGCGTTATGCGTTATGCGTTATGGGTTATGCGTTATGCGTTATGCGTTATGCGTTATGCGTTATGCGTTATGCGTTATGCGTTATGCGTTATGCGTTATGCGTTATGCGTTATGCGTTATGCGTTATGCGTTATGCGTTATGCGTTATGCGTTATGCGATATGCGTTATGCGTTATGCGTTATGCGTTATGCGTTATGCGTTATGCGTTATGCGTTATGCGTTATGCGTTATGCGTTATGCGTTATGCGTTATGCGTTATGCGTTATGCGTTATGCGTCATGCGTCATGCGTTATGCGTTATGCGTTATGGGTTATGCGTTATGCGTTATGCGTTATGCGTTATGCGTTATGCGTTATGCGTTATGCGTTATGCGTTATGCGTTATGCGTTATGCGTTATGCGTTATGCGTTATGCGTTATGCGTTATGCGTTATGCGTTATGCGTTATGCGTTATGCGTTATGCGTTATGCGTTATGCGTTATGCGTTATGCGTTATGCGTTATGCGTTATGCGTTATGCGTTATGCGTTATGCGTTATGCGTTATGCGTTATGCGTTATGCGTTATGCGTTATGCGTTATGCGTTACGCGTTACGCGTTATGCGTTATGTGTTATGCGTTATGCGTTATGCGTTATGCGTTATGCGTTATGCGTTATGCGTTATGCGATGTGCGTTATGCGTTATGCGTTATGCGTTATGCGTTATGCGTTAAGCAGTATGACTTTTTTATTGAGCGTTATGCGTTATGACTTTTCCATTGAGCGTTATGCGTTATTCGTTATGGGTTATGCGTTATGCGTCATGCGTTAAGCGTTATGCGTTATGCATTACGCGTTATCCGTTATGCGTTATGCGTTATGCGTTATGCGTCATGCGTCATGCGTTATGCGATGTGCGTTATGCGTTATGCGTTATGATTTATGCGTAATGCGTTATGCATTATGCGTTATGCGTTATGCGTTATGCGTTATACGTTATGCGTTATGCGTTATGTGTTATGCGTTATGCGTTATGTGTTATGCGTTGTGCTTTACGGGTTATGCGATATGCGTTATGCGTTATGACTTTTTCATTGAGCGTTATGCGTTATGCGATATGCGTTATGCGTTATGCGTTATGCGTTATGCGTTATGCGTTATGCGTTATGCGTTATGCGCTATGCGTTATGCGTTACGCGTTACGCGTTACGCGTTATGCGTTATGCGTTATGCGTTATGCGTTATGCGTTATGCGTTATGCGTTATGCGTTATGCGTTATGCGTTATGCGTTATGCGTTATGCGTTATGCGTTATGCGTTATGCGTTATGCGTTATGCGTTATGCGTTATGCGTTATGCGTTATGCGTTATGCGATATGCGTTATGCGTTATGCGTTATGCGTTATGCGTTATGCGTTATGCGTTAAGCGTTATGCGTTATGCATCACGCGTTATCCGTTATGCGTTATGCGTTATGCGTTATGCGTCATGCGTCATGCGTTATGCGTTATGCGTTATGGGTTATGCGTTATGCGTTATGCGTTATTCGTTATTCGTTAAGCGTTATGCGTTATGCGTTATGCGTTATGCGTTATGCGTTATGCGTTATGCGTTATGCGTTATGCGTTATGCGTTATGCGTTATGCGTTATGCGTTATGCGTTATGCGTTATGCGTTATGCGTTATGCGTTATGCGTTATGCGTTATGCGTTATGCGTTATGCGTTATGCGTTATGCGTTATGCGTTATGCGTTATGCGTTATGCGTTATGCGTTATGCGTTATGCGTTATGCGTTATGCGTTATGCGTTATGCGTTATGCGTTACGCGTTATGCGTTACGCGTTACGCGTTACGCGTTATGTGTTATGCGTTATGCGTTATGCGGTATGCGTTACGCGTTATGCGTTATGCGTTATGCGTTATGCGTTATGCGTTATGCGTTATGCGTTATGCGTTATGCGATGTGCGTTATGCGTTATGCGTTATGCGTTATGCGTTATGCGTTATGCGTTATGCGTTATGCGATATGCGTTATTCGTTATGCGTTATGCGTTATGCGTTATGCGTTATGCGTTATGCGTTATGCGCTTTGCGTTATGCGTTATGCGTCATGCGTCATGCGTTATGCGTTATGCGTTATGGGTTATGCGTTATGCGTTATGCGTTATGCGTTATGCGTTATGCGTTATGCGTTATGCGTTATGCGTTATGCGTTATGCGTTATGCGTTATGCGTTATGCGTTATGCGTTATGCGTTATGCGATATGCGTTATGCGTTATGCGTTATGCGTTATGCGTTATGCGTTATGCGTTATGCGTTATGCGTTATGCGTTATGCGTTATGCGTTATGCGTTATGCGTTATGCGTTATGCGTTATGCGTTATGCGTTATGCGTCATGCGTCATGCGTTATGCGTTATGCGTTATGCGTTATGGGTTATGCGTTATGCGTTATGCGTTATGCGTTATGCGTTATGCGTTATGCGTTATGCGTTATGCGTTATGCGTTATGCGTTATGCGTTATGCGTTATGCGCTATGCGTTATGCGTTATGCGTTATGCGTTATGCGTTATGCGTTATGCGTTATGCGTTACGCGTTACGCGTTATGCGTTATGTGTTATGCGTTATGCGTTATGCGTTATGCGTTATGCGTTATGCGTTATGCGTTATGCGTTATGCGATGTGCGTTATGCGTTATGCGTTATGCGTTATGCGTTATGCGTTATGCGTTAAGCAGTATGACTTTTTTATTGAGCGTTATGCGTTATGACTTTTCCATTGAGCGTTATGCGTTATTCGTTATGGGTTATGCGTTATGCGTCATGCGTTAAGCGTTATGCGTTATGCATTACGCGTTATCCGTTATGCGTTATGCGTTATGCGTTATGCGTCATGCGTCATGCGTTATGCGTTATGCGTTATGGGTTATGCGTTATGCGTTATGCGTTATTCGTTATTCGTTAAGCGTTATGCGTTATGCGTTATGCGTTATGCGTTATGCGTTATGCGTTATGCGTTATGCGTTATGCGTTATGCGTTATGCGTTATGCGTTATGCGTTATGCGTTATGCGTTACGCATTATGCGTTATGCGTTATGCGTTATGCGTTATGCGTTATGCGTTATGCGTTATGCGTTATGCGTTATGCGTTATGCGTTACGCGTTACGCGTTATGCGTTATGTGTTATGCGTTATGCGTTATGCGGTATGCGTTACGCGTTATGCTTTACGCGTTATGCGTTATGCGTTATGCGTTATGCGTTATGCGTTATGCGTTATGCGTTATGCGTTATGCGTTATGCGTTATGCGTTATGCGTTATGCGTTATGCGTTATGCGTTAGGCGTTATGCGTTATGCGATGTGCGTTATGCGTTATGCGTTATGCGTTATGCGTAATGCGTTATGCATTATGCGTTATGCGTTATGCGTTATGCGTTATACGTTATGCGTTATGCGTTATGTGTTATGCGTTATGCGTTATGTGTTATGCGTTGTGCTTTACGGGTTATGCGATATGCGTTATGCGTTATGACTTTTTCATTGAGCGTTATGCGTTATGCGATATGCGTTATGCGTTATGCGTTATGCGTTATGCGTTATGCGTTATGCGTTATGCGTTATGCGTTATGCGTTATGCGTTATGCGTTATGCGTTATGCGTTATGCGTTATGCGTTATGCGTTATGCGTTATGCGTTATGCGTTATGCGTTAAGCATTATGACTTTTTCATTGAGCGTTATGCGTTATGACTTTTCCATTGAGCGTTATGCGTTATTCGTTATGGGTTATGCGTTATGGGTTATGCGTTATGCGTTATGCGTTATGCGTTATGCGTTATGCGTTATTCGTTATGGGTTATGCGTTATGGGTTATGCGTTATGCGTTATGCGTTATGCGTTATGCGTTATGCGTTATGCGATATGCGTTATTCGTTATGCGTTATGCGTTATGCGTTATGCGTTATGCGTTATGCGTTATGCGTTATGCGTTATGCGTTATGCGTTATGCGTTATGCGTTATGCGTTATGCGTTATGCGTTATGCGTTATGCGTTATGCGTTATGCGTTATGCGTTATGGGTTATGCGTTATGCGTTATACGTTATGGGTTATGGGTTATGCGTTATGCGTTATGCGTTATGCGTTATGCGTTATGCGTTATGCGTTATGCGTTATGCGTTATGCGTTATGCGTTATGCGTTATGCGATGTGCGTTATGCGTTATGCGTTATGCGTTATGCGTTATGCGTTAAGCATTATGACTTTTTCATTGAGCGTTATGCGTTATGACTTTTCCATTGAGCGTTATGCGTTATTCGTTATGGGTTATGCGTTATGCGTCATGCGTTAAGCGTTATGCGTTATGCATTACGCGTTATCCGTTATGCGTTATGCGTTATGCGTTATGCGTCATGCGTCATGCGTTATGCGTTATGCGTTATGGGTTATGCGTTATGCGTTATGCGTTATTCGTTATTCGTTAAGCGTTATGCGTTATGCGTTATGCGTTATGCGTTATGCGTTATGCGTTATGCGTTATGCATTATGCGTTATGCGTTATGCGTTATGCGTTATGCGTTATGCGTTATGCGTTATGCGTTATGCGTTATGCGTTATGCGTTATGCGTTATGCGTTATGCGTTATGCGTTATGCGTTATGCGTTATGCGTTATGCGTTATGCGTTATGCGTTATGCGTTATGCGTTATGCGTTATGCGTTATGCGTTATGCGTTATGCGTTATGCGTTATGCGTTATGCGTTATGCGTTATGCGTTACGCGTTACGCGTTATGCGTTATGTGTTATGCGTTATGCGTTATGCGGTATGCGTTACGCGTTATGCGTTATGCGTTATGCGTTATGCGTTATGCGTTATGCGTTATGCGTTATGCGTTATGCGTTATGCGATGTGCGTTATGCGTTATGCGTTATGCGTTATGCGTTATGCGTTATGCGTTATGCGTTATGCGTTATGCGTTATGCGATATGCGTTATTCGTTATGCGTTATGCGTTATGCGTTATGCGTTATGCGTTATGCGTTATGCGTTATGCGCTTTGCGTTATGCGTTATGCGTCATGCGTCATGCGTTATGCGTTATGCGTTATGGGTTATGCGTTATGCGTTATGCGTTATGCGTTATGCGTTATGCGTTATGCGTTATGCGTTATGCGTTATGCGTTATGCGTTATGCGTTATGCGTTATGCGTTATGCGTTATGCGTTATGCGTTATGCGTTATGCGATATGCGTTATGCGTTATGCGTTATGCGTTATGCGTTATGCGTTATGCGTTATGCGTTATGCGTTATGCGTTATGCGTTATGCGTTATGCGTTATGCGTTATGCGTTATGCGTTATGCGTCATGCGTCATGCGTTATGCGTTATGCGTTATGGGTTATGCGTTATGCGTTATGCGTTATGCGTTATGCGTTATGCGTTATGCGTTATGCGTTATGCGTTATGCGTTATGCGTTATGCGTTATGCGTTATGCGTTATGCGTTATGCGTTATGCGTTATGCGTTATGCGTTATGCGTTATGCGTTATGCGTTATGCGTTATGCGTTATGCGTTATGCGTTATGCGTTATGCGTTATGCGTTATGCGTTATGCGTTATGCGTTATGCGTTATGCGTTATGCGTTATGCGTTATGCGTTATGCGTTATGCGTTACGCGTTACGCGTTATGCGTTATGTGTTATGCGTTATGCGTTATGCGTTATGCGTTATGCGTTATGCGTTATGCGTTATGCGATGTGCGTTATGCGTTATGCGTTATGCGTTATGCGTTATGCGTTAAGCAGTATGACTTTTTTATTGAGCGTTATGCGTTATGACTTTTCCATTGAGCGTTATGCGTTATTCGTTATGGGTTATGCGTTATGCGTCATGCGTTAAGCGTTATGCGTTATGCATTACGCGTTATCCGTTATGCGTTATGCGTTATGCGTTATGCGTCATGCGTCATGCGTTATGCGATGTGCGTTATGCGTTATGCGTTATGATTTATGCGTAATGCGTTATGCATTATGCGTTATGCGTTATGCGTTATGCGTTATACGTTATGCGTTATGCGTTATGTGTTATGCGTTATGCGTTATGTGTTATGCGTTGTGCTTTACGGGTTATGCGATATGCGTTATGCGTTATGACTTTTTCATTGAGCGTTATGCGTTATGCGATATGCGTTATGCGTTATGCGTTATGCGTTATGCGTTATGCGTTATGCGTTATGCGTTATGCGCTATGCGTTATGCGTTACGCGTTACGCGTTACGCGTTATGCGTTATGCGTTATGCGTTATGCGTTATGCGTTATGCGTTATGCGTTATGCGTTATGCGTTATGCGTTATGCGTTATGCGTTATGCGTTATGCGTTATGCGTTATGCGTTATGCGTTATGCGTTATGCGTTATGCGTTATGCGTTATGCGTTATGCGATATGCGTTATGCGTTATGCGTTATGCGTTATGCGTTATGCGTTATGCGTTAAGCGTTATGCGTTATGCATCACGCGTTATCCGTTATGCGTTATGCGTTATGCGTTATGCGTCATGCGTCATGCGTTATGCGTTATGCGTTATGGGTTATGCGTTATGCGTTATGCGTTATTCGTTATTCGTTAAGCGTTATGCGTTATGCGTTATGCGTTATGCGTTATGCGTTATGCGTTATGCGTTATGCGTTATGCGTTATGCGTTATGCGTTATGCGTTATGCGTTATGCGTTATGCGTTATGCGTTATGCGTTATGCGTTATGCGTTATGCGTTATGCGTTATGCGTTATGCGTTATGCGTTATGCGTTATGCGTTATGCGTTATGCGTTATGCGTTATGCGTTATGCGTTATGCGTTATGCGTTATGCGTTATGCGTTATGCGTTATGCGTTATGCGTTACGCGTTATGCGTTACGCGTTACGCGTTACGCGTTATGTGTTATGCGTTATGCGTTATGCGGTATGCGTTACGCGTTATGCGTTATGCGTTATGCGTTATGCGTTATGCGTTATGCGTTATGCGTTATGCGTTATGCGATGTGCGTTATGCGTTATGCGTTATGCGTTATGCGTTATGCGTTATGCGTTATGCGTTATGCGATATGCGTTATTCGTTATGCGTTATGCGTTATGCGTTATGCGTTATGCGTTATGCGTTATGCGCTTTGCGTTATGCGTTATGCGTCATGCGTCATGCGTTATGCGTTATGCGTTATGGGTTATGCGTTATGCGTTATGCGTTATGCGTTATGCGTTATGCGTTATGCGTTATGCGTTATGCGTTATGCGTTATGCGTTATGCGTTATGCGTTATGCGTTATGCGTTATGCGTTATGCGATATGCGTTATGCGTTATGCGTTATGCGTTATGCGTTATGCGTTATGCGTTATGCGTTATGCGTTATGCGTTATGCGTTATGCGTTATGCGTTATGCGTTATGCGTTATGCGTTATGCGTTATGCGTTATGCGTCATGCGTCATGCGTTATGCGTTATGCGTTATGCGTTATGGGTTATGCGTTATGCGTTATGCGTTATGCGTTATGCGTTATGCGTTATGCGTTATGCGTTATGCGTTATGCGTTATGCGTTATGCGTTATGCGTTATGCGCTATGCGTTATGCGTTATGCGTTATGCGTTATGCGTTATGCGTTATGCGTTATGCGTTACGCGTTACGCGTTATGCGTTATGTGTTATGCGTTATGCGTTATGCGTTATGCGTTATGCGTTATGCGTTATGCGTTATGCGTTATGCGATGTGCGTTATGCGTTATGCGTTATGCGTTATGCGTTATGCGTTATGCGTTAAGCAGTATGACTTTTTTATTGAGCGTTATGCGTTATGACTTTTCCATTGAGCGTTATGCGTTATTCGTTATGGGTTATGCGTTATGCGTCATGCGTTAAGCGTTATGCGTTATGCATTACGCGTTATCCGTTATGCGTTATGCGTTATGCGTTATGCGTCATGCGTCATGCGTTATGCGTTATGCGTTATGGGTTATGCGTTATGCGTTATGCGTTATTCGTTATTCGTTAAGCGTTATGCGTTATGCGTTATGCGTTATGCGTTATGCGTTATGCGTTATGCGTTATGCGTTATGCGTTATGCGTTATGCGTTATGCGTTATGCGTTATGCGTTATGCGTTACGCATTATGCGTTATGCGTTATGCGTTATGCGTTATGCGTTATGCGTTATGCGTTATGCGTTATGCGTTATGCGTTATGCGTTACGCGTTACGCGTTATGCGTTATGTGTTATGCGTTATGCGTTATGCGGTATGCGTTACGCGTTATGCTTTACGCGTTATGCGTTATGCGTTATGCGTTATGCGTTATGCGTTATGCGTTATGCGTTATGCGTTATGCGTTATGCGTTATGCGTTATGCGTTATGCGTTATGCGTTATGCGTTAGGCGTTATGCGTTATGCGATGTGCGTTATGCGTTATGCGTTATGCGTTATGCGTAATGCGTTATGCATTATGCGTTATGCGTTATGCGTTATGCGTTATACGTTATGCGTTATGCGTTATGTGTTATGCGTTATGCGTTATGTGTTATGCGTTGTGCTTTACGGGTTATGCGATATGCGTTATGCGTTATGACTTTTTCATTGAGCGTTATGCGTTATGCGATATGCGTTATGCGTTATGCGTTATGCGTTATGCGTTATGCGTTATGCGTTATGCGTTATGCGTTATGCGTTATGCGTTATGCGTTATGCGTTATGCGTTATGCGTTATGCGTTATGCGTTATGCGTTATGCGTTATGCGTTATGCGTTATGCGTTATGCGTTATGCGTTATGCGTTATGCGTTATGCGTTATGCGTTATGCGTTATGCGTTATGCGTTATGCGTTATGCGTTATGCGTTATGCGTTATGCGTTATGCGTTATGCGTTATGCGTTATGCGTTATGCGTTATGCGTTATGCGTTATGCGTTATGCGTTATGCGTTATGCGTTATGCGTTATGCGTTATGCGTTATGCGTTATGCGTTATGCGTTATGCGTTATGCGTTATGCGTTATGCGTTATGCGTTATGCGTTATGCGTTATGCGTTAAGCATTATGACTTTTTCATTGAGCGTTATGCGTTATGACTTTTCCATTGAGCGTTATGCGTTATTCGTTATGGGTTATGCGTTATGGGTTATGCGTTATGCGTTATGCGTTATGCGTTATGCGTTATGCGTTATTCGTTATGGGTTATGCGTTATGGGTTATGCGTTATGCGTTATGCGTTATGCGTTATGCGTTATGCGTTATGCGATATGCGTTATTCGTTATGCGTTATGCGTTATGCGTTATGCGTTATGCGTTATGCGTTATGCGTTATGCGTTATGCGTTATGCGTTATGCGTTATGCGTTATGCGTTATGCGTTATGCGTTATGCGTTATGCGTTATGCGTTATGCGTTATGCGTTATGGGTTATGCGTTATGCGTTATACGTTATGGGTTATGCGTTATGCGTTATGCGTTATGCGTTATGCGTTATGCGTTATGCGTTATGCGTTATGCGTTATGCGTTATGCGTTATGCGTTATGCGATGTGCGTTATGCGTTATGCGTTATGCGTTATGCGTTATGCGTTAAGCATTATGACTTTTTCATTGAGCGTTATGCGTTATGACTTTTCCATTGAGCGTTATGCGTTATTCGTTATGGGTTATGCGTTATGCGTCATGCGTTAAGCGTTATGCGTTATGCATTACGCGTTATCCGTTATGCGTTATGCGTTATGCGTTATGCGTCATGCGTCATGCGTTATGCGTTATGCGTTATGGGTTATGCGTTATGCGTTATGCGTTATTCGTTATTCGTTAAGCGTTATGCGTTATGCGTTATGCGTTATGCGTTATGCGTTATGCGTTATGCGTTATGCATTATGCGTTATGCGTTATGCGTTATGCGTTATGCGTTATGCGTTATGCGTTATGCGTTATGCGTTATTCGTTATGCGTTATGCGTTATGCGTTATGCGTTATGCGTTATGCGTTATGCGTTATGCGTTATGCGTTATGCGTTATGCGTTATGCGTTATGCGTTATGCGTTATGCGTTATGCGTTATGCGTTATGCGTTATGCGTTATGCGTTATGCGTTATGCGTTACGCGTTACGCGTTATGCGTTATGTGTTATGCGTTATGCGTTATGCGGTATGCGTTACGCGTTATGCGTTATGCGTTATGCGTTATGCGTTATGCGTTATGCGTTATGCGTTATGCGTTATGCGTTATGCGATGTGCGTTATGCGTTATGCGTTATGCGTTATGCGTTATGCGTTATGCGTTATGCGTTATGCGTTATGCGTTATGCGATATGCGTTATTCGTTATGCGTTATGCGTTATGCGTTATGCGTTATGCGTTATGCGTTATGCGTTATGCGCTTTGCGTTATGCGTTATGCGTCATGCGTCATGCGTTATGCGTTATGCGTTATGGGTTATGCGTTATGCGTTATGCGTTATGCGTTATGCGTTATGCGTTATGCGTTATGCGTTATGCGTTATGCGTTATGCGTTATGCGTTATGCGTTATGCGTTATGCGTTATGCGTTATGCGTTATGCGATATGCGTTATGCGTTATGCGTTATGCGTTATGCGTTATGCGTTATGCGTTATGCGTTATGCGTTATGCGTTATGCGTTATGCGTTATGCGTTATGCGTTATGCGTTATGCGTTATGCGTCATGCGTCATGCGTTATGCGTTATGCGTTATGGGTTATGCGTTATGCGTTATGCGTTATGCGTTATGCGTTATGCGTTATGCGTTATGCGTTATGCGTTATGCGTTATGCGTTATGCGTTATGCGTTATGCGTTATGCGTTATGCGTTATGCGTTATGCGTTATGCGTTATGCGTTATGCGTTATGCGTTATGCGTTATGCGTTATGCGTTATGCGTTATGCGTTATGCGTTATGCGTTATGCGTTATGCGTTATGCGTTATGCGTTATGCGTTATGCGTTATGCGTTATGCGTTATGCGTTATGCGTTACGCGTTACGCGTTATGCGTTATGTGTTATGCGTTATGCGTTATGCGTTATGCGTTATGCGTTATGCGTTATGCGTTATGCGATGTGCGTTATGCGTTATGCGTTATGCGTTATGCGTTATGCGTTAAGCAGTATGACTTTTTTATTGAGCGTTATGCGTTATGACTTTTCCATTGAGCGTTATGCGTTATTCGTTATGGGTTATGCGTTATGCGTCATGCGTTAAGCGTTATGCGTTATGCATTACGCGTTATCCGTTATGCGTTATGCGTTATGCGTTATGCGTCATGCGTCATGCGTTATGCGATGTGCGTTATGCGTTATGCGTTATGATTTATGCGTAATGCGTTATGCATTATGCGTTATGCGTTATGCGTTATGCGTTATACGTTATGCGTTATGCGTTATGTGTTATGCGTTATGCGTTATGTGTTATGCGTTGTGCTTTACGGGTTATGCGATATGCGTTATGCGTTATGACTTTTTCATTGAGCGTTATGCGTTATGCGATATGCGTTATGCGTTATGCGTTATGCGTTATGCGTTATGCGTTATGCGTTATGCGTTATGCGCTATGCGTTATGCGTTACGCGTTACGCGTTACGCGTTATGCGTTATGCGTTATGCGTTATGCGTTATGCGTTATGCGTTATGCGTTATGCGTTATGCGTTATGCGTTATGCGTTATGCGTTATGCGTTATGCGTTATGCGTTATGCGTTATGCGTTATGCGTTATGCGTTATGCGTTATGCGTTATGCGTTATGCGATATGCGTTATGCGTTATGCGTTATGCGTTATGCGTTATGCGTTATGCGTTAAGCGTTATGCGTTATGCATCACGCGTTATCCGTTATGCGTTATGCGTTATGCGTTATGCGTCATGCGTCATGCGTTATGCGTTATGCGTTATGGGTTATGCGTTATGCGTTATGCGTTATTCGTTATTCGTTAAGCGTTATGCGTTATGCGTTATGCGTTATGCGTTATGCGTTATGCGTTATGCGTTATGCGTTATGCGTTATGCGTTATGCGTTATGCGTTATGCGTTATGCGTTATGCGTTATGCGTTATGCGTTATGCGTTATGCGTTATGCGTTATGCGTTATGCGTTATGCGTTATGCGTTATGCGTTATGCGTTATGCGTTATGCGTTATGCGTTATGCGTTATGCGTTATGCGTTATGCGTTATGCGTTATGCGTTATGCGTTATGCGTTATGCGTTATGCGTTACGCGTTATGCGTTACGCGTTACGCGTTACGCGTTATGTGTTATGCGTTATGCGTTATGCGGTATGCGTTACGCGTTATGCGTTATGCGTTATGCGTTATGCGTTATGCGTTATGCGTTATGCGTTATGCGTTATGCGATGTGCGTTATGCGTTATGCGTTATGCGTTATGCGTTATGCGTTATGCGTTATGCGTTATGCGATATGCGTTATTCGTTATGCGTTATGCGTTATGCGTTATGCGTTATGCGTTATGCGTTATGCGCTTTGCGTTATGCGTTATGCGTCATGCGTCATGCGTTATGCGTTATGCGTTATGGGTTATGCGTTATGCGTTATGCGTTATGCGTTATGCGTTATGCGTTATGCGTTATGCGTTATGCGTTATGCGTTATGCGTTATGCGTTATGCGTTATGCGTTATGCGTTATGCGTTATGCGATATGCGTTATGCGTTATGCGTTATGCGTTATGCGTTATGCGTTATGCGTTATGCGTTATGCGTTATGCGTTATGCGATGTGCGTTATGCGTTATGCGTTATGCGTTATGCGTTATGCGTTAAGCAGTATGACTTTTTTATTGAGCGTTATGCGTTATGACTTTTCCATTGAGCGTTATGCGTTATTCGTTATGGGTTATGCGTTATGCGTCATGCGTTAAGCGTTATGCGTTATGCATTACGCGTTATCCGTTATGCGTTATGCGTTATGCGTTATGCGTCATGCGTCATGCGTTATGCGATGTGCGTTATGCGTTATGCGTTATGATTTATGCGTAATGCGTTATGCATTATGCGTTATGCGTTATGCGTTATGCGTTATACGTTATGCGTTATGCGTTATGTGTTATGCGTTATGCGTTATGTGTTATGCGTTGTGCTTTACGGGTTATGCGATATGCGTTATGCGTTATGACTTTTTCATTGAGCGTTATGCGTTATGCGATATGCGTTATGCGTTATGCGTTATGCGTTATGCGTTATGCGTTATGCGTTATGCGTTATGCGCTATGCGTTATGCGTTACGCGTTACGCGTTACGCGTTATGCGTTATGCGTTATGCGTTATGCGTTATGCGTTATGCGTTATGCGTTATGCGTTATGCGTTATGCGTTATGCGTTATGCGTTATGCGTTATGCGTTATGCGTTATGCGTTATGCGTTATGCGTTATGCGTTATGCGTTATGCGTTATGCGTTATGCGATATGCGTTATGCGTTATGCGTTATGCGTTATGCGTTATGCGTTATGCGTTAAGCGTTATGCGTTATGCATCACGCGTTATCCGTTATGCGTTATGCGTTATGCGTTATGCGTCATGCGTCATGCGTTATGCGTTATGCGTTATGGGTTATGCGTTATGCGTTATGCGTTATTCGTTATTCGTTAAGCGTTATGCGTTATGCGTTATGCGTTATGCGTTATGCGTTATGCGTTATGCGTTATGCGTTATGCGTTATGCGTTATGCGTTATGCGTTATGCGTTATGCGTTATGCGTTATGCGTTATGCGTTATGCGTTATGCGTTATGCGTTATGCGTTATGCGTTATGCGTTATGCGTTATGCGTTATGCGTTATGCGTTATGCGTTATGCGTTATGCGTTATGCGTTATGCGTTATGCGTTATGCGTTATGCGTTATGCGTTATGCGTTACGCGTTATGCGTTACGCGTTACGCGTTACGCGTTATGTGTTATGCGTTATGCGTTATGCGGTATGCGTTACGCGTTATGCGTTATGCGTTATGCGTTATGCGTTATGCGTTATGCGTTATGCGTTATGCGTTATGCGATGTGCGTTATGCGTTATGCGTTATGCGTTATGCGTTATGCGTTATGCGTTATGCGTTATGCGATATGCGTTATTCGTTATGCGTTATGCGTTATGCGTTATGCGTTATGCGTTATGCGTTATGCGCTTTGCGTTATGCGTTATGCGTCATGCGTCATGCGTTATGCGTTATGCGTTATGGGTTATGCGTTATGCGTTATGCGTTATGCGTTATGCGTTATGCGTTATGCGTTATGCGTTATGCGTTATGCGTTATGCGTTATGCGTTATGCGTTATGCGTTATGCGTTATGCGTTATGCGATATGCGTTATGCGTTATGCGTTATGCGTTATGCGTTATGCGTTATGCGTTATGCGTTATGCGTTATGCGTTATGCGTTATGCGTTATGCGTTATGCGTTATGCGTTATGCGTTATGCGTTATGCGTTATGCGTCATGCGTCATGCGTTATGCGTTATGCGTTATGCGTTATGGGTTATGCGTTATGCGTTATGCGTTATGCGTTATGCGTTATGCGTTATGCGTTATGCGTTATGCGTTATGCGTTATGCGTTATGCGTTATGCGTTATGCGCTATGCGTTATGCGTTATGCGTTATGCGTTATGCGTTATGCGTTATGCGTTATGCGTTACGCGTTACGCGTTATGCGTTATGTGTTATGCGTTATGCGTTATGCGTTATGCGTTATGCGTTATGCGTTATGCGTTATGCGTTATGCGATGTGCGTTATGCGTTATGCGTTATGCGTTATGCGTTATGCGTTATGCGTTAAGCAGTATGACTTTTTTATTGAGCGTTATGCGTTATGACTTTTCCATTGAGCGTTATGCGTTATTCGTTATGGGTTATGCGTTATGCGTCATGCGTTAAGCGTTATGCGTTATGCATTACGCGTTATCCGTTATGCGTTATGCGTTATGCGTTATGCGTCATGCGTCATGCGTTATGCGTTATGCGTTATGGGTTATGCGTTATGCGTTATGCGTTATTCGTTATTCGTTAAGCGTTATGCGTTATGCGTTATGCGTTATGCGTTATGCGTTATGCGTTATGCGTTATGCGTTATGCGTTATGCGTTATGCGTTATGCGTTATGCGTTATGCGTTATGCGTTACGCATTATGCGTTATGCGTTATGCGTTATGCGTTATGCGTTATGCGTTATGCGTTATGCGTTATGCGTTATGCGTTATGCGTTACGCGTTACGCGTTATGCGTTATGTGTTATGCGTTATGCGTTATGCGGTATGCGTTACGCGTTATGCTTTACGCGTTATGCGTTATGCGTTATGCGTTATGCGTTATGCGTTATGCGTTATGCGTTATGCGTTATGCGTTATGCGTTATGCGTTATGCGTTATGCGTTATGCGTTATGCGTTAGGCGTTATGCGTTATGCGATGTGCGTTATGCGTTATGCGTTATGCGTTATGCGTAATGCGTTATGCATTATGCGTTATGCGTTATGCGTTATGCGTTATACGTTATGCGTTATGCGTTATGTGTTATGCGTTATGCGTTATGTGTTATGCGTTGTGCTTTACGGGTTATGCGATATGCGTTATGCGTTATGACTTTTTCATTGAGCGTTATGCGTTATGCGATATGCGTTATGCGTTATGCGTTATGCGTTATGCGTTATGCGTTATGCGTTATGCGCTATGCGTTATGCGTTACGCGTTACGCGTTACGCGTTACGCGTTACGCGTTATGCGTTACGCGTTATGCGTTATGCGTTATGCGTTATGCGTTATGCGTTATGCGTTATGCGTTATGCGTTATGCGTTATGCGTTATGCGTTATGCGTTATGCGTTATGCGTTATGCGTTATGCGTTATGCGTTATGCGTTATGCGTTATGCGTTATGCGTTATGCGATATGCGTTATGCGTTATGCGTTATGCGTTATGCGTTATGCGTTATGCGTTATGCGTTATGCGTTATGCGTTATGCGTTATGCGTTATGCGTCATGCGTCATGCGTTATGCGTTATGCGTTATGGGTTATGCGTTATGCGTTATGCGTTATGCGTTATGCGTTATGCGTTATGCGTTATGCGTTATGCGTTATGCGTTATGCGTTATGCGTTACGCGTTACGCGTTATGCGTTATGTGTTATGCGTTATGCGTTATGCGGTATGCGTTACGCGTTATGCGTTACGCGTTATGCGTTATGCGTTATGCGTTATGCGTTATGCGTTATGCGTTATGCGTTATGCGTTATGCGTTAGGCGTTATGCGTTATGCGATGTGCGTTATGCGTTATGCGCTAGGCGTTATGCGTTATGCGATGTGCATTATGCGTTATGCGTTATGCGTTATGCGTTATACGTTATGCGTTATGCGTTATGTGTTATGCGTTATGCGTTATGTGTTATGCGTTGTGCTTTACGGGTTATGCGATATGCGTTATGCGTTATGACTTTTTCATTGAGCGTTATGCGTTATGCGTTATGCGTTATGCGTTATGCGTTATGCGTTATGCGTTATGCGTTATGCGTTATGCGTTATGCGTTATGCGTTATGCGTTATGCGTTATGCGTTATGCGTTATGCGTTATGCGTTATGCGTTATGCGTTTTGCGGTATGCGTTACGCGTTATGGGTTACGCGTTATGCGTTATGCGTTATGCGTTATGCGTTATGCGTTATGCGTTATGCGTTATGCGTTATGCGATGTGCGTTATGCGTTATGCGTTATGCGTTATGCGTTATGCGTAATGCGTTATGCGTTATGCGTTATGCGTTATGCGTTATGCGTTATACGTTATGCGTTATGCGTTATGTGTTATGCGTTATGCGTTATGTGTTATGCGTTATGCGTTATGCGTTATGCGTTATGCGTTATGCGTTATGCGTTATGCGTTATGCGTTATGCGTAATGCGTTATGCGTTATGCGTTATGCGTTATGCGTTATGCGTTATGCGTTATGCGTTATGCGTTATGCGTTATGCGTTATGCGTTATGCGTTATGCGTTATGCGTTATGCGTTATGCGTTATGCGTTATGCGTTATGCGTTATGCGTTATGCGTTATGCGTTATGCGTTATGCGTTATGCGTTATGCGTTATGCGTTATGCGTTATGCGTTATGCGGTATGCGTTATGCGTCATGCGTCATGCGTTATGCGTTATGCGTTATGCGTTATGCGTTATGCGTTATGCGTTATGCGTTATTCGTTATTCGTTAAGCGTTATGCGTTATGCGTTATGCGTTATGCGTTATGCGTTATGCGTTATGCGTTATGCGTTATGCGTTATGCGTTATGCGTTATGCGTTATGCGTTATGCGTTATGCGTTATGCGTTATGCGTTATGCGTTATGCGTTATGCGTTATGCGTTACGCGTTACGCGTTATGCGTTATGTGTTATGCGTTATGCGTTATGCGTTATGCGTTATGCGTTATGCGTTATGCGTTATGCGTTATGCGTTATGCGATGTGCGTTATGCGTTATGCGTTATGCGTTATGCGTTATGCGTTATGCGTTAAGCATTATGACTTTTTCATTGAGCGTTATGCGTTATGACTTTTCCATTGAGCGTTATGCGTTATTCGTTATGGGTTATGCGTTATGCGTCATGCGTTAAGCGTTATGCGTTATGCATTACGCGTTATCCGTTATGCGTTATGCGTTATGCGTCATGCGTCATGCGTTATGCGTTATGCGTTATGGGTTATGCGTTATGCGTTATGCGTTATTCGTTATTCGTTAAGCGTTATGCGTTATGCGTTATGCGTTATGCGTTATGCGTTATGCGTTATGCATTATGCGTTATGCGTTATGCGTTATGCGTTACGCGTTACGCGTTATGCGTTATGTGTTATGCGTTATGCGTTATGCGGTATGCGTTACGCGTTATGCGTTATGCGTTATGCGTTATGCGTTATGCGTTATGCGTTATGCGTTATGCGTTATGCGTTATGCGTTATGCGTTATGCGTTAGGCGTTATGCGTTATGCGATGTGCGTTATGCGTTATGCGTTATGCGTTATGCGTAATGCGTTATGCATTATGCGTTATGCGTTATGCGTTATACGTTATGCGTTATGCGTTATGTGTTATGCGTTATGCGTTATGTGTTATGCGTTGTGCTTTACGGGTTATGCGATATGCGTTATGCGTTATGACTTTTTCATTGAGCGTTATGCGTTATGCGATATGCGTTATGCGTTATGCGTTATGCGTTATGCGTTATGCGTTATGCGTTATGCGTTATGCGTTATGCGTTATGCGTTATGCGTTATGCGTTATGCGTTATGCGTTATGCGTTACGCGTTATGCGTTACGCGTTATGCGTTATGCGTTATGCGTTATGCGTTATGCGTTATGCGTTATGCGTTATGCGTTATGCGTTATGCGATATGCGTTATGCGTTATGCGTTATGCGTTATGCGTTATGCGTTATGCGTTATGCGTTATGCGTTATGCGTTATGCGTTATGCGTCATGCGTCATGCGTTATGCGTTATGCGTTATGCGTTATGGGTTATGCGTTATGCGTTATGCGTTATGCGTTATGCGTTATGCGTTATGCGTTATGCGTTATGCGTTATGCGTTATGCGTTATGCGTTATGCGTTATGCGTTATGCGTTATGCGTTATGCGTTATGCGTTATGCGTTATGCGTTATGCGTTATGCGTTATGCGTTATGCGTTATGCGTTATGCGTTATGCGTTTTGCGGTATGCGTTACGCGTTATGGGTTACGCGTTATGCGTTATGCGTTATGCGTTATGCGTTATGCGTTATGCGTTATGCGTTATGCGATGTGCGTTATGCGTTATGCGTTATGCGTTATGCGTTATGCGTAATGCGTTATGCATTATGCGTTATGCGTTATGCGTTATGCGTTATGCGTTATACGTTATGCGTTATGCGTTATGTGTTATGCGTTATGCGTTATGTGTTATGCGTTATGCGTTATGCGTTATGCGTTATGCGTTATGCGTTATGCGTTATGCGTTATGCGTTATGCGTTATGCGTTATGCGTTATGCGTTATGCGTTATGCGTTATGCGTTATGCGTTATGCGTTATGCGTTATGCGTTATGCGTTATGCGTTATGCGTTATGCGTTATGCGTTATGCGTTATGCGTTATGCGTTATGCGTTATGCGTTATGCGTTATGCGTTATGCGTTATGCGTTATGCGTTATGCGTTATGCGTTATGCGTTACGCGTTACGCGTTATGCGTTATGCGTTATGCGTTATGCGTTATGCGTTATGCGTTATGCGTTATGCGTTATGCGTTATGCGTTATGCGTTATGCGTTATGCGTTATGCGTTATGCGATGTGCGTTATGCGTTATGCGTTATGCGTTATGCGTTATGCGTTATGCGTTAAGCATTATGACTTTTTCATTGAGCGTTATGCGTTATGACTTTTCCATTGAGCGTTATGCGTTATTCGTTATGGGTTATGCGTTATGCGTCATGCGTTAAGCGTTATGCGTTATGCATTACGCGTTATCCGTTATGCGTTATGCGTTATGCGTCATGCGTCATGCGTTATGCGTTATGCGTTATGGGTTATGCGTTATGCGTTATGCGTTATTCGTTATTCGTTAAGCGTTATGCGTTATGCGTTATGCGTTATGCGTTATGCGTTATGCGTTATGCATTATGCGTTATGCGTTATGCGTTATGCGTTACGCGTTACGCGTTATGCGTTATGTGTTATGCGTTATGCGTTATGCGGTATGCGTTACGCGTTATGCGTTATGCGTTATGCGTTATGCGTTATGCGTTATGCGTTATGCGTTATGCGTTATGCGTTATGCGTTATGCGTTATGCGTTAGGCGTTATGCGTTATGCGATGTGCGTTATGCGTTATGCGTTATGCGTTATGCGTAATGCGTTATGCATTATGCGTTATGCGTTATGCGTTATGCGTTATACGTTATGCGTTATGCGTTATGTGTTATGCGTTATGCGTTATGTGTTATGCGTTGTGCTTTACGGGTTATGCGATATGCGTTATGCGTTATGACTTTTTCATTGAGCGTTATGCGTTATGCGATATGCGTTATGCGTTATGCGTTATGCGTTATGCGTTATGCGTTATGCGTTATGCGTTATGCGTTATGCGTTATGCGTTATGCGTTATGCGTTATGCGTTATGCGTTATGCGTTATGCGTTACGCGTTATGCGTTACGCGTTATGCGTTATGCGTTATGCGTTATGCGTTATGCGTTATGCGTTATGCGTTATGCGTTATGCGTTATGCGATATGCGTTATGCGTTATGCGTTATGCGTTATGCGTTATGCGTTATGCGTTATGCGTTATGCGTTATGCGTTATGCGTTATGCGTTATGGGTTATGCGTTATGCGTTATGCGTTATGCGTTATGCGTTATGCGTTATGCGTTATGCGTTATGCGTTATGCGTTATGCGTTATGCGTTATGCGTTATGCGTTATGCGTTAAGCGTTATACGTTATGCGTTATGCGTTATGTGTTATGCGTTATGCGTTATGCGTTATGCGTTATGCGTTATGCGTTATGCGTTATGCGTTATGCGTTATGCGTTATGCGTTATGCGTTATGCGTTATGCGTTATGCGTTATGCGTTATGCGTTATGCGTTATGCGTTATGCGTTATGCGTTATGCGTTATGCGTTATGCGTTATGCGTTATGCGTTATTCGTTATGGGTTATGCGTTATGCGTTATGGGTTATGCGTTATGCGTTATGCGTTATGCGTTATGCGTTATGCGTTATGCGTTATGCGTTATGCGTTATGCGTTATGCGTTATGCGTTATGCGTTATGCGATATGCGTTATTCGTTATGCGTTATGCGTTATGCGTTATGCGTTATGCGTTATGCGTTATGCGTTATGCGTTATGCGATATGCGTTATTCGTTATGCGTTATGCGTTATGCGTTATGCGTTATGCGTTATGCGTTATGCGTTATGCGTTATGCGTTATGCGTTATGCGTTATGCGTCATGCGTCATGCGTCATGCGTTATGCGTTATGCGTTATGCGTTACGCGTTATGCGTTATGCGTTATGCGTTATGCGTTATGCGTTATGCGTTAAGCGTTATACGTTATGCGTTATGCGTTATGTGTTATGCGTTATGCGTTATGTGTTATGTGTTATGCGTTGTGCTTTACGGGTTATGCGATATGCGTTATGCGTTCTGACTTTTTCATTGAGCGTTATGCGTTATGCGAAATGCGTTATGCGTTATGCGTTATGCGTTATGCGTTATGCGTTATGCGTTATGCGTTAAGCATTATGACTTTTTCATTGAGCGTTATGCGTTATGACTTTTCCATTGAGCGTTATGCGTTATTCGTTATGGGTTATGCGTTATGGGTTATGCGTTATGGGTTATGCGTTATGCGTTATGCGTTATGCGTTATGCGTTATGCGTTATGCGTTATGCGTTATTCGTTATGGGTTATGCGTTATGCGTTATGGGTTATGCGTTATGCGTTATGCGTTATGCGTTATGCGTTATGCGTTATGCGTTATGCGTTATGCGTTATGCGTCATGCGTCATGCGTCATGCGTTATGCGTTATGCGTTATGCGTTACGCGTTATGCGTTATGCGTTATGCGTTATGCGTTATGCGTTATGCGTTATGCGTTAAGCGTTATACGTTATGCGTTATGCGTTATGTGTTATGCGTTATGCGTTATGTGTTATGTGTTATGCGTTGTGCTTTACGGGTTATGCGATATGCGTTATGCGTTCTGACTTTTTCATTGAGCGTTATGCGTTATGCGTCATGCGTTATGCGTTATGCGTCATGCGTTATGCGTTATGCGTTATGCGTTATGCGTTATGGGTTATGCGTTATGCGTTATGCGTTATGCGTTATGCGTTATGCGTTATGCGTTATGCGTTATGCGTTATGCGTTATGCGTTATGCGTTATGCGTTATGCGTTATGCGTTATGCGTTATGCGTTATGCGTTATGCGTTATGCGTTATGCGTTATGCGTTATGCGTTATGCGTTATGCGTTATGCGTTATGCGTTATGCGTTATGCGTTATGCGTTATGCGTTATGCGTTATGCGTTATGGGTTATGCGTTATGCGTTATACGTTATGGGTTATGCGTTATGCGTTATGCGTTATGCGTTATGCGCTATGCGTTATGCGTTATGCGTTATGCGTTATGCGTTATGTGTTATGCGTTATGCGTTATGCGTTATGCGTTATGCGTTATGCGTTATGCGTTATGCGTTATGCGTTATGCGTTATGCGTTATGCGTTATGCGTTATGCGTTATGCGTTATGCGTTATGCGATATGCGTTATGCGTTATGCGTTATGCGCTATGCGTTATGCGTTATGCGTTATGCGTTATGCGTTATGCGTTATGCGTTATGCGTTATGCGTTATGCGTTATGCGTTATGCGTTATGCGTTATGCGTTATGCGTTATGCGTTATGCGTTATGCGTTATGCGTTATGCGTTATGCGTTATGCGTTATGCGTTATGCGTTATGCGTTATGCGTTATGCGTTATGCGTTATGCGTTATGCGTTATGCGTTATGCGTTATGCGATGTGCGTTATGCGTTATGCGTTATGCGTTATGCGTTATGCGTTATGCGTTATGCGTTATGCGATATGCGTTATTCGTTATGTGTTATGCGTTATGCGTTATGCGTTATGCGTTATGCGTTATGCGTTATGCGTTATGCGTTATGCGTTATGCGTTATGCGTCATGCGTCATGCGTTATGCGTTATGCGTTATGGGTTATGCGTTATGCGTTATGCGTTATGCGTTATGCGTTATGCGTTATGCGTTATGCGTTATGCGTTATGCGTTATGCGTTATGCGTTATGCGTTATGCGTTATGCGTTATGCGTTATGCGTTATGCGTTATGCGTTATGCGTTATGCGTTATGCGATATGCGTTATGCGTTATGCGTTATGCGTTATGCGTTATGCGTTATGCGTTATGCGTTATGCGTTATGCGTTATGCGTTATGCGTTATGCGTCATGCGTCATGCGTTATGCGTTATGCGTTATGGGTTATGCGTTATGCGTTATGCGTTATGCGTTATGCGTTATGCGTTATGCGTTATGCGTTATGCGTTATGCGTTATGCGTTATGCGTTATGCGTTATGCGTTATGCGTTATGCGTTATGCGTTATGCGTTATGCGTTATGCGTTATGCGTTATGCGTTATGCGTTATGCGTTATGCGTTATGCGTTATGCGTTATGCGTTATGCGTTATGCGTTATGCGTTATGCGTTATGCGTTATGCGTTATGCGTTATGCGTTATGCGTTATGCGTTATGCGTTATGCGTTATGCGTTATGCGTTATGCGTTATGCGTTATGCGTTATGCGTTACGCGTTACGCGTTATGCGTTATGTGTTATGCGTTATGCGTTATGCGGTATGCGTTACGCGTTATGCGTTATGCGTTATGCGTTATGCGTTATGCGTTATGCGTTATGCGTTATGCGTTATGCGTTATGCGTTATGCGTTATGCGTTATGCGTTATGCGTTATGCGTTATGCGTTATGCGTTATGCGTTATGCGTTATGCGTTATGCGTTATGCGTTATGCGTTATGCGTTATGCGTTATGCGTTATGCGTTACGCGTTACGCGTTATGCGTTATGTGTTATGCGTTATGCGTTATGCGGTATGCGTTACGCGTTATGCGTTATGCGTTATGCGTTATGCGTTATGCGTTATGCGTTATGCGTTATGCGTTATGCGTTATGCGTTATGCGTTATGCGTTATGCGTTATGCGTTAGGCGTTATGCGTTATGCGATGTGCGTTATGCGTTATGCGTTATGCGTTATGCGTAATGCGTTATGCATTATGCGTTATGCGTTATGCGTTATGCGTTATACGTTATGCGTTATGCGTTATGTGTTATGCGTTATGCGTTATGTGTTATGCGTTGTGCTTTACGGGTTATGCGATATGCGTTATGCGTTATGACTTTTTCATTGAGCGTTATGCGTTATGCGATATGCGTTATGCGTTATGCGTTATGCGTTATGCGTTATGCGTTATGCGTTATGCGTTATGCGTTATGCGTTATGCGTTATGCGTTATGCGTTATGCGTTATGCGTTATGCGTTATGCGTTATGCGTTATGCGTTATGCGTTATGCGTTATGCGTTATGCGTTACGCGTTATGCGTTACGCGTTATGCGTTATGTGTTATGCGTTATGCGTTATGCGTTATGCGTTATGCGTTATGCGTTATGCGTTATGCGTTATGCGTTATGCGTTATGCGTTATGCGTTATGATTATGCGTTATGCGTTATGCGTTATGCGTTATGCGTTATGCGTTATGCGTTATGCGTTATGCGTTATGCGTTATGCGTTATGCGTTATGCGTTATGCGTTATGCGTTATGCGTTATGCGTTATGCGTTATGCGTTATGCGTTATGCGTTATGCGTTATGCGTTATGCGTTATGCGTTATGCGTTATGCGTTATGCGTTATGCGTTATGCGTTATGCGTTATGCGTTATGCGTTATGCGTTATGCGTTATGCGTTATGCGTTATGCGTTATGCGTTATGCGTTATGCGTTATGCGTTATGCGTTATGCCTTATGCGATGTGCGTTATGCGGTATGCGTTACGCGTTATGCGTTATGCGTTATGCGTTATGCGTTATGCGTTATGCGTTATGCGTTATGCGTTATGCGTTATGCGTTATGCGATGTGCGTTATGCGTTATGCGTTATGCGTTATGCGTTATGCGTTATGCGTCATGCGTAATGCGTTATGCATTATGCGTTATGCGTTATGCGTTATGCGTTATGCGTTATACGTTATGCGTTATGCGTTATGTGGTATGCGTTATGCGTTATGTGTTATGCGTTATGCGTTATGCGTTATGCGTTATGCGTTATGCGTTATGCGTTATGCGTTATGCGTTATGCGTTATGCGTTATGCGTTATGCGTTATGCGTTATGCGTTATGCGTTATGCGTTGTGCGTTATGCGTTATGCGTTATGCGTTATGCGTTATGCGTTATGCGTTATGCGTTATGCGTCATGCGTCATGCGTTATGCGTTATGCGTTATGGGTTATGCGTTATGCGTTATGCGTTATGCGTTATTCGTTATTCGTTAAGCGTTATGCGTTATGCGTTATGCGTTATGCGTTATGCGTTATGCGTTATGCGTTATGCGTTATGCGTTATGCGTTATGCGTTATGCGTTATGCGTTATGCGTTATGCGTTATGCGTTATGCGTTATGCGTTATGCGTTATGCGTTATGCGTTATGCGTTATGCGTTATGCGTTATGCGTTATGCGTTATGCGTTATGCGTTATGCGTTATGCGTTATGCGTTATGCGTTATGCGTTATGCGTTATGCGTTATGCGTTACGCGTTACGCGTTATGCGTTATGCGTTATGCGTTATGCGTTATGCGGTACGCGTTACGCGTTATGCGTTACGCGTTATTCGTTATGCGTTATGCGTTATGCGTTATGCGTTATGCGTTATGCGTTATGCGTTATGCGTTATGCGTTATGCGTTATGCGTTATGCGATGTGCGTTATGCGTTATGCGTTATGCGTTATGCGTTATGCGTTATGCGTCATGCGTAATGCGTTATGCATTATGCGTTATGCGTTATGCGTTATGCGTTATGCGTTATGCGTTATACGTTATGCGTTATGCGTTATGTGGTATGCGTTATGCGTTATGTGTTATGCGTTATGCGTTATGCGTTATGCGTTATGCGTTATGCGTTATGCGTTATGCGTTATGCGTTATGCGTTATGCGTTATGCGTTATGCGTTATGCGTTATGCGTTATGCGTTATGCGTTGTGCGTTATGCGTTATGCGTTATGCGTTATGCGTTATGCGTTATGCGTTATGCGTTATGCGTTATGCGTTATGCGTTATGCGTTATGCGTTATGCGTTATGCGTTATGCGTTATGCGTTATGCGTTATGCGTTATGCGTTATGCGTTATGCGTTATGCGTTATGCGTTATGCGTTATGCGTTATGCGTTACGCGTTACGCGTTATGCGTTATGTGTTATGCGTTATGCGTTATGCGGTATGCGTTACGCGTTATGCGTTATGCGTTATGCGTTATGCGTTATGCGTTATGCGTTATGCGTTATGCGTTATGCGTTATGCGTTATGCGTTATGCGTTAGGCGTTATGCGTTATGCGATGTGCGTTATGCGTTATGCGTTATGCGTTATGCGTAATGCGTTATGCATTATGCGTTATGCGTTATGCGTTATGCGTTATACGTTATGCGTTATGCGTTATGTGTTATGCGTTATGCGTTATGTGTTATGCGTTGTGCTTTACGGGTTATGCGATATGCGTTATGCGTTATGACTTTTTCATTGAGCGTTATGCGTTATGCGATATGCGTTATGCGTTATGCGTTATGCGTTATGCGTTATGCGTTATGCGTTATGCGTTATGCGTTATGCGTTATGCGTTATGCGTTATGCGTTATGCGTTATGCGTTATGCGTTATGCGTTATGCGTTATGCGTTATGCGTTATGCGTTATGCGTTATGCGTTACGCGTTATGCGTTACGCGTTATGCGTTATGTGTTATGCGTTATGCGTTATGCGTTATGCGTTATGCGTTATGCGTTATGCGTTATGCGTTATGCGTTATGCGTTATGCGTTATGCGTTATGCGTTATGATTATGCGATATGCGTTATGCGTTATGCGTTATGCGTTATGCGTTATGCGTTATGCGTTATGCGTTATGCGTTATGCGTTATGCGTTATGCGTTATGCGTTATGCGTTATGCGTTATGCGTTATGCGTTATGCGTTATGCGTTATGCGTTATGCGTTATGCGTTATGCGTTATGCGTTATGCGTTATGCGTTATGCGTTATGCGTTATGCGTTATGCGTTATGCGTTATGCGTTATGCGTTATGCGTTATGCGTTATGCGTTATGCGTTATGCGTTATGCGTTATGCGTTATGCGTTATGCCTTATGCGATGTGCGTTATGCGGTATGCGTTACGCGTTATGCGTTATGCGTTATGCGTTATGCGTTATGCGTTATGCGTTATGCGTTATGCGTTATGCGTTATGCGATGTGCGTTATGCGTTATGCGTTATGCGTTATGCGTTATGCGTTATGCGTCATGCGTAATGCGTTATGCATTATGCGTTATGCGTTATGCGTTATGCGTTATGCGTTATACGTTATGCGTTATGCGTTATGTGGTATGCGTTATGCGTTATGTGTTATGCGTTATGCGTTATGCGTTATGCGTTATGCGTTATGCGTTATGCGTTATGCGTTATGCGTTATGCGTTATGCGTTATGCGTTATGCGTTATGCGTTATGCGTTATGCGTTATGCGTTGTGCGTTATGCGTTATGCGTTATGCGTTATGCGTTATGCGTTATGCGTTATGCGTTATGCGTCATGCGTCATGCGTTATGCGTTATGCGTTATGGGTTATGCGTTATGCGTTATGCGTTATGCGTTATTCGTTATTCGTTAAGCGTTATGCGTTATGCGTTATGCGTTATGCGTTATGCGTTATGCGTTATGCGTTATGCGTTATGCGTTATGCGTTATGCGTTATGCGTTATGCGTTATGCGTTATGCGTTATGCGTTATGCGTTATGCGTTATGCGTTATGCGTTATGCGTTATGCGTTATGCGTTATGCGTTATGCGTTATGCGTTATGCGTTATGCGTTATGCGTTATGCGTTATGCGTTATGCGTTATGCGTTATGCGTTATGCGTTACGCGTTACGCGTTATGCGTTATGCGTTATGCGTTATGCGTTATGCGGTATGCGTTACGCGTTATGCGTTACGCGTTATTCGTTATGCGTTATGCGTTATGCGTTATGCGTTATGCGTTATGCGTTATGCGTTATGCGTTATGCGTTATGCGTTATGCGTTATGCGTTATGCGTTATGCGTTATGCGTTATGCGTTAAGCGTTATACGTTATGCGTTATGCGTTATGTGTTATGCGTTATGCGTTATGCGTTATGCGTTATGCGTTATGCGTTATGCGTTATGCGTTATGCGTTATGCGTTATGCGTTATGCGTTATGCGTTATGCGTTATGCGTTATGCGTTATGCGTTATGCGTTATGCGTTATGCGTTATGCGTTATGCGTTATGCGTTATTCGTTATGGGTTATGCGTTATGCGTTATGGGTTATGCGTTATGCGTTATGCGTTATGCGTTATGCGTTATGCGTTATGCGTTATGCGTTATGCGTTATGCGTTATGCGTTATGCGTTATGCGATATGCGTTATTCGTTATGCGTTATGCGTTATGCGTTATGCGTTATGCGTTATGCGTTATGCGTTATGCGTTATGCGTTATGCGATATGCGTTATTCGTTATGCGTTATGCGTTATGCGTTATGCGTTATGCGTTATGCGTTATGCGTTATGCGTTATGCGTTATGCGTTATGCGTCATGCGTCATGCGTCATGCGTTATGCGTTATGCGTTATGCGTTACGCGTTATGCGTTATGCGTTATGCGTTATGCGTTATGCGTTATGCGTTAAGCGTTATACGTTATGCGTTATGCGTTATGTGTTATGCGTTATGCGTTATGTGTTATGTGTTATGCGTTGTGCTTTACGGGTTATGCGATATGCGTTATGCGTTCTGACTTTTTCATTGAGCGTTATGCGTTATGCGAAATGCGTTATGCGTTATGCGTTATGCGTTATGCGTTATGCGTTATGCGTTATGCGTTAAGCATTATGACTTTTTCATTGAGCGTTATGCGTTATGACTTTTCCATTGAGCGTTATGCGTTATTCGTTATGGGTTATGCGTTATGGGTTATGCGTTATGGGTTATGCGTTATGCGTTATGCGTTATGCGTTATGCGTTATGCGTTATGCGTTATGCGTTATGCGTTATTCGTTATGGGTTATGCGTTATGCGTTATGGGTTATGCGTTATGCGTTATGCGTTATGCGTTATGCGTTATGCGTTATGCGTTATGCGTTATGCGTTATGCGTCATGCGTCATGCGTCATGCGTTATGCGTTATGCGTTATGCGTTACGCGTTATGCGTTATGCGTTATGCGTTATGCGTTAAGCGTTATACGTTATGCGTTATGCGTTATGTGTTATGCGTTATGCGTTATGTGTTATGTGTTATGCGTTGTGCTTTACGGGTTATGCGATATGCGTTATGCGTTCTGACTTTTTCATTGAGCGTTATGCGTTATGCGTCATGCGTTATGCGTTATGCGTCATGCGTTATGCGTTATGCGTTATGCGTTATGCGTTATGGGTTATGCGTTATGCGTTATGCGTTATGCGTTATGCGTTATGCGTTATGCGTTATGCGTTATGCGTTATGCGTTATGCGTTATGCGTTATGCGTTATGCGTTATGCGTTATGCGTTATGCGTTATGCGTTATGCGTTATGCGTTATGCGTTATGCGTTATGCGTTATGCGTTATGCGTTATGCGTTATGCGTTATGCGTTATGCGTTATGCGTTATGCGTTATGCGTTATGCGTTATGCGTTATGCGTTATGCGTTATGCGTTATGGGTTATGCGTTATGCGTTATACGTTATGGGTTATGCGTTATGCGTTATGCGTTATGCGTTATGCGCTATGCGTTATGCGTTATGCGTTATGCGTTATGCGTTATGTGTTATGCGTTATGCGTTATGCGTTATGCGTTATGCGTTATGCGTTATGCGTTATGCGTTATGCGTTATGCGTTATGCGTTATGCGTTATGCGTTATGCGTTATGCGTTATGCGTTATGCGTTATGCGATATGCGTTATGCGTTATGCGTTATGCGTTATGCGTTATGCGTTATGCGTTATGCGTTATGCGTTATGCGTTATGCGTTATGCGTTATGCGTTATGCGTTATGCGTTATGCGTTATGCGTTATGCGTTATGCGTTATGCGTTATGCGTTATGCGTTATGCGTTATGCGTTATGCGTTATGCGTTATGCGTTATGCGTTATGCGTTATGCGTTATGCGTTATGCGTTATGCGTTATGCGTTATGCGATGTGCGTTATGCGTTATGCGTTATGCGTTATGCGTTATGCGTTATGCGTTATGCGTTATGCGATATGCGTTATTCGTTATGTGTTATGCGTTATGCGTTATGCGTTATGCGTTATGCGTTATGCGTTATGCGTTATGCGTTATGCGTTATGCGTTATGCGTCATGCGTCATGCGTTATGCGTTATGCGTTATGGGTTATGCGTTATGCGTTATGCGTTATGCGTTATGCGTTATGCGTTATGCGTTATGCGTTATGCGTTATGCGTTATGCGTTATGCGTTATGCGTTATGCGTTATGCGTTATGCGTTATGCGTTATGCGTTATGCGTTATGCGTTATGCGTTATGCGTTATGCGTTATGCGATATGCGTTATGCGTTATGCGTTATGCGTTATGCGTTATGCGTTATGCGTTATGCGTTATGCGTTATGCGTTATGCGTTATGCGTTATGCGTCATGCGTCATGCGTTATGCGTTATGCGTTATGGGTTATGCGTTATGCGTTATGCGTTATGCGTTATGCGTTATGCGTTATGCGTTATGCGTTATGCGTTATGCGTTATGCGTTATGCGTTATGCGTTATGCGTTATGCGTTATGCGTTATGCGTTATGCGTTATGCGTTATGCGTTATGCGTTATGCGTTATGCGTTATGCGTTATGCGTTATGCGTTATGCGTTATGCGTTATGCGTTATGCGTTATGCGTTATGCGTTATGCGTTATGCGTTATGCGTTATGCGTTATGCGTTATGCGTTATGCGTTATGCGTTATGCGTTATGCGTTACGCGTTACGCGTTATGCGTTATGTGTTATGCGTTATGCGTTATGCGGTATGCGTTACGCGTTATGCGTTATGCGTTATGCGTTATGCGTTATGCGTTATGCGTTATGCGTTATGCGTTATGCGTTATGCGTTATGCGTTATGCGTTATGCGTTATGCGTTATGCGTTATGCGTTATGCGTTATGCGTTATGCGTTATGCGTTATGCGTTATGCGTTATGCGTTATGCGTTATGCGTTATGCGTTATGCGTTATGCGTTACGCGTTACGCGTTATGCGTTATGTGTTATGCGTTATGCGTTATGCGGTATGCGTTACGCGTTATGCGTTATGCGTTATGCGTTATGCGTTATGCGTTATGCGTTATGCGTTATGCGTTATGCGTTATGCGTTATGCGTTATGCGTTATGCGTTATGCGTTAGGCGTTATGCGTTATGCGATGTGCGTTATGCGTTATGCGTTATGCGTTATGCGTAATGCGTTATGCATTATGCGTTATGCGTTATGCGTTATGCGTTATACGTTATGCGTTATGCGTTATGTGTTATGCGTTATGCGTTATGTGTTATGCGTTGTGCTTTACGGGTTATGCGATATGCGTTATGCGTTATGACTTTTTCATTGAGCGTTATGCGTTATGCGATATGCGTTATGCGTTATGCGTTATGCGTTATGCGTTATGCGTTATGCGTTATGCGTTATGCGTTATGCGTTATGCGTTATGCGTTATGCGTTATGCGTTATGCGTTATGCGTTATGCGTTATGCGTTATGCGTTATGCGTTACGCGTTATGCGTTACGCGTTATGCGTTATGTGTTATGCGTTATGCGTTATGCGTTATGCGTTATGCGTTATGCGTTATGCGTTATGCGTTATGCGTTATGCGTTATGCGTTATGCGTTATGATTATGCGTTATGCGTTATGCGTTATGCGTTATGCGTTATGCGTTATGCGTTATGCGTTATGCGTTATGCGTTATGCGTTATGCGTTATGCGTTATGCGTTATGCGTTATGCGTTATGCGTTATGCGTTATGCGTTATGCGTTATGCGTTATGCGTTATGCGTTATGCGTTATGCGTTATGCGTTATGCGTTATGCGTTATGCGTTATGCGTTATGCGTTATGCGTTATGCGTTATGCGTTATGCGTTATGCGTTATGCGTTATGCGTTATGCGTTATGCCTTATGCGATGTGCGTTATGCGGTATGCGTTACGCGTTATGCGTTATGCGTTATGCGTTATGCGTTATGCGTTATGCGTTATGCGTTATGCGTTATGCGTTATGCGTTATGCGATGTGCGTTATGCGTTATGCGTTATGCGTTATGCGTTATGCGTTATGCGTCATGCGTAATGCGTTATGCATTATGCGTTATGCGTTATGCGTTATGCGTTATGCGTTATACGTTATGCGTTATGCGTTATGTGGTATGCGTTATGCGTTATGTGTTATGCGTTATGCGTTATGCGTTATGCGTTATGCGTTATGCGTTATGCGTTATGCGTTATGCGTTATGCGTTATGCGTTATGCGTTATGCGTTATGCGTTATGCGTTATGCGTTATGCGTTGTGCGTTATGCGTTATGCGTTATGCGTTATGCGTTATGCGTTATGCGTTATGCGTTATGCGTCATGCGTCATGCGTTATGCGTTATGCGTTATGGGTTATGCGTTATGCGTTATGCGTTATGCGTTATTCGTTATTCGTTAAGCGTTATGCGTTATGCGTTATGCGTTATGCGTTATGCGTTATGCGTTATGCGTTATGCGTTATGCGTTATGCGTTATGCGTTATGCGTTATGCGTTATGCGTTATGCGTTATGCGTTATGCGTTATGCGTTATGCGTTATGCGTTATGCGTTATGCGTTATGCGTTATGCGTTATGCGTTATGCGTTATGCGTTATGCGTTATGCGTTATGCGTTATGCGTTATGCGTCATGCGTTATGCGTTATGCGTTACGCGTTACGCGTTATGCGTTATGCGTTATGCGTTATGCGTTATGCGGTACGCGTTACGCGTTATGCGTTACGCGTTATTCGTTATGCGTTATGCGTTATGCGTTATGCGTTATGCGTTATGCGTTATGCGTTATGCGTTATGCGTTATGCGTTATGCGTTATGCGATGTGCGTTATGCGTTATGCGTTATGCGTTATGCGTTATGCGTTATGCGTCATGCGTAATGCGTTATGCATTATGCGTTATGCGTTATGCGTTATGCGTTATGCGTTATGCGTTATACGTTATGCGTTATGCGTTATGTGGTATGCGTTATGCGTTATGTGTTATGCGTTATGCGTTATGCGTTATGCGTTATGCGTTATGCGTTATGCGTTATGCGTTATGCGTTATGCGTTATGCGTTATGCGTTATGCGTTATGCGTTATGCGTTATGCGTTATGCGTTATGCGTTGTGCGTTATGCGTTATGCGTTATGCGTTATGCGTTATGCGTTATGCGTTATGCGTTATGCGTTATGCGTTATGCGTTATGCGTTATGCGTTATGCGTTATGCGTTATGCGTTATGCGTTATGCGTTATGCGTTATGCGTTATGCGTTATGCGTTATGCGTTATGCGTTATGCGTTATGCGTTACGCGTTACGCGTTATGCGTTATGTGTTATGCGTTATGCGTTATGCGGTATGCGTTACGCGTTATGCGTTATGCGTTATGCGTTATGCGTTATGCGTTATGCGTTATGCGTTATGCGTTATGCGTTATGCGTTATGCGTTATGCGTTAGGCGTTATGCGTTATGCGATGTGCGTTATGCGTTATGCGTTATGCGTTATGCGTAATGCGTTATGCATTATGCGTTATGCGTTATGCGTTATGCGTTATACGTTATGCGTTATGCGTTATGTGTTATGCGTTATGCGTTATGTGTTATGCGTTGTGCTTTACGGGTTATGCGATATGCGTTATGCGTTATGACTTTTTCATTGAGCGTTATGCGTTATGCGATATGCGTTATGCGTTATGCGTTATGCGTTATGCGTTATGCGTTATGCGTTATGCGTTATGCGTTATGCGTTATGCGTTATGCGTTATGCGTTATGCGTTATGCGTTATGCGTTATGCGTTATGCGTTATGCGTTATGCGTTATGCGTTACGCGTTATGCGTTACGCGTTATGCGTTATGTGTTATGCGTTATGCGTTATGCGTTATGCGTTATGCGTTATGCGTTATGCGTTATGCGTTATGCGTTATGCGTTATGCGTTATGCGTTATGCGTTATGCGTTATGCGTTATGATTATGCGTTATGCGTTATGCGTTATGCGTTATGCGTTATGCGTTATGCGTTATGCGTTATGCGTTATGCGTTATGCGTTATGCGTTATGCGTTATGCGTTATGCGTTATGCGTTATGCGTTATGCGTTATGCGTTATGCGTTATGCGTTATGCGTTATGCGTTATGCGTTATGCGTTATGCGTTATGCGTTATGCGTTATGCGTTATGCGTTATGCGTTATGCGTTATGCGTTATGCGTTATGCGTTATGCGTTATGCGTTATGCCTTATGCGATGTGCGTTATGCGGTATGCGTTACGCGTTATGCGTTATGCGTTATGCGTTATGCGTTATGCGTTATGCGTTATGCGTTATGCGTTATGCGTTATGCGATGTGCGTTATGCGTTATGCGTTATGCGTTATGCGTTATGCGTTATGCGTCATGCGTAATGCGTTATGCATTATGCGTTATGCGTTATGCGTTATGCGTTATGCGTTATACGTTATGCGTTATGCGTTATGTGGTATGCGTTATGCGTTATGTGTTATGCGTTATGCGTTATGCGTTATGCGTTATGCGTTATGCGTTATGCGTTATGCGTTATGCGTTATGCGTTATGCGTTATGCGTTATGCGTTATGCGTTATGCGTTATGCGTTATGCGTTGTGCGTTATGCGTTATGCGTTATGCGTTATGCGTTATGCGTTATGCGTTATGCGTTATGCGTCATGCGTCATGCGTTATGCGTTATGCGTTATGGGTTATGCGTTATGCGTTATGCGTTATGCGTTATTCGTTATTCGTTAAGCGTTATGCGTTATGCGTTATGCGTTATGCGTTATGCGTTATGCGTTATGCGTTATGCGTTATGCGTTATGCGTTATGCGTTATGCGTTATGCGTTATGCGTTATGCGTTATGCGTTATGCGTTATGCGTTATGCGTTATGCGTTATGCGTTATGCGTTATGCGTTATGCGTTATGCGTTATGCGTTATGCGTTATGCGTTATGCGTTATGCGTTATGCGTTATGCGTTATGCGTTATGCGTTATGCGTTACGCGTTACGCGTTATGCGTTATGCGTTATGCGTTATGCGTTATGCGGTATGCGTTACGCGTTATGCGTTACGCGTTATTCGTTATGCGTTATGCGTTATGCGTTATGCGTTATGCGTTATGCGTTATGCGTTATGCGTTATGCGTTATGCGTTATGCGTTATGCGTTATGCGTTATGCGATGTGCGTTATGCGTTATGCGTTATGCGATATGCGTTATGCGTAATGCGTTATGCATTATGCGTTATGCGTTATGCGTTATGCGTTATGCGTTATACGTTATGCGTTATGCGTTATGTGTTATGCGTTATGCGTTATGTGTTATGCGTTGTGCTTTACGGGTTATGCGATATGCGTTATGCGTTATGACTTTTTCATTGAGCGTTATGCGTTATGCGATATGCGTTATGCGTTATGCGTTATGCGTTATGCGTTATGCGTTATGCGTTATGCGTTATGCGTTATGCGTTATGCGTTATGCGTTATGCGTTATGCGTTATGCGTTATGCGTTATGCGTTATGCGTTATGCGTTATGCGTTATGCGTTATGCGTTATGCGTTATGCGTTATGCGTTATGCGTTATGCGTTATGCGTTATGCGTTATGCGTTATGCGTTATGCGTTATGCGTTATGCGTTATGCGTTATGCGTTATGCGTTATGCGTTATGCGTTATGCGTTATGCGTTATGCGTTATGCGTTATGCGTTATGCGTTATGCGTTATGCGTTATGCGTTATGCGTTATGCGTTATGCGTTATGCGTTATGCGTTATGCGTTATGCGTTATGCGTTATGCGTTATGCGTTATGCGTTATGCGTTATGCGTTATGCGTTATGCGTTATGCGTTATGCGTTATGCGTTATGCGTTATGCGTTATGCGTTATGCGTTATGCGTTATGCGTTATGCGTTATGCGTTGTGCGTTATGCGTTATGCGTTATGCGTTATGCGTTATGCGTTATGCGTTATGCGTTATGCGTTATGCGTTATGCGTTATGCGTTATGCGTTATGCGTTATGCGTTATGCGTTATGCGTTATGCGTTATGCGTTATGCGTTATGCGTTACGCGTTACGCGTTATGCGTTATGTGTTATGCGTTATGCGTTATGCGGTATGCGTTACGCGTTATGCGTTATGCGTTATGCGTTATGCGTTATGCGTTATGCGTTATGCGTTATGCGTTATGCGTTATGCGTTATGCGTTATGCGTTAGGCGTTATGCGTTATGCGATGTGCGTTATGCGTTATGCGTTATGCGTTATGCGTAATGCGTTATGCATTATGCGTTATGCGTTATGCGTTATGCGTTATACGTTATGCGTTATGCGTTATGTGTTATGCGTTATGCGTTATGTGTTATGCGTTGTGCTTTACGGGTTATGCGATATGCGTTATGCGTTATGACTTTTTCATTGAGCGTTATGCGTTATGCGATATGCGTTATGCGTTATGCGTTATGCGTTATGCGTTATGCGTTATGCGTTATGCGTTATGCGTTATGCGTTATGCGTTATGCGTTATGCGTTATGCGTTATGCGTTATGCGTTATGCGTTATGCGTTATGCGTTATGCGTTATGCGTTACGCGTTATGCGTTACGCGTTATGCGTTATGCGTTACGCGTTATGCGTTACGCGTTATGCGTTATGTGTTATGCGTTATGCGTTATGCGTTATGCGTTATGCGTTATGCGTTATGCGTTATGCGTTATGCGTTATGCGTTATGCGTTATGCGTTATGCGTTATGATTATGCGTTATGCGTTATGCGTTATGCGTTATGCGTTATGCGTTATGCGTTATGCGTTATGCGTTATGCGTTATGCGTTATGCGTTATGCGTTATGCGTTATGCGTTATGCGTTATGCGTTATGCGTTATGCGTTATGCGTTATGCGTTATGCGTTATGCGTTATGCGTTATGCGTTATGCGTTATGCGTTATGCGTTATGCGTTATGCGTTATGCGTTATGCGTTATGCGTTATGCGTTATGCGTTATGCGTTATGCGTTATGCGTTATGCGTTATGCGTTATGCGTTATGCCTTATGCGATGTGCGTTATGCGGTATGCGTTACGCGTTATGCGTTATGCGTTATGCGTTATGCGTTATGCGTTATGCGTTATGCGTTATGCGTTATGCGTTATGCGATGTGCGTTATGCGTTATGCGTTATGCGTTATGCGTTATGCGTTATGCGTCATGCGTAATGCGTTATGCATTATGCGTTATGCGTTATGCGTTATGCGTTATGCGTTATACGTTATGCGTTATGCGTTATGTGGTATGCGTTATGCGTTATGTGTTATGCGTTATGCGTTATGCGTTATGCGTTATGCGTTATGCGTTATGCGTTATGCGTTATGCGTTATGCGTTATGCGTTATGCGTTATGCGTTATGCGTTATGCGTTATGCGTTATGCGTTGTGCGTTATGCGTTATGCGTTATGCGTTATGCGTTATGCGTTATGCGTTATGCGTTATGCGTCATGCGTCATGCGTTATGCGTTATGCGTTATGGGTTATGCGTTATGCGTTATGCGTTATGCGTTATTCGTTATTCGTTAAGCGTTATGCGTTATGCGTTATGCGTTATGCGTTATGCGTTATGCGTTATGCGTTATGCGTTATGCGTTATGCGTTATGCGTTATGCGTTATGCGTTATGCGTTATGCGTTATGCGTTATGCGTTATGCGTTATGCGTTATGCGTTATGCGTTATGCGTTATGCGTTATGCGTTATGCGTTATGCGTTATGCGTTATGCGTTATGCGTTATGCGTTATGCGTTATGCGTTATGCGTTATGCGTTATGCGTTATGCGTTACGCGTTACGCGTTATGCGTTATGCGTTATGCGTTATGCGTTATGCGGTATGCGTTACGCGTTATGCGTTACGCGTTATTCGTTATGCGTTATGCGTTATGCGTTATGCGTTATGCGTTATGCGTTATGCGTTATGCGTTATGCGTTATGCGTTATGCGTTATGCGTTATGCGTTATGCGTTATGCGATGTGCGTTATGCGTTATGCGTTATGCGTTATGCGTTATGCGTAATGCGTTATGCATTATGCGTTATGCGTTATGCGTTATGCGTTATGCGTTATACGTTATGCGTTATGCGTTATGTGTTATGCGTTATGCGTTATGTGTTATGCGTTGTGCTTTACGGGTTATGCGATATGCGTTATGCGTTATGACTTTTTCATTGAGCGTTATGCGTTATGCGATATGCGTTATGCGTTATGCGTTATGCGTTATGCGTTATGCGTTATGCGTTATGCGTTATGCGTTATGCGTTATGCGTTATGCGTTATGCGTTATGCGTTATGCGTTATGCGTTATGCGTTATGCGTTATGCGTTATGCGTTATGCGTTATGCGTTATGCGTTATGCGTTATGCGTTATGCGTTATGCGTTATGCGTTATGCGTTATGCGTTATGCGTTATGCGTTATGCGTTATGCGTTATGCGTTATGCGTTATGCGTTATGCGTTATGCGTTATGCGTTATGCGTTATGCGTTATGCGTTATGCGTTATGCGTTATGCGTTATGCGTTATGCGTTATGCGTTATGCGTTATGCGTTATGCGTTATGCGTTATGCGTTATGCGTTATGCGTTATGCGTTATGCGTTATGCGTTATGCGTTATGCGTTATGCGTTATGCGTTATGCGTTATGCGTTATGCGTTATGCGTTATGCGTTATGCGTTATGCGTTATGCGTTATGCGTTATGGGTTATGCGTTATGCGTTATACGTTATGGGTTATGCGTTATGCGTTATGCGTTATGCGTTATGCGCTATGCGTTATGCGTTATGCGTTATGCGTTATGCGTTATGGGGTATGCGTTATGCGTTATGCGTTATGCGTTATGCGTTATGCGTTATGCGTTATGCGTTATGTGTTATGCGTTATGCGTTATGTGTTATGTGTTATGCGTTGTGCTTTACGGGTTATGCGATATGCGTTATGCGTTATGACTTTTTCATTGAGCGTTATGCGTTATGCGATATGCGTTATGCGTTATGCGTTATGCGTTATGCGTTATGCGTTAAGCATTATGACTTTTTCATTGAGCGTTATGCGTTATGACTTTTCCATTGAGCGTTATGCGTTATTCGTTATGGGTTATGCGTTATGGGTTATGCGTTATGCGTTATGCGTTATGCGTTATGCGTTATGCGTTATGCGTTATGCGTTATGCGTTATGCGTTATGCGTTATGCGTTATGCGTTATGCGTTATGCGTTATGCGTTATGCGTTATGCGTTATGCGTTATGCGTTATGCGTTATGCGTTATGCGTTATGCGTTATGCGTCATGCGTTATGCGTTATGCGTTATGGGTTATGCGTTATGCGTTATGCGTTATGCGTTATTCGTTATTCGTTAAGCGTTATGCGTTATGCGTTATGCGTTATGCGTTATGCGTTATGCGTTATGCGTTATGCGTTATGCGTTATGCGTTATGTGTTATGCGTTATGCGTTATGCGTTATGCGTTATGCGTTATGCGTTATGCGTTATGCGTTATGCGTTATGCGTTATGCGTTATGCGTTATGCGATGTGCGTTATGCGTTATGCGTTATGCGTTATGCGTTATGCGTTATGCGTTAAGCATTATGACTTTTTCATTGAGCGTTATGCGTTATGACTTTTCCATTGAGCGTTATGCGTTATTCGTTATGGGTTATGCGTTATGCGTCATGCGTTAAGCGTTATGCGTTATGCATTACGCGTTATACGTTATGCGTTATGCGTTATGCGTTATGCGTTATGCGTCATGCGTCATGCGTTATGCGTTATGCGTTATGGGTTATGCGTTATGCGTTATGCGTTATTCGTTATTCGTTAAGCGTTATGCGTTATGCGTTATGCGTTATGCGTTATGCGTTATGCGTTATGCACTATGCGTTATGCGTTATGCGTTATGCGATATGCGTTATGCGTTATGCGTTATGCGTTATGCGTTATGCGTTATGCGTTATGCGTTATGCGTTATGCGTTATGCGTTATGCGTTATGCGTTATGCGTTGTGCGTTGTGCGTTGTGCGTTATACGTTATGCGTTATGCGTTATGCGTTATGCGTTATGCGTTATGCGTTATGCGTTATGCGTTATGCGTTATGCGTTATGCGTTATGCGTTATGCGTTATGCGTTATGCGTTATGCGTTATGCGTTATGCGTTATGCGTTATGCGTTATGCGTTATGCGTTATGCGTTATGCGTTATGCGTTATGCGATATGCGTTATGCGTTATGCGTTATGCGTTATGCGTTATGCGTTATGCGTTATGCGTTATGCGTTATGCGTTATGCGTTATGCGTTATGCGTTATGCGTTATGCGTTATGCGTTATGCGTTATACGTTATGCGTTATGCGTTATGCGTTATGCGTTATGCGTTATGCGTTATGCGTTATGCGTTATGCGTTATGCGTTATGCGTTATGCGTTACGCGTTACGCGTTATGCGTTATGTGTTATGCGTTATGCGTTATGCGGTATGCGTTACGCGTTATGCGTTATGCGTTATGCGTTATGCGTTATGCGTTATGCGTTATGCGTTATGCGTTATGCGTTATGCGTTATGCGTTATGCGTTATGCGTTATGCGTTATGCGTTATGCGTTATGCGTTATGCGTTATGCGTTATGCGTTATGCGTTATGCGTTATGCGTTATGCGTTATGCGTTATGCGTTATGCGTTATGCGTTACGCGTTACGCGTTATGCGTTATGTGTTATGCGTTATGCGTTATGCGGTATGCGTTACGCGTTATGCGTTATGCGTTATGCGTTATGCGTTATGCGTTATGCGTTATGCGTTATGCGTTATGCGTTATGCGTTATGCGTTATGCGTTAGGCGTTATGCGTTATGCGATGTGCGTTATGCGTTATGCGTTATGCGTTATGCGTAATGCGTTATGCATTATGCGTTATGCGTTATGCGTTATGCGTTATGCGTTATACGTTATGCGTTATGCGTTATGTGTTATGCGTTATGCGTTATGTGTTATGCGTTGTGCTTTACGGGTTATGCGATATGCGTTATGCGTTATGACTTTTTCATTGAGCGTTATGCGTTATGCGATATGCGTTATGCGTTATGCGTTATGCGTTATGCGTTATGCGTTATGCGTTATGCGTTATGCGTTATGCGTTATGCGTTATGCGTTATGCGTTATGCGTTATGCGTTATGCGTTATGCGTTATGCGTTACGCGTTATGCGTTACGCGTTATGCGTTATGTGTTATGCGTTATGCGTTATGCGTTATGCGTTATGCGTTATGCGTTATGCGTTATGCGTTATGCGTTATGCGTTATGCGTTATGCGTTATGCGTTATGATTATGCGTTATGCGTTATGCGTTATGCGTTATGCGTTATGCGTTATGCGTTATGCGTTATGCGTTATGCGTTATGCGTTATGCGTTATGCGTTATGCGTTATGCGTTATGCGTTATGCGTTATGCGTTATGCGTTATGCGTTATGCGTTATGCGTTATGCGTTATGCGTTATGCGTTATGCGTTATGCGTTATGCGTTATGCGTTATGCGTTATGCGTTATGCGTTATGCGTTATGCGTTATGCGTTATGCGTTATGCGTTATGCGTTATGCGTTATGCGTTATGCGTTATGCGTTATGCGTTATGCGTTATGCGTTATGCGTTATGCGTTATGCGTTATGCGTTATGCGATGTGCGTTATGCGTTATGCGTTATGCGTTATGCGTTATGCGTTAAGCATTATGACTTTTTCATTGAGCGTTATGCGTTATTCGTTATGGGTTATGCGTTATGCGTCATGCGTTAAGCGTTATGCGTTATGCATTACGCGTTATCCGTCATGCGTTATGCGTTATGCGTTATGCGTCATGCGTTATGCGTTATGCGTTATGGGTTATGCGTTATGCGTTATGCGTTATTCGTTATTCGTTAAGCGTTATGCGTTATGCGTTATGCGTTATGCGTTATGCGTTATGCGTTATGCGTTATGCGTTATGCGTTATGCGTTATGCGTTATGATTATGCGTTATGCGTTATGCGTTATGCGTTATGCGTTATGCGTTATGCGTTATGCGTTATGCGTTATGCGTTATGCGTTATGCGTTATGCGTTATGCGTTATGCGTTATGCGTTATGCGTTATGCGTTATGCGTTATGCGTTATGCGTTACGCGTTACGCGTTATGCGTTATGTGTTATGCGTTATGCGTTAGGCGTTATGCGTTATGCGATGTGCATTATGCGTTATGCGTTATGCGTTATACGTTATGCGTTATGCGTTATGTGTTATGCGTTATGCGTTATGTGTTATGCGTTGTGCTTTACGGGTTATGCGATATGCGTTATGCGTTATGACTTTTTCATTGAGCGTTATGCGTTATGCGATATGCGTTATGCGTTATGCGTTATGCGTTATGCGTTATGCGTTATGCGTTATGCGTTATGCGTTATGCGTTATGCGTTATGTGTTATGTGTTATGCGTTGTGCTTTACGGGTTATGCGATATGCGTTATGCGTTATGACTTTTTCATTGAGCGTTATGCGTTATGCGATATGCGTTATGCGTTATGCGTTATGCGTTATGCGTTAAGCATTATGACTTTTTCATTGAGCGTTATGCGTTATGACTTTTCCATTGAGCGTTATGCGTTATTCGTTATGGGTTATGCGTTATGGGTTATGCGTTATGCGTTATGCGTTATGCGTTATGCGTTATGCGTTATGCGTTATGCGTTATGCGTTATGCGTTATGCGTTATGCGTTATGCGTTATGCGTTATGCGTTATGCGTTATTCGTTATGGGTTATGCGTTATGCGTTATGGGTTATGCGTTATGCGTTATGCGTTATGCGTTATGCGTTATGCGTTATGCGTTATGCGTTATGCGTTATGCGTTATGCGTTATGCGATATGCGTTATTCGTTATGCGTTATGCGTTATGCGTTATGCGTTATGCGTTATGCGTTATGCGTTATGCGTTATGCGTTATGCGTTATGCGTTATGCGTTATGCGATGTGCGTTATGCGTTATGCGTTATGCGTTATGCGTTATGCGTTAAGCATTATGACTTTTTCATTGAGCGTTATGCGTTATGACTTTTCCATTGAGCGTTATGCGTTATTCGTTATGGGTTATGCGTTATGCGTCATGCGTTAAGCGTTATGCGTTATGCATTACGCGTTATCCGTCATGCGTTATGCGTTATGCGTTATGCGTCATGCGTTATGCGTTATGCGTTATGGGTTATGCGTTATGCGTTATGCGTTATTCGTTATTCGTTAAGCGTTATGCGTTATGCGTTATGCGTTATGCGTTATGCGTTATGCGTTATGCGTTATGCGTTATGCGTTATGCGTTATGATTATGCGTTATGCGTTATGCGTTATGCGTTATGCGTTATGCGTTATGCGTTATGCGTTATGCGTTATGCGTTATGCGTTATGCGTTATGCGTTATGCGTTATGCGTTATGCGTTATGCGTTATGCGTTATGCGTTATGCGTTATGCGTTATGCGTTACGCGTTACGCGTTATGCGTTATGTGTTATGCGTTATGCGTTATGCGGTATGCGTTACGCGTTATGCGTTATGCGTTATGCGTTATGCGTTATGCGTTATGCGTTATGCGTTATGCGTTATGCGTTATGCGTTATGCGTTATGCGTTATGCGTTATGCGTTATGCGTTATGCGTTATGCGTTATGCGTTATGCGTTATGCGTTATGCGTTATGCGTTATGCGTTATGCGTTATGCGTTATGCGTTACGCGTTACGCGTTATGCGTTATGTGTTATGCGTTATGCGTTATGCGGTATGCGTTACGCGTTATGCGTTATGCGTTATGCGTTATGCGTTATGCGTTATGCGTTATGCGTTATGCGTTATGCGTTATGCGTTATGCGTTATGCGTTATGCGTTATGCGTTATGCGTTAGGCGTTATGCGTTATGCGATGTGCGTTATGCGTTATGCGTTATGCGTTATGCGTAATGCGTTATGCATTATGCGTTATGCGTTATGCGTTATGCGTTATGCGTTATACGTTATGCGTTATGCGTTATGTGTTATGCGTTATGCGTTATGTGTTATGCGTTGTGCTTTACGGGTTATGCGATATGCGTTATGCGTTATGACTTTTTCATTGAGCGTTATGCGTTATGCGATATGCGTTATGCGTTATGCGTTATGCGTTATGCGTTATGCGTTATGCGTTATGCGTTATGCGTTATGCGTTATGCGTTATGCGTTATGCGTTATGCGTTATGCGTTATGCGTTATGCGTTATGCGTTATGCGTTATGCGTTATGCGTTACGCGTTATGCGTTACGCGTTATGCGTTATGTGTTATGCGTTATGCGTTATGCGTTATGCGTTATGCGTTATGCGTTATGCGTTATGCGTTATGCGTTATGCGTTATGCGTTATGCGTTATGCGTTATGATTATGCGTTATGCGTTATGCGTTATGCGTTATGCGTTATGCGTTATGCGTTATGCGTTATGCGTTATGCGTTATGCGTTATGCGTTATGCGTTATGCGTTATGCGTTATGCGTTATGCGTTATGCGTTATGCGTTATGCGTTATGCGTTATGCGTTATGCGTTATGCGTTATGCGTTATGCGTTATGCGTTATGCGTTATGCGTTATGCGTTATGCGTTATGCGTTATGCGTTATGCGTTATGCGTTATGCGTTATGCGTTATGCGTTATGCGTTATGCGTTATGCGTTATGCGTTATGCGTTATGCGTTATGCGTTATGCGTTATGCGTTATGCGTTATGCGTTATGCGTTATGCGTTATGCGTTATGCGTTATGCGATGTGCGTTATGCGTTATGCGTTATGCGTTATGCGTTATGCGTTATGCGTTGAGCATTATGACTTTTTCATTGAGCGTTATGCGTTATGACTTTTCCATTGAGCGTTATGCGTTATTCGTTATGGGTTATGCGTTATGCGTCATGCGTTAAGCGTTATGCGTTATGCATTACGCGTTATCCGTCATGCGTTATGCGTTATGCGTTATGCGTCATGCGTTATGCGTTATGCGTTATGGGTTATGCGTTATGCGTTATGCGTTATTCGTTATTCGTTAAGCGTTATGCGTTATGCGTTATGCGTTATGCGTTATGCGTTATGCGTTATGCGTTATGCGTTATGCGTTATGCGTTATGCGTTATGCGTTATGCGTTATGCGTTATGCGTTATGCGTTATGCGTTATGCGTTATGCGTTATGCGTTATGCGTTATGCGTTATGCGTTATGCGTTATGCGTTATGCGTTATGCGTTATGCGTTATGCGTTATGCGTTATGCGTTATGCGTTATGCGTTATGCGTTATGCGTTATGCGTTATGCGTTATGCGTTATGCGTTATGCGTTATGCGTTATGCGTTATGCGTTATGCGTTATGCGTTATGCGTTATGCGTTATGCGTTATGCGTTATGCGATGTGCGTTATGCGTTATGCGTTATGCGTTATGCGTTATGCGTTAAGCATTATGACTTTTTCATTGAGCGTTATGCGTTATGACTTTTCCATTGAGCGTTATGCGTTATTCGTTATGGGTTATGCGTTATGCGTCATGCGTTAAGCGTTATGCGTTATGCATTACGCGTTATCCGTCATGCGTTATGCGTTATGCGTTATGCGTCATGCGTTATGCGTTATGCGTTATGGGTTATGCGTTATGCGTTATGCGTTATGCGTTATTCGTTATTCGTTAAGCGTTATGCGTTATGCGTTATGCGTTATGCGTTATGCGTTATGCGTTATGCGTTATGCGTTATGCGTTATGCGTTATGCGTTATGCGTTATGCGTTATGCGTTATGCGTTATGCGTTATGCGTTATGCGTTATGCGTTATGCGTTATGCGTTATGCGTTATGCGTCATGCGTCATGCGTTATGCGTTATGCGTTATGCGTTATGCGTTATGCGTTATGCGTTATGCGTTATGCGTCATGCGTTATGCGTTATGCGTTATGCGTTATGCGTTATGCGTTATGCGTTATGCGTTATGCGTTATGCGTTATGCGTTATGCGTTATGCGTTATGCGTTATGCGTTATGCGTTATGCGTCATGCGTCATGCGTTATGCGTTATGCGTTATGCGTTATGCGTTATGCGTCATGCGTTATGCGTTATGCGTCATGCGTCATGCGTTATGCGTTATGCGTTATGCGTTATGCGTTATGCGTTATGCGTTACGCGTTATGCGTTACGCGTTATGCGTTATGCGTTATGCGTTATGCGTTATGCGTTATGCGTTATGCGTTATGCGTTAGGCGTTATGCGTTATGCGATGTGCGTTATGCGTTATGCGTTAGGCGTTATGCGTTATGCGATGTGCATTATGCGTTATGCGTTATGCGTTATACGTTATGCGTTATGCGTTATGTGTTATGCGTTATGCGTTATGTGTTATGCGTTGTGCTTTACGGGTTATGCGATATGCGTTATGCGTTATGACTTTTTCATTGAGCGTTATGCGTTATGCGATATGCGTTATGCGTTATGCGTTATGCGTTATGCGTTATGCGTTATGCGTTATGCGTTATGCGTTATGCGTTATGCGTTATGTGTTATGTGGTATGCGTTGTGCTTTACGGGTTATGCGATATGCGTTATGCGTTATGACTTTTTCATTGAGCGTTATGCGTTATGCGATATGCGTTATGCGTTATGCGTTATGCGTTATGCGTTAAGCATTATGACTTTTTCATTGAGCGTTATGCGTTATGACTTTTCCATTGAGCGTTATGCGTTATTCGTTATGGGTTATGCGTTATGGGTTATGCGTTATGCGTTATGCGTTATGCGTTATGCGTTATGCGTTATGCGTTATGCGTTATGCGTTATGCGTTATGCGTTATGCGTTATGCGTTATGCGTTATGCGTTATGCGTTATGCGTTATTCGTTATGGGTTATGCGTTATGCGTTATGGGTTATGCGTTATGCGTTATGCGTTATGCGTTATGCGTTATGCGTTATGCGTTATGCGTTATGCGTTATGCGTTATGCGTTATGCGATATGCGTTATTCGTTATGCGTTATGCGTTATGCGTTATGCGTTATGCGTTATGCGTTATGCGTCATGCGTCATGCGTTATGCGTTATGCGTTATGCGTTATGCGTTACGCGTTATGCGTTATGCGTTATGCGTTATGCGTTATGCGTTATGCGTTATGCGTTATGCGTTAAGCGTTATACGTTCTGCGTTATGCGTTATGTGTTATGCGTTATGCGTTATGTGTTATGTGTTATGCGTTGTGCTTTACGGGTTATGCGATATGCGTTATGCGTTATGACTTTTTCATTGAGCGTTATGCGTTATGCGTTATGCGTTATGTGTTATGCGTTATGCGTTATGTGTTATGTGTTATGCGTTGTGCTTTACGGGTTATGCGATATGCGTTATGCGTTATGACTTTTTCATTGAGCGTTATGCGTTATGCGATATGCGTTATGCGTTATGCGTTATGCGTTATGCGTTATGCGTTAAGCATTATGACTTTTTCATTGAGCGTTATGCGTTATGACTTTTCCATTGAGCGTTATGCGTTATTCGTTATGGGTTATGCGTTATGGGTTATGCGTTATGCGTTATGCGTTATGCGTTATGCGTTATGCGTTATGCGTTATGCGTTATGCGTTACGCGTTATGCGTTATGCGTTATGCGTTATTCGTTATGGGTTATGCGTTATGCGTTATGGGTTATGCGTTATGCGTTATGCGTTATGCGTTATGCGTTATGCGTTATGCGTTATGCGTTATGCGTTATGCGTTATGCGATATGCGTTATTCGTTATGCGTTATGCGTTATGCGTTATGCGTTATGCGTTATGCGTTATGCGTCATGCGTCATGCGTTATGCGTTATGCGTTATGCGTTATGCGTTACGCGTTATGCGTTATGCGTTATGCGTTATGCGTTATGCGTTATGCGTTATGCGTTATGCGTTAAGCGTTATACGTTCTGCGTTATGCGTTATGTGTTATGCGTTATGCGTTATGTGTTATGTGTTATGCGTTGTGCTTTACGGGTTATGCGATATGCGTTATGCGTTATGACTTTTTCATTGAGCGTTATGCGTTATGCAATATGCGTTATGCGTTATGCGTTATGCGTTATGCGTTATGCGTTATGCGTTATGCGTTATGCGTTATGCGTTATGCGTTAAGCATTATGACTTTTTCATTGAGCGTTATGCGTTATGACTTTTCCATTGAGCGTTATGCGTTATTCGTTATGGGTTATGCGTTATGGGTTATGCGTTATGCGTTATGCGTTATGCGTTATGCGTTATGCGTTATGCGTTATGCGTTATTCGTTATGGGTTATGCGTTATGCGTTATGGGTTATGCGTTATGCGTTATGCGTTATGCGTTATGCGTTATGCGTTATGGGTTATGCGTTATGCGTTATGCGTTATGCGTCATGCGTCATGCGTTATGCGTTATGCGTTATGCGTTATGCGTCATGCGTCATGCGTTATGCGTTATGCGTTATGCGTTATGCGTTATGCGTTATGCGTTATGCGTTATGCGTTATGCGTTATGCGTTATGCGTTATTCGTTAAGCGTTATGCGTTATGCGTTATGCGTTATGCGTTATGCGTTATGCGTTATGCGTTATGCGTTATGCGTTATGCGTTATGCGTTATGCGTTATGCGTTATGCGTTATGCGTTATGCGTTATGCGTTATGGGTTATGCGTTATGCGTTATGCGTTATGCGTTATGCGTTATGCGTTATGCGTTATGCGTTATGCGTTATGCGTTATGCGTTATGCGTTATGCGTTATGCGTTATGCGTTATGCGTTATGCGTTATGCGTTATGCGTTATGCGTTATGCGTTATGCGTTATGTGTTATGCGATATGCGTTATGCGTTATGCGTTATGCGTTATGCGTTATGCGTTATGGGTTATGCGATATGCGTTATGCGTTATGACTTTTTCATTGAGCGTTATGCGTTATGCGATATGCGTTATGCGTTATGCGTTATGCGTTATGCGTTATGCGTTATGCGTTATGCGTTATGCGTTATGCGTTATGCGTTATGCGTTATGCGTTATGCGTTATGCGTTATGCGTTATGCGTTATGCGTTATGCGTTATGCGTTATGCGTTAAGCATTATGACTTTTTCATTGAGCGTTATGCGTTATGACTTTTCCATTGAGCGTTATGCGTTATTCGTTATGGGTTATGCGTTATGGGTTATGCGTTATGCGTTATGCGTTATGCGTTATGCGTTATGCGTTATGCGTTATGCGTTATGCGTTATGCGTTATTCGTTATGGGTTATGCGTTATGCGTTATGGGTTATGCGTTATGCGTTATGCGTTATGCGTTATGCGTTATGGGTTATGCGTTATGCGTTATGCGTTATGCGTTATGCGTCATGCGTCATGCGTTATGCGTTATGCGTTATGCGTTATGCGTCATGCGTCATGCGTTATGCGTTATGCGTTATGCGTTATGCGTTATGCGTTATGCGTTATGCGTTATGCGTTATGCGTTATTCGTTATTCGTTAAGCGTTATGCGTTATGCGTTATGCGTTATGCGTTATGCGTTATGCGTTATGCGTTATGCGTTATGCGTTATGCGTTATGCGTTATGCGTTATGCGTTATGCGTTATGCGTTATGCGTTATGGGTTATGCGTTATGCGTTATGCGTTATGCGTTATGCGTTATGCGTTATGCGTTATGCGTTATGCGTTATGCGTTATGCGTTATGCGTTATGCGTTATGCGTTATGCGTTATGCGTTATGCGTTATGCGTTATGCGTTATGCGTTATGCGTTATGCGTTATGCGTTATGCGTTATGCGTTATGCGTTATGCGTTATGCGTTATGCGTTATGCGATATGCGTTGTGCGTTATGCGTTATGCGTTATGCGTTATGCGTTATGGGTTATGCGTTATGCGTTATGCGTTATGCGTTATTCGTTATTCGTTAAGCGTTATGCGTTATGCGTTATGCGTTATGCGTTATGCGTTATGCGTTATGCGTTATGCGTTATGCGTTATGCGTTATGCGTTATGCGTTATGCGTTATGCGTTATGCGTTATGCGTTATGCGTTATGCGTTATGCGTTATGCGTTATGCGTTATGGGTTATGCGTTATGCGTTATGCGTTATGCGTTATGCGTTATGCGTTATGCGATATGCGTTATGCGTTATGCGTTATGCGTTATGCGTTATGCGTTATGCGTTATGCGTTATGCGTTATGTGTTATGCGTTATGCGTTATGCGTTATGCGTTATGCGTTATGCGTTATGCGTTATGCGATATGCGTTATGCGTTATGCGTTATGCGTTATGCGTTATGGGTTATGCGTTATGCGTTATGCGTTATGCGTTATTCGTTATTCGTTAAGCGTTATGCGTTATGCGTTATGCGTTATGCGTTATGCGTTATGCGTTATGCGTTATGCGTTATGCGTTAAGCATTATGACTTTTTCATTGAGCGTTATGCGTTATGACTTTTCCATTGAGCGTTATGCGTTATTCGTTATGGGTTATGCGTTATGGGTTATGCGTTATGCGTTATGCGTTATGCGTTATGCGTTATGCGTTATGCGTTATGCGTTATGCGTTATGCGTTATGCGATATGCGTCATGCGTCATGCGTTATGCGTTATGCGTTAAGCGTTATGCGTTATGCGTTATGCGTTATGCGTTATGCGTTATGCGTTATGCGTTATGCGTTATGCGTTATGCGTTATGCGTTATGCGTTATGCGTTATGCGTTATGCGTTATGCGTTATGCGTTATGCGTTATGCGTTATGCGATATGCGTTATTCGTTATGCGTTATGCGTTATGCGTTATGCGTTATGCGTTATGCGTTATGCGATATGCGTCATGCGTCATGCGTTATGCGTTATGCGTTAAGCGTTATGCGTTATGCGTTATGCGTTATGCGTTATGCGTTATGCGTTATGCGTTATGCGTTATGCGTTATGCGTTATGCGTTATGCGTTATGCGTTATGCGTTATGCGTTATGCGTTATGCGTTATGCGTTATGCGTTATGCGTTATGCGTTATGCGTTATGCGTTATGCGTTATGCGTTATGCGTTATGCGTTATGCGTTATGCGTTATGCGTTATGGGTTATGCGTTATGCGTTACACGTTATGGGTTATGCGTTATGCGTTATGCGTTATGCGCTATGCGTTATGCGTTATGCGTTATGCGTTATGCGTTGTGCGTTATGCGTTACGCGTTATGCGTTATGCGTTATGCGTTATGCGTTATGCGTTATGCGTTATGCGTTATGCGTTATGCGTTATGCGTTATGCGTTATGCGTTATGCGTTATGCGTTATGCGTTATGCGTTATGCGTTATGCGTTATGCGTTATGCGTTATGCGATATGCGTCATGCGTCATGCGTTATGCGTTATGCGTTAAGCGTTATGCGTTATGCGTTATGCGTTATGCGTTATGCGTTATGCGTTATGCGTTATGCGTTATGCGTTATGCGTTATGCGTTATGCGTTATGCGTTATGCGTTATGCGTTATGCGTTATGCGTTATGCGTTATGCGTTATGCGTTATGCGTTATGCGTTATGCGATATGCGTTATTCGTTATGCGTTATGCGTTATGCGTTATGCGTTATGCGTTATGCGTGATGCGATATGCGTCATGCGTCATGCGTTATGCGTTATGCGTTAAGCGTTATGCGTTATGCGTTATGCGTTATGCGTTATGCGTTATGCGTTATGCGTTATGCGTTATGCGTTATGCGTTATGCGTTATGCGTTATGCGTTATGCGTTATGCGTTATGCGTTATGCGTTATGCGTTATGCGTTATGCGTTATGCGTTATGCGTTATGCGTTATGCGTTATGCGTTATGCGTTATGCGTTATGCGTTATGCGTTATGCGTTATGCGTTATGCGTTATGCGTTATGCGTTATGCGTTATGCGTTATGGGTTATGCGTTATGCGTTACACGTTATGGGTTATGCGTTATGCGTTATGCGTTATGCGTTATGCGCTATGCGTTATGCGTTATGCGTTATGCGTTATGCGTTATGCGTTATGCGTTATGCGATGTGCGTTATGCGTTATGCGTTATGCGTTATGCGTTATGCGTTATGCGATATGCGTCATGCGTCATGCGTTATGCGTTATGCGTTAAGCGTTATGCGTTATGCGTTATGCGTTATGCGTTATGCGTTATGCGTTATGCGTTATGCGTTATGCGTTATGCGTTATGCGTTATGCGTTATGCGTTATGCGTTATGCGTTATGCGTTATGCGTTATGCGTTATGCGTTATGCGTTATGCGTTATGCGTTATGCGTTATGCGTTATGCGTTATGCGTTATGCGTTATGCGTTATGCGTTATGCGTTATGCGTTATGCGTTATGGGTTATGCGTTATGCGTTATGCGTTACACGTTATGGGTTATGCGTTATGCGTTATGCGTTATGCGTTATGCGCTATGCGTTATGCGTTATGCGTTATGCGTTATGCGTTATGCGTTACGCGTTATGCGTTATGCGTTATGCGTTATGCGTTATGCGTTATGCGTTATGCGTTATGCGTTATGCGTTATGCGTTATGCGTTATGCGATGTGCGTTATGCGTTATGCGTTATGCGTTATGCGTTATGCGTTATGCGTTATGCGTTATGCGTTATGCGTAATGCGTTATGCATTATGCGTTATGCGTTATGCGTTATGCGTTATGCGTTATGCGTTATGCGTTATGCGTTATGCGTTATGCGTTATGCGTTATGCGTTATGCGTTATGCGTTATGCGTTATGCGTTATGCGTTATGCGTTATGCGTTATGCGTTATGCGTTATGCGTTATGCGTTATGCGTTATGCGTTATGCGTTATGCGTTATGCGTTATGCGATGTGCGTTATGCGTTATGCGTTATGCGTTATGCGTTATGCGTTATGCTATGTGCGTTATGCGTTATGCGTTATGCGTTATGCGTTATGCGTTATGCGATGTGCGTTATGCGTTATGCGTTATGCGTTATGCGTTATGCGTAATGCGTTATGCATTATGCGTTATGCGTTATGCGTTATGCGTTATACGTTATGCGTTATGCGTTATGTGTTATGCGTTATGCGTTATGTGTTATGCGTTGTGCTTTACGGGTTATGCGATATGCGTTATGCGTTATGCGTTATGCGATGTGCGTTATGCGTTATGCGTTATGCGTTATGCGTTATGCGTTATGCGTTATGCGTTATGCGATATGCGTTATTCGTTATGCGTTATGCGTTATGCGTTATGCGTTATGCGTTATGCGTTATGCGTTATGCGTTATGCGTTATGCGCTATGCGTTATGCGTTATGCGTTATGCGTTATGCGTTATGCGTTATGCGTTATGCGTTATGCGTTATGCGTTATGCGTTATGCGTTATGCGTTATGCGTTATGCGTTATGCGTTATGCGTTATGCGTTATGCGTTATGCGATGTGCGTTATGCGTTATGCGTTATGCGTTATGCGTTATGCGTTATGCGTTATGCGTTATGCGATGTGCGTTATGCGTTATGCGTTATGCGTTATGCGTAATGCGTTATGCATTATGCGTTATGCGTTATGCGTTATGCGTTATACGTTATGCGTTATGCGTTATGTGTTATGCGTTATGCGTTATGCGTTATGTGTTATGCGTTGTGCTTTACGGGTTATGCGATATGCGTTATGCGTTATGACTTTTTCATTGAGCGTTATGCGTTATGCGATATGCGTTATGCGTTATGCGTTATGCGTTATGCGTTATGCGTTATGCGTTATGCGTTATGCGTTATGCGTTATGCGTTATGCGTTATGCGTTATGCGTTATGCGTTATGCGTTATGCGTTATGCGTTACGCGTTACGCGTTACGCGTTATGCGTTATGCGTTATGCGTTATGCGTTATGCGTTATGCGTTATGCGTTATGCGTTATGCGTTATGCGTTATGCGTTATGCGTTATGCGTTATGCGTTATGCGTTATGCGTTATGCGTTATGCGTTATGCGTTATGCGTTATGCGTTATGCGTTATGCGTTATGCGTTATGCGTTATGGGTTATGCGTTATGCGTTACACGTTATGGGTTATGCGTTATGCGTTATGCGTTATGCGCTATGCGTTATGCGTTATGCGTTATGCGTTATGCGTTGTGCGTTATGCGTTACGCGTTATGCGTTATGCGTTATGCGTTATGCGTTATGCGTTATGCGTTATGCGTTATGCGTTATGCGTTATGCGTTATGCGTTATGCGTTATGCGTTATGCGTTATGCGTTATGCGTTATGCGTTATGCGTTATGCGTTATGCGTTATGCGATATGCGTCATGCGTCATGCGTTATGCGTTATGCGTTAAGCGTTATGCGTTATGCGTTATGCGTTATGCGTTATGCGTTATGCGTTATGCGTTATGCGTTATGCGTTATGCGTTATGCGTTATGCGTTATGCGTTATGCGTTATGCGTTATGCGTTATGCGTTATGCGTTATGCGTTATGCGTTATGCGTTATGCGTTATGCGTTATGCGATATGCGTTATTCGTTATGCGTTATGCGTTATGCGTTATGCGTTATGCGTTATGCGTTATGCGATATGCGTCATGCGTCATGCGTTATGCGTTATGCGTTAAGCGTTATGCGTTATGCGTTATGCGTTATGCGTTATGCGTTATGCGTTATGCGTTATGCGTTATGCGTTATGCGTTATGCGTTATGCGTTATGCGTTATGCGTTATGCGTTATGCGTTATGCGTTATGCGTTATGCGTTATGCGTTATGCGTTATGCGTTATGCGTTATGCGTTATGCGTTATGCGTTATGCGTTATGCGTTATGCGTTATGCGTTATGCGTTATGCGTTATGCGTTATGCGTTATGCGTTATGCGTTATGCGTTATGCGTTATGCGTTATGCGTTATGCGTTATGCGTTATGCGTTATGCGTTATGCGTTATGGGTTATGCGTTATGCGTTACACGTTATGGGTTATGCGTTATGCGTTATGCGTTATGCGTTATGCGCTATGCGTTATGCGTTATGCGTTATGCGTTATGCGTTATGCGTTATGCGTTATGCGATGTGCGTTATGCGTTATGCGTTATGCGTTATGCGTTATGCGTTATGCGATATGCGTCATGCGTCATGCGTTATGCGTTATGCGTTAAGCGTTATGCGTTATGCGTTATGCGTTATGCGTTATGCGTTATGCGTTATGCGTTATGCGTTATGCGTTATGCGTTATGCGTTATGCGTTATGCGTTATGCGTTATGCGTTATGCGTTATGCGTTATGCGTTATGCGTTATGCGTTATGCGTTATGCGTTATGCGTTATGCGTTATGCGTTATGCGTTATGCGTTATGCGTTATGCGTTATGCGTTATGCGTTATGCGTTATGCGTTATGGGTTATGCGTTATGCGTTATGCGTTACACGTTATGGGTTATGCGTTATGCGTTATGCGTTATGCGTTATGCGCTATGCGTTATGCGTTATGCGTTATGCGTTATGCGTTATGCGTTACGCGTTATGCGTTATGCGTTATGCGTTATGCGTTATGCGTTATGCGTTATGCGTTATGCGTTATGCGTTATGCGTTATGCGTTATGCGATGTGCGTTATGCGTTATGCGTTATGCGTTATGCGTTATGCGTTATGCGTTATGCGTTATGCGTTATGCGTAATGCGTTATGCATTATGCGTTATGCGTTATGCGTTATGCGTTATGCGTTATGCGTTATGCGTTATGCGTTATGCGTTATGCGTTATGCGTTATGCGTTATGCGTTATGCGTTATGCGTTATGCGTTATGCGTTATGCGTTATGCGTTATGCGTTATGCGTTATGCGTTATGCGTTATGCGTTATGCGTTATGCGTTATGCGTTATGCGATGTGCGTTATGCGTTATGCGTTATGCGTTATGCGTTATGCGTTATGCTATGTGCGTTATGCGTTATGCGTTATGCGTTATGCGTTATGCGTTATGCGATGTGCGTTATGCGTTATGCGTTATGCGTTATGCGTTATGCGTAATGCGTTATGCATTATGCGTTATGCGTTATGCGTTATGCGTTATACGTTATGCGTTATGCGTTATGTGTTATGCGTTATGCGTTATGTGTTATGCGTTGTGCTTTACGGGTTATGCGATATGCGTTATGCGTTATGCGTTATGCGATGTGCGTTATGCGTTATGCGTTATGCGTTATGCGTTATGCGTTATGCGTTATGCGTTATGCGATATGCGTTATTCGTTATGCGTTATGCGTTATGCGTTATGCGTTATGCGTTATGCGTTATGCGTTATGCGTTATGCGTTATGCGCTATGCGTTATGCGTTATGCGTTATGCGTTATGCGTTATGCGTTATGCGTTATGCGTTATGCGTTATGCGTTATGCGTTATGCGTTATGCGTTATGCGTTATGCGTTATGCGTTATGCGTTATGCGTTATGCGTTATGCGATGTGCGTTATGCGTTATGCGTTATGCGTTATGCGTTATGCGTTATGCGTTATGCGTTATGCGATGTGCGTTATGCGTTATGCGTTATGCGTTATGCGTAATGCGTTATGCATTATGCGTTATGCGTTATGCGTTATGCGTTATACGTTATGCGTTATGCGTTATGTGTTATGCGTTATGCGTTATGCGTTATGTGTTATGCGTTGTGCTTTACGGGTTATGCGATATGCGTTATGCGTTATGACTTTTTCATTGAGCGTTATGCGTTATGCGATATGCGTTATGCGTTATGCGTTATGCGTTATGCGTTATGCGTTATGCGTTATGCGTTATGCGTTATGCGTTATGCGTTATGCGTTATGCGTTATGCGTTATGCGTTATGCGTTATGCGTTATGCGTTACGCGTTACGCGTTACGCGTTATGCGTTATGCGTTATGCGTTATGCGTTATGCGTTATGCGTTATGCGTTATGCGTTATGCGTTATGCGTAATGCGTTATGCATTATGCGTTATGCGTTATGCGTTATGCGTTATGCGTTATACGTTATGCGTTATGCGTTATGCGTTATGCGTTATGCGTTATGCGTTATGCGTTATGGGTTATGCGTTATGCGTTACACGTTATGGGTTATGCGTTATGCGTTATGCGTTATGCGTTATGCGCTATGCGTTATGCGTTATGCGTTATGCGTTATGCGTTATGCGTTATGCGTTACGCGTTATGCGTTATGCGTTATGCGTTATGCGTTATGCGTTATGCGTTATGCGTTATGCGTTATGCGTTATGCGATGTGCGTTATGCGTTATGCGTTATGCGTTATGCGTTATGCGTTATGCGTTATGCTATGTGCGTTATGCGTTATGCGTTATGCGTTATGCGTTATGCGTTATGCGTTATGCGTTATGCGTTATGCGTTATGAGTTATGCGTTATGCGTTATGCGTTATGCGTTATGCGTTATGCGTTATGCGTTATGCGTTATGCGTTATGCGTTATGCGTTATGCGTTATGCGTTATGCGTTATGCGTTATGCGTTATGCGTTATGCGTTATGCGTTATGCGTTATGCGTTATGCGTTATGCGTTATGCGTTATGCGTTATGCGTTATGCGTTATGCGTTATGCGTTATGCGATGTGCGTTATGCGTTATGCGTTATGCGTTATGCGTTATGCGTTATGCGTTATGCGTTATGCGTTATGCGTTATGCGTTATGCGTTATGCGTTATGCGTTAAGCATTATGACTTTTTCATTGAGCGTTATGCGTTATGACTTTTCCATTGAGCGTTATGCGTTATTCGTTATGGGTTATGCGTTATGCGTCATGCGTTAAGCGTTATGCGTTATGCATTACGCGTTATCCGTTATGCGTTATGCGTTATGCGTAATGCGTTATGAGTAATGTGTCATGCGTTATGCGTTTTCGTTATGCGTTTTCGTTATGCGTTATTCGTTAAGCGTTATGCGTTATGCGTCATGCGTTATGCGTTATGGGTTATGCGTTATGCGTTATGCGTTATGCGTTATTCGTTATTCGTTAAGCGTTATGCGTCATGCGTTATGCGTTATGCGTTATGCGTTATTCGTTATTCGTTAAGCGTTATGCGTCATGCGTTATGCGTTATGCGTTATGCGTTATGCGTTACGCGTTATGCGTTATGCGTTATGCGTTATGCGTTATGCGTTATGCGTTATGCGTTATGCGTTATGCGTTATGCGTTATGCGTTATGCGTTATGCGTTATGCGTTACGCGTTACGCGTTATGCGTTATGCGTTATGCGTTATGCGTTATGCGTTATGCGTTATGCGTTATGCGTTATGCGTTATGCGTTATGCGTTATGCGTAATGCGTTATGCATTATGCGTTATGCGTTATGCGTTATGCGTTATGCGTTATGCGTTATGCGTAATGCGTTATGCATTATGCGTTATGCGTTATGCGTTATGCGTTATGCGTTATACGTTATGCGTTATGCGTTATGCGTTATGCGTTATGCGTTATGCGTTATGCGTTATGGGTTATGCGTTATGCGTTACACGTTATGGGTTATGCGTTATGCGTTATGCGTTATGCGTTATGCGCTATGCGTTATGCGTTATGCGTTATGCGTTATGCGTTATGCGTTATGCGTTACGCGTTATGCGTTATGCGTTATGCGTTATGCGTTATGCGTTATGCGTTATGCGTTATGCGTTATGCGTTATGCGATGTGCGTTATGCGTTATGCGTTATGCGTTATGCGTTATGCGTTATGCTATGTGCGTTATGCGTTATGCGTTATGCGTTATGCGTTATGCGTTATGCGTTATGCGTTATGCGTTATGCGTTATGAGTTATGCGTTATGCGTTATGCGTTATGCGTTATGCGTTATGCGTTATGCGTTATGCGTTATGCGTTATGCGTTATGCGTTATGCGTTATGCGTTATGCGTTATGCGTTATGCGTTATGCGTTATGCGTTATGCGTTATGCGTTATGCGTTATGCGTTATGCGTTATGCGTTATGCGTTATGCGTTATGCGTTATGCGTTATGCGTTATGCGATGTGCGTTATGCGTTATGCGTTATGCGTTATGCGTTATGCGTTATGCGTTATGCGTTATGCGTTATGCGTTATGCGTTATGCGTTATGCGTTAAGCATTATGACTTTTTCATTGAGCGTTATGCGTTATGACTTTTCCATTGAGCGTTATGCGTTATTCGTTATGGGTTATGCGTTATGCGTCATGCGTTAAGCGTTATGCGTTATGCATTACGCGTTATCCGTTATGCGTTATGCGTTATGCGTAATGCGTTATGAGTAATGTGTCATGCGTTATGCGTTTTCGTTATGCGTTTTCGTTATGCGTTATTCGTTAAGCGTTATGCGTTATGCGTCATGCGTTATGCGTTATGGGTTATGCGTTATGCGTTATGCGTTATGCGTTATTCGTTATTCGTTAAGCGTTATGCGTCATGCGTTATGCGTTATGCGTTATGCGTTATTCGTTATTCGTTAAGCGTTATGCGTCATGCGTTATGCGTTATGCGTTATGCGTTATGCGTTACGCGTTATGCGTTATGCGTTATGCGTTATGCGTTATGCGTTATGCGTTATGCGTTATGCGTTATGCGTTATGCGTTATGCGTTATGCGTTATGCGTTATGCGTTACGCGTTACGCGTTATGCGTTATGCGTTATGCGTTATGCGTTATGCGGTATGCGTTACGCGTTATGCGTTACGCGTTATTCGTTATGCGTTATGCGTTATGCGTTATGCGTTATGCGTTATGCGTTATGCGTTATGCGTTATGCGTTATGCGTTATGCGTTATGCGTTATGCGTTATGCGTTATGCGTTATGCGTTATGCGTTATGCGATGTGCGTTATGCGTTATGCGTTATGCGTTATGCGTTATGCGATATGCGTCATGCGTCATGCGTTATGCGTTATGCGTTAAGCGTTATGCGTTATGCGTTATGCGTTATGCGTTATGCGTTATGCGTTATGCGTTATGCGTTATGCGTTATGCGTTATGCGTTATGCGTTATGCGTTATGCGTTATGCGTTATGCGTTATGCGTTATGCGTTATGCGTTATGCGTTATGCGTTATGCGTTATGCGTTATGCGTTATGCGTTATGCGTTATGCGTTATGCGTTATGCGTTATGCGTTATGCGTTATGCGTTATGCGTTATGCGTTATGCGTTATGCGTTATGCGTTATGCGTTATGCGTTATGCGTTATGCGTTATGCGTTATGGGTTATGCGTTATGCGTTACACGTTATGGGTTATGCGTTATGCGTTATGCGTTATGCGTTATGCGCTATGCGTTATGCGTTATGCGTTATGCGTTATGCGTTATGCGTTATGCGTTACGCGTTATGCGTTATGCGTTATGCGTTATGCGTTATGCGTTATGCGTTATGCGTTATGCGTTATGCGTTATGCGTTATGCGATGTGCGTTATGCGTTATGCGTTATGCGTTATGCGTTATGCGTTATGCTATGTGCGTTATGCGTTATGCGTTATGCGTTATGCGTTATGCGTTATGCGTTATGCGTTATGCGTTATGCGTTATGCGATGTGCGTTATGCGTTATGCGTTATGCGTTATGCGTTATGCGTAATGCGTTATGCATTATGCGTTATGCGTTATGCGTTATGCGTTATGCGTTATGCGTTATGCGTTATGCGTTATGCGTTATGCGTTATGCGTTATGCGTTATGCGTTATGCGTTATGCGTTATGCGTTATGCGTTATGCGATGTGCGTTATGCGTTATGCGTTATGCGTTATGCGTTATGCGTTATGCTATGTGCGTTATGCGTTATGCATTATGCGTTATGCGTTATGCGTTATGCGTTATGCGTTATGCGATGTGCGTTATGCGTTATGCGTTATGCGTTATGCGTTATGCGTTATGCGTAATGCGTTATGCATTATGCGTTATGCGTTATGCGTATTGCGTTATACGTTATGCGTTATGCGTTATGTGTTATGCGTTATGCATTATGCGTTATGCGTTATGCGTTATGCGTTATGCGTTATAGGTTATGCGTTATGCGTTATGTGTTATGCGTTATGTGTTATGCGTTGTGCTTTACGGGTTATGCGATATGCGTTATGCGTTATGCGTTATGCGATGTGCGTTATGCGTTATGCGTTATGCGTTATGCGTTATGCGTTATGCGTTATGCGTTATGCGTTATGCGTTATGCGTTATGCGTTATGCGATATGCGTTATTCGTTATGCGTTATGCGTTATGCGTTATGCGTTATGCGTTATGCGTTATGCGTTATGCGTTATGCGCTATGCGTTATGCGTTATGCGTTATGCGTTATGCGTTATGCGTTATGCGTTATGCGTTATGCGTTATGCGTTATGCGTTATGCGTTATGCGTTATGCGTTATGCGTTATGCGTTATGCGTTATGCGTTATGCGTTATGCGTTATGCGTTATGCGTTATGCGTTATGCGTTATACGTTATGCGTTATGCGTTATGTGTTATGTGTTATGCGTTATGCGTTATGCGTTATGTGTTATGCGTTGTGCTTTACGGGTTATGCGATATGCGTTATGCGTTATGCGTTATGCGTTATGCGTTATGCGTTATGCGATGTGCGTTATGCGTTATGCGTTATGCGTTATGCGTTATGCGTTATGCGTTATGCGTTATGCGTTATGCGTTATGCGTTATGCGTTATGCGTTATGCGTTAAGCATTATGACTTTTTCATTGAGCGTTATGCGTTATGACTTTTCCATTGAGCGTTATGCGTTATTCGTTATGGGTTATGCGTTATGCGTCATGCGTTAAGCGTTATGCGTTATGCATTACGCGTTATCCGTTATGCGTTATGCGTTATGCGTAATGCGTTATGAGTAATGTGTCATGCGTTATGCGTTTTCGTTATGCGTTTTCGTTATGCGTTATTCGTTAAGCGTTATGCGTTATGCGTCATGCGTTATGCGTTATGGGTTATGCGTTATGCGTTATGCGTTATGCGTTATTCGTTATTCGTTAAGCGTTATGCGTCATGCGTTATGCGTTATGCGTTATGCGTTATGCGTTATGCGTTATGCGTTATGCGTTATGCGATGTGCGTTATGCGTTATGCGTTATGCGTTATGCGTAATGCGTTATGCATTATGCGTTATGCGTTATGCGTTATGCGTTATGCGTTATGCGTTATGCGTTATGCGTTATGCGTTATGCGTTACGCGTTATGCGTTATGCGTTATGCGTTATGCGTTATGCGTTATGCGTTATGCGTTATGCGTTATGCGTTATGCGTTATGCGTTATGCGTTATGCGTTACGCGTTACGCGTTATGCGTTATGCGTTATGCGTTATGCGTTATGCGGTATGCGTTACGCGTTATGCGTTACGCGTTATTCGTTATGCGTTATGCGTTATGCGTTATGCGTTATGCGTTATGCGTTATGCGTTATGCGTTATGCGTTATGCGTTATGCGTTATGCGTTATGCGTTATGCGTTATGCGTTATACGTTATGCGTTATGCGATGTGCGTTATGCGTTATGCGTTATGCGTTATGCGTTATGCGATATGCGTCATGCGTCATGCGTTATGCGTTATGCGTTAAGCGTTATGCGTTATGCGTTATGCGTTATGCGTTATGCGTTATGCGTTATGCGTTATGCGTTATGCGTTATGCGTTATGCGTTATGCGTTATGCGTTATGCGTTATGCGTTATGCGTTATGCGTTATGCGTTATGCGTTATGCGTTATGCGTTATGCGTTATGCGTTATGCGTTATGCGTTATGCGTTATGCGTTATGCGTTATGCGTTATGCGTTATGCGTTATGCGTTATGCGTTATGCGTTATGCGTTATGCGTTATGCGTTATGCGTTATGCGTTATGCGTTATGCGTTATGCGTTATGCGTTATGCGTTATGCGTTATGCGTTATGGGTTATGCGTTATGCGTTACACGTTATGGGTTATGCGTTATGCGTTATGCGTTATGCGTTATGCGCTATGCGTTATGCGTTATGCGTTATGCGTTATGCGTTATGCGTTATGCGTTACGCGTTATGCGTTATGCGTTATGCGTTATGCGTTATGCGTTATGCGTTATGCGTTATGCGATGTGCGTTATGCGTTATGCGTTATGCGTTATGCGTTATGCGTTATGCTATGTGCGTTATGCGTTATGCGTTATGCGTTATGCGTTATGCGTTATGCGTTATGCGTTATGCGTTATGCGATGTGCGTTATGCGTTATGCGTTATGCGTTATGCGTTATGCGTAATGCGTTATGCATTATGCGTTATGCGTTATGCGTTATGCGTTATGCGTTATGCGTTATGCGTTATGCGTTATGCGTTATGCGTTATGCGTTATGCGTTATGCGTTATGCGTTATGCGATGTGCGTTATGCGTTATGCGTTATGCGTTATGCGTTATGCGTTATGCTATGTGCGTTATGCGTTATGCATTATGCGTTATGCGTTATGCGTTATGCGTTATGCGTTATGCGATGTGCGTTATGCGTTATGCGTTATGCGTTATGCGTTATGCGTTATGCGTAATGCGTTATGCATTATGCGTTATGCGTTATGCGTATTGGGTTATACGTTATGCGTTATGCGTTATGTGTTATGCGTTATGCATTATGCGTTATGCGTTATGCGTTATGCGTTATACGTTATGCGTTATGCGTTATGTGTTATGCGTTATGCGTTATGTGTTATGCGTTGTGCTTTACGGGTTATGCGATATGCGTTATGCGTTATGCGTTATGCGATGTGCGTTATGCGTTATGCGTTATGCGTTATGCGTTATGCGTTATGCGTTATGCGTTATGCGTTATGCGTTATGCGTTATGCGTTATGCGATATGCGTTATTCGTTATGCGTTATGCGTTATGCGTTATGCGTTATGCGTTATGCGTTATGCGTTATGCGTTATGCGCTATGCGTTATGCGTTATGCGTTATGCGTTATGCGTTATGCGTTATGCGTTATGCGTTATGCGTTATGCGTTATGCGTTATGCGTTATGCGTTATGCGTTATGCGTTATGCGTTATGCGTTATGCGTTATGCGTTATGCGTTATGCGTTATACGTTATGCGTTATGCGTTATGTGTTATGCGTTATGCGTTATGCGTTATGTGTTATGCGTTGTGCTTTACGGGTTATGCGATATGCGTTATGCGTTATGCGTTATGCGTTATGCGTTATGCGTTATGCGATGTGCGTTATGCGTTATGCGTTATGCGTTATGCGTTATGCGTTATGCGTTATGCGTTATGCGTTATGCGTTATGCGTTATGCGTTATGCGTTATGCGTTAAGCATTATGACTTTTTCATTGAGCGTTATGCGTTATGACTTTTCCATTGAGCGTTATGCGTTATTCGTTATGGGTTATGCGTTATGCGTCATGCGTTAAGCGTTATGCGTTATGCATTACGCGTTATCCGTTATGCGTTATGCGTTATGCGTAATGCGTTATGAGTAATGTGTCATGCGTTATGCGTTTTCGTTATGCGTTTTCGTTATGCGTTATTCGTTAAGCGTTATGCGTTATGCGTCATGCGTTATGCGTTATGGGTTATGCGTTATGCGTTATGCGTTATGCGTTATTCGTTATTCGTTAAGCGTTATGCGTCATGCGTTATGCGTTATGCGTTATGCGTTATGCGTTACGCGTTATGCGTTATGCGTTATGCGTTATGCGTTATGCGTTATGCGTTATGCGTTATGCGTTATGCGTTATGCGTTATGCGTTATGCGTTATGCGTTATGCGTTACGCGTTACGCGTTATGCGTTATGCGTTATGCGTTATGCGTTATGCGGTATGCGTTACGCGTTATGCGTTACGCGTTATTCGTTATGCGTTATGCGTTATGCGTTATGCGTTATGCGTTATGCGTTATGCGTTATGCGTTATGCGTTATGCGTTATGCGTTATGCGTTATGCGTTATGCGTTATGCGTTATGCGTTATGCGTTATGCGTTATGCGTTATGCGTTATGCGATGTGCGTTATGCGTTATGCGTTATGCGTTATGCGTAATGCGTTCTGCATTATGCGTTATGCGTTATGCGTTATGCGTTATGCGTTATGCGTTATACGTTATGCGTTATGCGTTATGTGTTATGCGTTATGCGTTATGTGTTATGCGTTGTGCTTTACGGGTTATGCGATATGCGTTATGCGTTATGACTTTTTCATTGAGCGTTATGCGTTATGCGATATGCGTTATGCGTTATGCGTTATGCGTTATGCGTTATGCGTTATGCGTTATCCGTTATGCGTTATGCGTTATGCGTTATGCGTTATGCGTTATGCGTTATGCGTTATGCGTTATGCGTTATGCGTTATGCGTTATGCGTTATGCGTTATGCGTTAAGCGTTACGCGTTATGCGTTACGCGTTATGCGTTATGCGTTATGCGTTATGCGTTATGCGTTATGCGTTATGCGTTATGCATTACGCGTTATGCGTTATGCGTTATGCGTTATGCGTTATGCGTTATGCGTTATGCGTTATGCGTTATGCGTTATGCGTTATGCGTTATGCGATGTGCGTTATGCGTTATGCGTTATGCGTTATGCGTTATGCGTTATGCGTTATGCGTTATGCGTTATGCGTTATGCGTTATGCATTATGCGTTAAGCATTATGACTTTTTCATTGAGCGTTATGCGTTATGACTTTTCCATTGAGCGTTATGCGTTATTCGTTATGGGTTATGCGTTATGCGTCATGCGTTAAGCGTTATGCGTTATGCATTACGCGTTATCCGTTATGCGTTATGCGTTATGCGTAATGCGTTATGAGTAATGTGTCATGTGTTATGCGTTTTCGTTATGCGTTATTCGTTATGCGTTATGCGTTATGCGTTATGCGTCATGCGTTAAGCGTTATGCGTTATGCATTACGCGTTATCCGTTATGCGTTATGCGTTATGCGTTATGCGTTATGCGTAATGCGTTATGCATTATGCGTTATGCGTTATGCGTTATGCGTTATGCGTTATACGTTATGCGTTATGCGTTATGTGTTATGCGTTATGCGTTATGTGTTATGCGTTGTGCTTTACGGGTTATGCGATATCCGTTATGCGTTATGACTTTTTCATTGAGCGTTATGCGTTATGCGATATGCGTTATGCGTTATGCGTTATACGTTATGCGTTATGCGTTATGTGTTATGCGTTATGCGTTATGCGTTATGCGTTATGCGTTATGCGTCATGCGTTATGCGTTATACGTTATGCGTTATGCGTTATGTGTTATGCGTTATGCGTTATGTGTTATGCGTTGTGCTTTACGGGTTATGCGATATGCGTTATGCGTTATGACTTTTTCATTGAGCGTTATGCGTTATGCGATATGCGTTATGCGTTATGCGTTATGCGTTATGCGTTATGCGTTATGCGTTATGCGTTATGCGTTATGCGTTATGCGTTATGCGTTATGCGTTATGCGTTATGCGTTATGCGTTATGCGTTATGCGTTATGAGTTATGCGTTATGCGTTATGCGTTATGCGTTATGCGTTACGCGTTATGCGTTACGCGTTACGCGTTACGCGTTACGCGTTACGCGTTACGCGTTACGCGTTATGCGTTATGCGTTATGCGTTATGCGTTATGCGTTATGCGTTATGCGTTATGCGTTATGCGTTATGCGTTATGCGTTATGCGTTATGCGTTATGCGTTATGCGTTATGCGTTATGCGTTATGCGTTATGCGTTATGCGTTATGCGTTATGCGTTATGCGTTATGCGTTATGCGTTATGCGTTATGCGTTATGCGTTATGCGTTATGCGTTATGCGTTATGCGTTATGCGTTATGCGTTATGCGTTATGCGTTATGCGTTATGCGTTATGCGTTATGCGTTATGCGTTATGCGTTATGCGTTATGCGTTATGCGTTATGCGTTATGCGTTATGCGTTATGCGTTATGCGTTATGCGTTATGCGTTATGCGTTATGCGTTATGCGTTATGCGTTATGCGTTATGCGATGTGCGTTATGCGTTATGCGTTATGCGTTATGCGTTATCCGTTATGCGTTATGCGTTATGCGTAATGCGTTATGCGTTATGCGTTATGCGTTATTCGTTATTCGTTAAGCGTTATGCGTCATGCGTTATGCGTTATGCGTTATGCGTTATGCGTTATGCGTTATGCGTTATGCGTTATGCGTTACGCGTTACGCGTTATGCGTTATGCGTTATGCGTTATGCGTTATGCGGTATGCGTTACGCGTTATGCGTTACGCGTTATTCGTTATGCGTTATGCGTTATGCGTTATGCGTTATGCGTTATGCGTTATGCGTTATGCGTTATGCGTTATGCGATGTGCGTTATGCGTTATGCGTTATGCGTTATGCGTTATGCGTTATGCGTAATGCGTTCTGCATTATGCGTTATGCGTTATGCGTTATGCGTTATGCGTTATACGTTATGCGTTATGCGTTATGTGTTATGCGTTATGCGTTATGTGTTATGCGTTGTGCTTTACGGGTTATGCGATGTGCGTTATGCGTTATGACTTTTTCATTGAGCGTTATGCGTTATGCGATATGCGTTATGCGTTATGCGTTATGCGTTATGCGTTATGCGTTATGCGTTATGCGTTATGCGTTATGCGTTATGCGTTATGCGTTATGCGTTATGCGTTATGCGTTATGCGTTATGCGTTAAGCGTTACGCGTTATGCGTTACGCGTTATGCGTAATGCGTTATGCATTATGCGTTATGCGTTATGCGTTATGCGTTATGCGTTATGCGTTATGCGTTATGCGTTATGCGTTATGCGTTATGCGTTATGCGTTATGCGTTATGCGTTATGCGATGTGCGTTATGCGTTATGCGTTATGCGTTATGCGTTATGCGTTATGCTATGTGCGTTATGCGTTATGCATTATGCGTTATGCGTTATGCGTTATGCGTTATGCGTTATGCGATGTGCGTTATGCGTTATGCGTTATGCGTTATGCGTTATGCGTAATGCGTTATGCATTATGCGTTATGCGTTATGCGTATTGCGTTATACGTTATGCGTTATGCGTTATGTGTTATGCGTTATGCATTATGCGTTATGCGTTATGCGTTATGCGTTATACGTTATGCGTTATGCGTTATGTGTTATGCGTTATGCGTTATGTGTTATGCGTTGTGCTTTACGGGTTATGCGATATGCGTTATGCGTTATGCGTTATGCGATGTGCGTTATGCGTTATGCGTTATGCGTTATGCGTTATGCGTTATGCGTTATGCGTTATGCGTTATGCGTTATGCGTTATGCGTTATGCGATATGCGTTATTCGTTATGCGTTATGCGTTATGCGTTATGCGTTATGCGTTATGCGTTATGCGTTATGCGTTATGCGCTATGCGTTATGCGTTATGCGTTATGCGTTATGCGTTATGCGTTATGCGTTATGCGTTATGCGTTATGCGTTATGCGTTATGCGTTATGCGTTATGCGTTATGCGTTATGCGTTATGCGTTATGCGTTATGCGTTATGCGTTATACGTTATGCGTTATGCGTTATGTGTTATGCGTTATGCGTTATGCGTTATGTGTTATGCGTTGTGCTTTACGGGTTATGCGATATGCGTTATGCGTTATGCGTTATGCGTTATGCGTTATGCGTTATGCGATGTGCGTTATGCGTTATGCGTTATGCGTTATGCGTTATGCGTTATGCGTTATGCGTTATGCGTTATGCGTTATGCGTTATGCGTTATGCGTTATGCGTTATGCGTTAAGCATTATGACTTTTTCATTGAGCGTTATGCGTTATGACTTTTCCATTGAGCGTTATGCGTTATTCGTTATGGGTTATGCGTTATGCGTCATGCGTTAAGCGTTATGCGTTATGCATTACGCGTTATCCGTTATGCGTTATGCGTTATGCGTAATGCGTTATGAGTAATGTGTCATGCGTTATGCGTTTTCGTTATGCGTTTTCGTTATGCGTTATTCGTTAAGCGTTATGCGTTATGCGTCATGCGTTATGCGTTATGGGTTATGCGTTATGCGTTATGCGTTATGCGTTATTCGTTATTCGTTAAGCGTTATGCGTCATGCGTTATGCGTTATGCGTTATGCGTTATGCGTTACGCGTTATGCGTTATGCGTTATGCGTTATGCGTTATGCGTTATGCGTTATGCGTTATGCGTTATGCGTTATGCGTTATGCGTTATGCGTTATGCGTTATGCGTTACGCGTTACGCGTTATGCGTTATGCGTTATGCGTTATGCGTTATGCGGTATGCGTTACGCGTTATGCGTTACGCGTTATTCGTTATGCGTTATGCGTTATGCGTTATGCGTTATGCGTTATGCGTTATGCGTTATGCGTTATGCGTTATGCGTTATGCGTTATGCGTTATGCGTTATGCGTTATGCGTTATGCGTTATGCGTTATGCGTTATGCGTTATGCGATGTGCGTTATGCGTTATGCGTTATGCGTTATGCGTAATGCGTTCTGCATTATGCGTTATGCGTTATGCGTTATGCGTTATGCGTTATGCGTTATACGTTATGCGTTATGCGTTATGTGTTATGCGTTATGCGTTATGTGTTATGCGTTGTGCTTTACGGGTTATGCGATATGCGTTATGCGTTATGACTTTTTCATTGAGCGTTATGCGTTATGCGATATGCGTTATGCGTTATGCGTTATGCGTTATGCGTTATGCGTTATGCGTTATCCGTTATGCGTTATGCGTTATGCGTTATGCGTTATGCGTTATGCGTTATGCGTTATGCGTTATGCGTTATGCGTTATGCGTTATGCGTTATGCGTTATGCGTTAAGCGTTACGCGTTATGCGTTACGCGTTATGCGTTATGCGTTATGCGTTATGCGTTATGCGTTATGCGTTATGCGTTATGCATTACGCGTTATGCGTTATGCGTTATGCGTTATGCGTTATGCGTTATGCGTTATGCGTTATGCGTTATGCGTTATGCGTTATGCGTTATGCGATGTGCGTTATGCGTTATGCGTTATGCGTTATGCGTTATGCGTTATGCGTTATGCGTTATGCGTTATGCGTTATGCGTTATGCATTATGCGTTAAGCATTATGACTTTTTCATTGAGCGTTATGCGTTATGACTTTTCCATTGAGCGTTATGCGTTATTCGTTATGGGTTATGCGTTATGCGTCATGCGTTAAGCGTTATGCGTTATGCATTACGCGTTATCCGTTATGCGTTATGCGTTATGCGTAATGCGTTATGAGTAATGTGTCATGTGTTATGCGTTTTCGTTATGCGTTATTCGTTATGCGTTATGCGTTATGCGTTATGCGTCATGCGTTAAGCGTTATGCGTTATGCATTACGCGTTATCCGTTATGCGTTATGCGTTATGCGTTATGCGTTATGCGTAATGCGTTATGCATTATGCGTTATGCGTTATGCGTTATGCGTTATGCGTTATACGTTATGCGTTATGCGTTATGTGTTATGCGTTATGCGTTATGTGTTATGCGTTGTGCTTTACGGGTTATGCGATATCCGTTATGCGTTATGACTTTTTCATTGAGCGTTATGCGTTATGCGATATGCGTTATGCGTTATGCGTTATACGTTATGCGTTATGCGTTATGTGTTATGCGTTATGCGTTATGCGTTATGCGTTATGCGTTATGCGTCATGCGTTATGCGTTATACGTTATGCGTTATGCGTTATGTGTTATGCGTTATGCGTTATGTGTTATGCGTTGTGCTTTACGGGTTATGCGATATGCGTTATGCGTTATGACTTTTTCATTGAGCGTTATGCGTTATGCGATATGCGTTATGCGTTATGCGTTATGCGTTATGCGTTATGCGTTATGCGTTATGCGTTATGCGTTATGCGTTATGCGTTATGCGTTATGCGTTATGCGTTATGCGTTATGCGTTATGCGTTATGCGTTATGCGTTATGAGTTATGCGTTATGCGTTATGCGTTATGCGTTATGCGTTACGCGTTATGCGTTACGCGTTACGCGTTACGCGTTACGCGTTACGCGTTACGCGTTATGCGTTATGCGTTATGCGTTATGCGTTATGCGTTATGCGTTATGCGTTATGCGTTATGCGTTATGCGTTATGCGTTATGCGTTATGCGTTATGCGTTATGCGTTATGCGTTATGCGTTATGCGTTATGCGTTATGCGTTATGCGTTATGCGTTATGCGTTATGCGTTATGCGTTATGCGTTATGCGTTATGCGTTATGCGTTATGCGTTATGCGTTATGCGTTATGCGTTATGCGTTATGCGTTATGCGTTATGCGTTATGCGTTATGCGTTATGCGTTATGCGTTATGCGTTATGCGTTATGCGTTATGCGTTATGCGTTATGCGTTATGCGTTATGCGTTATGCGTTATGCGTTATGCGTTATGCGTTATGCGTTATGCGTTATGCGTTATGCGTTATGCGTTATGCGTTATGCGTTATGCGTTATGCGTTATGCGTTATGCGTTATGCGTTATGCGTTATGCGTTATGCGTTATGCGTTATGCGATGTGCGTTATGCGTTATGCGTTATGCGTTATGCGTTATCCGTTATGCGTTATGCGTTATGCGTAATGCGTTATGCGTTATGCGTTATGCGTTATTCGTTATTCGTTAAGCGTTATGCGTCATGCGTTATGCGTTATGCGTTATGCGTTATGCGTTATGCGTTATGCGTTATGCGTTATGCGTTACGCGTTACGCGTTATGCGTTATGCGTTATGCGTTATGCGTTATGCGGTATGCGTTACGCGTTATGCGTTACGCGTTATTCGTTATGCGTTATGCGTTATGCGTTATGCGTTATGCGTTATGCGTTATGCGTTATGCGTTATGCGTTATGCGATGTGCGTTATGCGTTATGCGTTATGCGTTATGCGTTATGCGTTATGCGTAATGCGTTCTGCATTATGCGTTATGCGTTATGCGTTATGCGTTATGCGTTATACGTTATGCGTTATGCGTTATGTGTTATGCGTTATGCGTTATGTGTTATGCGTTGTGCTTTACGGGTTATGCGATGTGCGTTATGCGTTATGACTTTTTCATTGAGCGTTATGCGTTATGCGATATGCGTTATGCGTTATGCGTTATGCGTTATGCGTTATGCGTTATGCGTTATGCGTTATGCGTTATGCGTTATGCGTTATGCGTTATGCGTTATGCGTTATGCGTTATGCGTTATGCGTTAAGCGTTACGCGTTATGCGTTACGCGTTATGCGTTATGCGTTATGCGTTATGCGTTATGCATTACGCATTATGCGTTATGCGTTATGCGTTATGCGTTATGCGTTATGCGTTATGCGTTATGCGTTATGCGATGTGCGTTATGCGTTATGCGTTATGCGTTATGCGTTATGCGTTATGCGTTATGCGTTAAGCATTATGACTTTTTCATTGAGCGTTATGCGTTATGACTTTTCCATTGAGCGTTATGCGTTATTCGTTATGGGTTATGCGTTATGCGTCATGCGTTAAGCGTTATGCGTTATGCATTACGCGTAATGCGTTATGAGTAATGTGTCATGCGTTATGCGTTTTCGTTATGCGTTATTCGTTAAGCGTTATGCGTTATGCGTTATGCGTTATGCGTTATGCGTTATGCGTTATGCGTTATGCGTTATGCGTTAGGCGTTATGCGTTACGCGTTACGCGTTATGCGTTATGTGTTATGCGTTATGCGTTATGCGGTATGCGTTACGCGTTATGCGTTACGCGTTATGCGTTACGCGTTATGCGTTATGCGTTATGCGTTATGCGTTATGCGTTATGCGTTATGCGTTATGCGTTATGCGTTATGCGTTATGCGTTATGCGTCATGCGTCATGCGTTATGCGTTATGCGTTATGCGTTATGCGTTATGCGTTATGCGTTATGCGTTATGCGTTATGCGTTATGCGTTATGCGTTATGCGTTATGCGTTATGCGTTATGCGTTATGCGTTATGCGTTATGCGTTATGCGTTATGCGTTATGCGTTATGCGTTATGCGTTATGCGTTATGCGTTATGCGTTATGCGTCATGCGTTACGCGTTACGCGTTATGCGTTATGTGTTATGCGTTATGCGTTATGCGGTATGCGTTACGCGTTATGCGTTACGCGTTATGCGTTATGCGTTATGCGTTATGCGTTATGCGTTATACGTTATGCGTTATGCGTTATGCGATGTGCGTTATGCGTTATGCGTTATGCGTTATGCGTAATGCGTTATGCATTATGCGTTATGCGTTATGCGTTATGCGTTATACGTTATGCGTTATGTGTTATGCGTTATGCGTTATGTGTTATGCGTTGTGCTTTACGGGTTATGCGATATGCGTTATGCGTTATGACTTTTTCATTGAGCGTTATGCGTTATGCGTTATGCGTTATGCGTTATGCGTTATGCGTTATGCGTTATGCGTTATGCGTTATGCGTTATGCGTTATGCGTTACGCGTTATGCGTTACGCGTTATGCGTTACGCGTTATGCGTTATGCGTTATGCGTTATGCGTTATGCGTTATGCGTTATGCGTTATGTGTTATGCGTTATGCGTTATGCGTTATGCGTTATGCGTTATGCGTTATGCGTTATGCGTTATGCATTATGCGTTATGCGTTATGCGTTATGCGTTATGCGTTATGCGTTATGCGTTATGCGTTATGCGTTATGCGATGTGCGTTATGCGTTATGCGTTATGCGTTATGCGTTATGCGTTATGCGTTATGCGTTATGCGTTATGCGTTATGCGTTATGCGTTATGCGTTATGCGTTAAGCATTATGACTTTTTCATTGAGCGTTATGCGTTATGACTTTTCCATTGAGCGTTATGCGTTATGCGTTATGCGTTACGCATTATGCGTTATGCGTTATCCGTTATGCGTTATGCGTTATGCGATATGCGTCATGCGTTAAGCGTTATGCGTTATGCATTACGCGTTATCCGTTATGCGTTATGCGTTATGCGTTATGCGTAATGCGTTATGAGTAATGTGTCATGCGTTATGCGTTTTCGTTATGCGTTATTCGTTAAGCGTTATGCGTTATGCGTTATGCGTTATGCGTTATGCGTTATGCGTTATGCGTTATGCGTTATGCGTTATGCGTTATGCGTTATGCTTTATGCGTTATGCGTTATGCGTTATCCGTTATGCGTTATGCGTTATGCGTTATGCGTTATGCGTTATGCGATATGCGTTATGCGTTATGCGTTATGCGTTATGCGTTATGCGTTATGCGTTATGCGTTATGCGTTATGCGATGTGCGTTATGCGTTATGCGTTATGCGTTATGCGTAATGCGTTATGCATTATGCGTTATGCGTTATGCGTTATGCGTTATGCGTTATACGTTATGCGTTATGCGTTATGTGTTATGCGTTATGCGTTATGTGTTATGCGTTTTGCTTTACGGGTTATGCGATATGCGTTATGCGTTATGACTTTTTCATTGAGCGTTATGCGTTATGCGATATGCGTTATGCGTTATGCGTTATGCGTTATGCGTTATGCGTTATGCGTTATGCGTTATGCGTTATGCGTTACGCGTTATGCGTTATGCGTTAGGCGTTATGCGTTATGCGTTAAGCGTTACGCGTTATGCGTTACGCGTTATGCGTTACGCGTTATGCGTTACGCGTTATGCGTTATGCGTTATGCGTTATGCGTTATGCGTTATGCGTTATGCGTTACGCATTATGCGTTATGCGTTATCCGTTATGCGTTATGCGTTATGCGTTATGAGTTATGCGTTATGCGTTATGCGTTATGCGTTATGCGTTATGCGTTATGCGTTATGCGTTATGCGTTATGCGTTATGCGTTACGCGTTATGCGTTACGCGTTATGCGTTACGCGTTATGCGTTACGCGTTATGCGTTACGCGTTATGCGTTACGCGTTATGCGTTATGCGTTATGCGTTATGCGTTATGCGTTATGCGTTATGCGTTATGCGTTATGCGTTATGCGTTATGCGTTATGCGTTATGCGTTATGCGTTATGCGTTATGCGTTATGCGTTATGCGTTATGCGTTATGCGTTAAGCGTTATGCGTTATGCGTTATGCGTTATGCGTTATGCGTTATGCGTTATGCGTTATGCGTTATGCGTTATGCGTTATGCGTTATGCGTTATGCGATATGCGATGTGCGTTATGCGTTATGCGTTATGCGTTATGCGTTATGCGTTATGCGTTATGCGTTATGCGTTATGCGTTAAGCATTATGACTTTTTCATTGAGCGTTATGCGTTATGACTTTTCCATTGAGCGTTATGCGTTATGCGTTATGCGTTACGCATTATGCGTTATGCGTTATCCGTTATGCGTTATGCGTTATGCGTTATGCGATATGCGTCATGCGTTAAGCGTTATGCGTTATGCATTACGCGTTATCCGTTATGCGTTATGCGTTATGCGTAATGCGTTATGAGTAATGTGTCATGCGTTATGCGTTTTCGTTATGCGTTATTCGTTAAGCGTTATGCGTTATGCGTTATGCGTTATGCGTTATGCGTTATGCGTTATGCGTTATGCGTTATGCGTTATGCGTTATGCGTTATGCTTTATGCGTTATGTGTTATGCGTTATCCGTTATGCGTTATGCGTTATGCGTTATGCGTTATGCGTTATGCGATATGCGTCATGCGTTAAGCGTTATGTGTTATGCATTATGCGTTATCCGTTATGCGTTATGCGTTATGCGTTATGCGTTGTGCGTTATGCGTTATGCGTTATGCGTTATGCGTTATGCGTTATGCGTTATGCGTTATGCGTTATGCGTTATGCGTTATGCGTTATGCGTTATGCTTTATGCGTTATGCGTTATGCGTTATCCGTTATGCGTTATGCGTTATGCGTTATGCGTTATGCGTTATGCGTTATGCGATATGCGTCATGCGTTAAGCGTTATGTGTTATGCATTATGCGTTATCCGTTATGCGTTATGCGTTATGCGTTGTGCGTTATGCGTTATGCGTTATGCGTTATGCGTTATGCGTTATGCGTTATGCGTTATGCGTTATGCGTTGTGCGTTATGCGTTATGCGTTATGCGTTATGCGTTATGCGTTATGCGTAATGCGTTATGCGTTATGCGTTATGCGTTATGCGTTATGCGTTATGCGTTATGCGTTATGCGTTATGCGTTATGCGTTATGCGTTATGCGTTATGCGTTATGCGTTATGCGTTATGCGTTATGCGTTATGCGTTATGCGTTATGCGTTATGCGTTATGCGTTATGCGTTATGCGTTATGCGTTATGCGTTATGGGTTATGCGTTATGCGTTATGCGTTATGCGTTATGCGTTATGCGTTATGCGTTATGCGTTATGCGTTATGCGTTATGCGTTATGCGTTATGCGTTATGCGTTATGCGTTATGCGTTATGCGTTATGCGTTATGCGTTATGCGTTTAGCGTTATGCGTTATGCGTTATGCGTTATGCGTTATGCGTTATGCGTTATGCGTTATGCGTTATGCGTTATGCGTTATGCGTTATGCGTTATGCGTTATGCGTTATGCGTTATGCGTTATGCGTTATGCGTTATGCGTTATGCGTTATGCGTTATGCGTTATGCGTTATGCGTTATGCGTTATGCGTTATGCGTTATGCGTTATGCGTTATGCGTTATGCGTTATGCGATGTGCGTTATGCGTTATGCGTTATGCGTTATGCGTTATGCGTTATGCGTTATGCGTTATGCGTTATGCGTTATGCGTTATGCGTTATGCGTTATGCGTTATGCGTTATGCGTTATGCGTTATGCGTTATGCGTTATGCGTTATGCGTTATGCGTTATGCGTTATGCGTTATGCGTTATGCGTTATGCGTTATGCGTTAAGCATTATGACTTTTTCATTGAGCGTTATGCGTTATGACTTTTCCATTGAGCGTTATGCGTTATTCGTTATGGGTTATGCGTTATGGGTTATGCGTTATGCGTTATGCGTTATGCGTTATGCGTTATGCGTTATGCGTTATGCGTTATGCGTTATGCGTTATGCGTTATGCGTTATGCGTTATGCGTTATGCGTTATGCGTTATGCGTTATGCGTTATGCGCTATGCGTTATGCGTTATGCGATATGCGTTATTCGTTATGCGTTATGCGTTATGCGATATGCGTCATGCGTTAAGCGTTAAGTGTTATGCATTATGCGTTATCCGTTATGCGTTATGCGTTATGCGTTGTGCGTTATGCGTTATGCGTTATGCGTTATGCGTTATGCGTTATGCGATGTGCGTTATGCGTTATGCGTTATGCGTTATGCGTTATGCGTTATGCGTTATGCGTTATGCGTTATGCGTTATGCGTTATGCGTTAAGCATTATGACTTTTTCATTGAGCGTTATGCGTTATGACTTTTCCATTGAGCGTTATGCGTTATTCGTTATGGGTTATGCGTTATGGGTTATGCGTTATGCGTTATGCGTTATGCGTTATGCGTTATGCGTTATGCGTTATGCTTTATGAGTTATGCGTTATGCGTTATCCGTTATGCGTTATGCGTTATGCGTTATGCGTTATGCGTTATGCGTTATGCGTTATGCGTTATGCGATATGCGTCATGCGTTAAGCGTTATGTGTTATGCATTATGCGTTATCCGTTATGCGTTATGCGTTATGCGTTGTGCGTTATGCGTTATGCGTTATGCGTTATGCGTTATGCGTTATGCGTTATGCGTTATGCGTTATGCGTTGTGCGTTATGCGTTATGCGTTATGCGTTATGCGTTATGCGTTATGCGTTATGCGTTATGCGTTATGCGTTATGCGTTATGCGTTATGCGATGTGCGTTATGCGTTATGCGTTATGCGTTATGCGTTATCGTTATGCGTTATGCGTTATTCGTTATGCGTTATGCGTTAAGCATTATGACTTTTTCATTAAGCGTTATGCGTTATGACTTTTCCATTGAGCGTTATGCGTTATTCGTTATGGGTTATGCGTTATGGGTTATGCGTTATGCGTTATGCGTTATGCGTTATGCGTTATGCGTTATGCGTTATGCGTTATGCGTTATGCTTTATGCGTTATGCGTTATGCGTTATCCGTTATGCGTTATGCGTTATGCGTTATGCGTTATGCGATATGCGTCATGCGTTAAGCGTTATGTGTTATGCATTATGCGTTATCCGTTATGCGTTATGCGTTATGCGTTATGCGTTGTGCGTTATGCGTTATGCGTTATGCGTTATGCGTTATGCGTTATGCGTTATGCGTTATGCGTTATGCGTTATGCGTTATGCGTTGTGCGTTATGCGTTATGCGTTATGCGTTATGCGTTATGCGTTATGCGTTATGCGTTATGCGTTATGCGTTATGCGTTATGCGTTATGCGTTATGCGTTATGCGTTATGGGTTATGCGTTATGCGTTATGCGTTATGCGTTATGCGTTATGCGTTATGCGTTATGCGTTATGCGTTATGCGTTATGCGTTATGCGTTATGCGTTATGCGTTATGCGTTATGCGTTATGCGTTATGCGTTATGCGTTATGCGTTATGCGTTATGCGTTATGCGTTATGCGTTATGCGTTATGCGTTATGCGTTATGCGTTATGCGTTATGCGTTATGCGTTATGCGTTATGCGTTATGCGTTATGCGTTATGCGTTATGCGTTATGCGTTATGCGTTATGCGTTATGCGTTATGCGTTATGCGTTATGCGTTATGCGTTATGCGTTATGCGTTATGCGTTATGCGTTATGCGTTATGCGTTATGCGTTATGCGTTATGCGTTATGCGTTATGCGTTATGTGTTATGCGTTATGCGTTATGCGTTATGCGTTAGGCGTTATGCGTTATGCGTTACGCGTTACGCGTTATGCGTTATGCGTTATGCGTTATGCGTTATGCGGTATGCGTTACGCGTTATGCGTTACGCGTTATGCGTAATGCGTTATGCGTTATGCGTTATGCGTTATGCGATGTGCGTTATGCGTTATGCGTTATGCGTTATGCGTAATGCGTTATGCATTATGCGTTATGCGTTATGCGTTATGCGTTATACGTTATGCGTTATGCGTTATGCGTTATGTGTTATGCGTTGTGCTTTACGGGTTATGCGATATGCGTTATGCGTTATGACTTTTTCATTGAGCGTTATGCGTTATGCGATATGCGTTATGCGTTATGCGTTATGCGTTATGCGTTATGCGTTATGCGTTATGCGTTATGCGTTATGCGTTACGCGTTATGCGTTATGCGTTAGGCGTTATGCGTTATGCGTTAAGCGTTACGCGTTATGCGTTACGCGTTATGCGTTACGCGTTATGCGTTACGCGTTATGCGTTACGCGTTATGCGTTATGCGTTATGCGTTATGCGTTATGCGTTATGCGTTATGCGTTATGCGTTACGCATTATGCGTTATGCGTTATCCGTTATGCGTTATGCGTTATGCGTTATGCGTTATGCGTTATGCGTTATGCGTTATGCGTTATGCGTTATGCGTTATGCGTTATGCGTTATGCGTTATGCGTTATGCGTTACGCGTTATGCGTTACGCGTTATGCGTTACGCGTTATGCGTTACGCGTTATGCGTTATGCGTTATGCGTTATGCGTTATGCGTTATGCGTTATGCGTTATGCATTATGCGTTATGCGTTATGCGTTATGCGTTATGCGTTATGCGTTATGCGTTATGCGTTATGCGTTATGCGTTATGCGTTATGCGTTATGCGTTATGCGTTATGCGTTATGCGTTATGCGATATGCGATGTGCGTTATGCGTTATGCGTTATGCGTTATGCGTTATGCGTTATGCGTTATGCGTTATGCGTTATGCGTTATGCGTTATGCGTTAAGCATTATGACTTTTTCATTGAGCGTTATGCGTTATGACTTTTCCATTGAGCGTTATGCGTTATGCGTTATGCGTTACGCATTATGCGTTATGCGTTATCCGTTATGCGTTATGCGTTATGCGTTATGCGATATGCGTCATGCGTTAAGCGTTATGCGTTATGCATTACGCGTTATCCGTTATGCGTTATGCGTTATGCGTAATGCGTTATGAGTAATGTGTCATGCGTTATGCGTTTTCGTTATGCGTTATTCGTTAAGCGTTATGCGTTATGCGTTATGCGTTATGCGTTATGCGTTATGCGTTATGCGTTATGCGTTATGCGTTATGCGTTATGCGTTATGCGTTATGCGTTATGCGTTATGCTTTATGCGTTATGTGTTATGCGTTATCCGTTATGCGTTATGCGTTATGCGTTATGCGTTATGCGTTATGCGATATGCGTCATGCGTTAAGCGTTATGTGTTATGCATTATGCGTTATCCGTTATGCGTTATGCGTTATGCGTTATGCGTTGTGCGTTATGCGTTATGCGTTATGCGTTATGCGTTATGCGTTATGCGTTATGCGTTATGCGTTATGCGTTATGCGTTATGCGTTATGCGTTATGCGTTATGCGTTATGCGTTATGCGTTATGCGTTATGCGTTATGCGTTATGCGTTATGCGTTATGCGTTATGCGTTATGCGTTATGTGTTATGCGTTATGCGTTATGCGTTATGCGTTAGGCGTTATGCGTTATGCGTTACGCGTTACGCGTTATGCGTTATGCGTTATGCGTTATGCGTTATGCGGTATGCGTTACGCGTTATGCGTTACGCGTTATGCGTAATGCGTTATGCGTTATGCGTTATGCGTTATGCGATGTGCGTTATGCGTTATGCGTTATGCGTTATGCGTAATGCGTTATGCATTATGCGTTATGCGTTATGCGTTATGCGTTATACGTTATGCGTTATGCGTTATGCGTTATGTGTTATGCGTTGTGCTTTACGGGTTATGCGATATGCGTTATGCGTTATGACTTTTTCATTGAGCGTTATGCGTTATGCGATATGCGTTATGCGTTATGCGTTATGCGTTATGCGTTATGCGTTATGCGTTATGCGTTATGCGTTACGCGTTATGCGTTATGCGTTAGGCGTTATGCGTTATGCGTTAAGCGTTACGCGTTATGCGTTACGCGTTATGCGTTACGCGTTATGCGTTACGCGTTATGCGTTACGCGTTATGCGTTATGCGTTATGCGTTATGCGTTATGCGTTATGCGTTATGCGTTATGCGTTACGCATTATGCGTTATGCGTTATCCGTTATGCGTTATGCGTTATGCGTTATGCGTTATGCGTTATGCGTTATGCGTTATGCGTTATGCGTTATGCGTTATGCGTTATGCGTTATGCGTTATGCGTTATGCGTTACGCGTTATGCGTTACGCGTTATGCGTTACGCGTTATGCGTTACGCGTTATGCGTTATGCGTTATGCGTTATGCGTTATGCGTTATGCGTTATGCGTTATGCATTATGCGTTATGCGTTATGCGTTATGCGTTATGCGTTATGCGTTATGCGTTATGCGTTATGCGTTATGCGTTATGCGTTATGCGTTATGCGTTATGCGTTATGCGTTATGCGTTATGCGATATGCGATGTGCGTTATGCGTTATGCGTTATGCGTTATGCGTTATGCGTTATGCGTTATGCGTTATGCGTTATGCGTTATGCGTTATGCGTTAAGCATTATGACTTTTTCATTGAGCGTTATGCGTTATGACTTTTCCATTGAGCGTTATGCGTTATGCGTTATGCGTTACGCATTATGCGTTATGCGTTATCCGTTATGCGTTATGCGTTATGCGTTATGCGATATGCGTCATGCGTTAAGCGTTATGCGTTATGCATTACGCGTTATCCGTTATGCGTTATGCGTTATGCGTAATGCGTTATGAGTAATGTGTCATGCGTTATGCGTTTTCGTTATGCGTTATTCGTTAAGCGTTATGCGTTATGCGTTATGCGTTATGCGTTATGCGTTATGCGTTATGCGTTATGCGTTATGCGTTATGCGTTATGCGTTATGCGTTATGCGTTATGCGTTATGCGTTATGCTTTATGCGTTATGTGTTATGCGTTATCCGTTATGCGTTATGCGTTATGCGTTATGCGTTATGCGTTATGCGATATGCGTCATGCGTTAAGCGTTATGTGTTATGCATTATGCGTTATCCGTTATGCGTTATGCGTTATGCGTTATGCGTTGTGCGTTATGCGTTATGCGTTATGCGTTATGCGTTATGCGTTATGCGTTATGCGTTATGCGTTATGCGTTATGCGTTATGCGTTATGCGTTATGCTTTATGCGTTATGCGTTATGCGTTATCCGTTATGCGTTATGCGTTATGCGTTATGCGTTATGCGTTATGCGTTATGCGATATGCGTCATGCGTTAAGCGTTATGTGTTATGCATTATGCGTTATCCGTTATGCGTTATGCGTTATGCGTTGTGCGTTATGCGTTATGCGTTATGCGTTATGCGTTATGCGTTATGCGTTATGCGTTATGCGTTATGCGTTGTGCGTTATGCGTTATGCGTTATGCGTTATGCGTTATGCGTTATGCGTTATGCGTTATGCGTTATGCGTTATGCGTTATGCGTTATGCGTTATGCGTTATGCGTTATGCGTTATGCGTTATGCGTTATGCGTTATGCGTTATGCGTTATGCGTTATGCGTTATGCGTTATGCGTTATGCGTTATGCGTTATGCGTTATGCGTTATGCGTTATGCGTTATGCGTTATGCGTTATGCGTTATGCGTTATGCGTTATGCGTTATGCGTTATGCGTTTAGCGTTATGCGTTATGCGTTATGCGTTAGGCGTTATGCGTTATGCGTTATGCGTTATGCGTTATGCGTTATGCGTTATGCGTTATGCGTTATGCGTTATGCGTTATGCGTTATGCGTTATGCGTTATGCGATGTGCGTTATGCGTTATGCGTTATGCGTTATGCGTTAAGCATTATGACTTTTTCATTGAGCGTTATGCGTTATGACTTTTCCATTGAGCGTTATGCGTTATTCGTTATGGGTTATGCGTTATGGGTTATGCGTTATGCGTTATGCGTTATGCGTTATGCGTTATGCGTTATGCGTTATGCGTTATGCGTTATGCGTTATGCGTTATGCGTTATGCGTTATGCGTTATGCGTTATGCGTTATGCGTTATGCGTTATGCGCTATGCGTTATGCGTTATGCGATATGCGTTATTCGTTATGCGTTATGCGTTATGCGATATGCGTCATGCGTTAAGCGTTAAGTGTTATGCATTATGCGTTATCCGTTATGCGTTATGCGTTATGCGTTGTGCGTTATGCGTTATGCGTTATGCGTTATGCGTTATGCGTTATGCGTTATGCGATGTGCGTTATGCGTTATGCGTTATGCGTTATGCGTTATGCGTTATGCGTTATGCGTTATGCGTTATGCGTTATGCGTTATGCGTTATGCGTTAAGCATTATGACTTTTTCATTGAGCGTTATGCGTTATGACTTTTCCATTGAGCGTTATGCGTTATTCGTTATGGGTTATGCGTTATGGGTTATGCGTTATGCGCTATGCGTTATGCGTTATGCGTTATGCGTTATGCTTTATGCGTTATGCGTTATGCGTTATCCGTTATGCGTTATGCGTTATGCGTTATGCGTTATGCGTTATGCGATATGCGTCATGCGTTAAGCGTTATGTGTTATGCATTATGCGTTATCCGTTATGCGTTATGCGTTATGCGTTGTGCGTTATGCGTTATGCGTTATGCGTTATGCGTTATGCGTTATGCGTTATGCGTTATGCGTTATGCGTTGTGCGTTATGCGTTATGCGTTATGCGTTATGCGTTATGCGTTATGCGTTATGCGTTATGCGTTATGCGTTATGCGTTATGCGTTATGCGTTATGCGTTATGCGTTATGCGTTATGCGTTATGCGTTATGCGTTATGCGTTATGCGTTATGCGTTATGCGTTATGCGTTATGCGTTATGCGTTATGCGTTATGCGTTATGCGTTATGCGTTATGCGTTATGCGTTATGCGTTATGCGTTATGCGTTATGCGTTATGCGTTATGCGTTATGCGTTATGCGTTAAGCATTATGACTTTTTCATTGAGCGTTATGCGTTATGACTTTTCCATTGAGCGTTATGCGTTATTCGTTATGGGTTATGCGTTATGGGTTATGCGTTATGCGCTATGCGTTATGCGTTATGCGTTATGCGTTATGCGATATGCGTCATGCGTTAAGCGTTAAGTGTTATGCATTATGCGTTATCCGTTATGCGTTATGCGTTATGCGTTGTGCGTTATGCGTTATGCGTTATGCGTTATGCGTTATGCGTTATGCGTTATGCGATGTGCGTTATGCGTTATACGTTATGCGATATGCGTTATGCGTTATGCGTTATGCGTTATGCGTTATGCGTTATGCGTTATGCGTTATGCGTTAAGCATTATGACTTTTTCATTGAGCGTTATGCGTTATGACTTTTCCATTGAGCGTTATGCGTTATTCGTTATGCGTTATGCGTTATGCGTTATGCGTTATGCGTTATGCGTTATGCGTTATGCGTTATGCGTTTAGCGTTATGCGTTATGCGTTATGCGTTATGCGTTATGCGTTATGCGTTATGCGTTATGCGTTATGCGTTATGCGTTATGCGTTATGCGTTATGCGTTATGCGTTATGCGTTATGCGTTATGCGTTATGCGTTATGCGATGTGCGTTATGCGTTATGCGTTATGCGTTATGCGTTAAGCATTATGACTTTTTCATTGAGCGTTATGCGTTATGACTTTTCCATTGAGCGTTATGCGTTATTCGTTATGGGTTATGCGTTATGGGTTATGCGTTATGCGTTATGCGTTATGCGTTATGCGTTATGCGTTATGCGTTATGCGTTATGCGTTATGCGTTATGCGTTATGCGTTATGCGTTATGCGTTATGCGTTATGCGCTATGCGTTATGCGTTATGCGATATGCGTTATTCGTTATGCGTTATGCGTTATGCGATATGCGTCATGCGTTAAGCGTTAAGTGTTATGCATTATGCGTTATCCGTTATGCGTTATGCGTTATGCGTTGTGCGTTATGCGTTATGCGTTATGCGTTATGCGTTATGCGTTATGCGTTATGCAATGTGCGTTATGCGTTATGCGTTATGCGTTATGCGTTATGCGTTATGCGTTATGCGTTATGCGTTATGCGTTATGCGTTATGCGTTAAGCATTATGACTTTTTCATTGAGCGTTATGCGTTATGACTTTTCCATTGAGCGTTATGCGTTATTCGTTATGGGTTATGCGTTATGGGTTATGCGTTATGCGCTATGCGTTATGCGTTATGCGTTATGCGTTATGCTTTATGCGTTATGCGTTATGCGTTATCCGTTATGCGTTATGCGTTATGCGTTATGCGTTATGCGTTATGCGTTATGCGATATGCGTCATGCGTTAAGCGTTATGTGTTATGCATTATGCGTTATCCGTTATGCGTTATGCGTTATGCGTTGTGCGTTATGCGTTATGCGTTATGCGTTATGCGTTATGCGTTATGCGTTATGCGTTATGCGTTGTGCGTTATGCGTTATGCGTTATGCGTTATGCGTTATGCGTTATGCGTTATGCGTTATGCGTTATGCGTTATGCAATGTGCGTTATGCGTTATGCGTTATGCGTTATGCGTTATCGTTATGCGTTATGCGTTATTCGTTATGCGTTATGCGTTAAGCATTATGACTTTTTCATTGAGCGTTATGCGTTATGACTTTTCCATTGAGCGTTATGCGTTATTCGTTATGGGTTATGCGTTATGGGTTATGCGTTATGCGTTATGCGTTATGCGTTATGCGTTATGCGTTATGCGTTATGCTTTATGCGTTATGCGTTATGCGTTATCCGTTATGCGTTATGCGTTATGCGTTATGCGTTATGCGTTATGCGATATGCGTCATGCGTTAAGCGTTATGTGTTATGCATTATGCGTTATCCGTTATGCGTTATGCGTTATGCGTTGTGCGTTATGCGTTATGCGTTATGCGTTATGCGTTATGCGTTATGCGTTATGCGTTATGCGTTATGCGTTATGCGTTATGCGTTATGCGTTATGCGTTATGCGTTGTGCGTTATGCGTTATGCGTTATGCGTTATGCGTTATGCGTTATGCGTTATGCGTTATGCGTTATGCGTTATGCGTTATGCGTTATGCGTTATGGGTTATGCGTTATGCGTTATGCGTTATGCGTTATGCGTTATGCGTTATGCGTTATGCGTTATGCGTTATGCGTTATGCGTTATGCGTTATGCGTTATGCGTTATGCGTTATGCGTTATGCGTTATGCGTTATGCGTTATGCGTTATGCGTTATGCGTTATGCGTTATGCGTTATGCGTTATGCGTTATGCGTTATGCGTTATGCGTTATGCGTTATGCGTTATGCGTTATGCGTTATGCGTTATGCGTTATGCGTTATGCGTTATGCGTTATGCGTTATGCGTTATGCGTTATGCGTTATGCGTTATGCGTTATGCGTTATGCTTTATGCGTTATGCGTTATGCGTTATCCGTTATGCGTTATGCGTTATGCGTTATGCGTTATGCGTTATGCGATATGCGTCATGCGTTAAGCGTTATGTGTTATGCATTATGCGTTATCCGTTATGCGTTATGCGTTATGCGTTGTGCGTTATGCGTTTTCGTTATGCGTTATGCGTTATGCGTTATGCGTTATGCGTTATGCGTTATGCGTTGTGCGTTATGCGTTATGCGTTATCCGTTATGCGTTATGCGTTATGCGTTATGCGTTATGCGTTATGCGATATGCGTCATGCGTTAAGCGTTATGTGTTATGCATTATGCGTTATCCGTTATGCGTTATGCGTTATGCGTTGTGCGTTATGCGTTTTCGTTATGCGTTATGCGTTATGCGTTATGCGTTATGCGTTATGCGTTATGCGTTGTGCGTTATGCGTTATGCGTTATGCGTTATGCGTTATGCGTTATGCGTTATGCGTTATGCGTTATGCGTTATGCGTTATGCGTTATGCGTTATGCGTTATGCGTTATGCGTTATGCGTTATGCGTTATGCGTTATGCGTTATGCGTTATGCGTTATGGGTTATGCGTTATGCGTTATGCGTTATGCGTTATGCGTTATGCGTTATGCGTTATGCGTTATGCGTTTAGCGTTATGCGTTATGCGTTATGCGTTATGCGTTATGCGTTATGCGTTATGCGTTATGCGTTATGCGTTATGCGTTATGCGTTATGCGTTATGCGTTATGCGTTATGCGTTATGCGTTATGCGTTATGCGTTATGCGATGTGCGTTATGCGTTATGCGTTATGCGTTATGCGTTAAGCATTATGACTTTTTCATTGAGCGTTATGCGTTATGACTTTTCCATTGAGCGTTATGCGTTATTCGTTATGGGTTATGCGTTATGGGTTATGCGTTATGCGTTATGCGTTATGCGTTATGCGTTATGCGTTATGCGTTATGCGTTATGCGTTATGCGTTATGCGTTATGCGTTATGCGTTATGCGTTATGCGTTATGCGTTATGCGTTATGCGCTATGCGTTATGCGTTATGCGATATGCGTTATTCGTTATGCGTTATGCGTTATGCGATATGCGTCATGCGTTAAGCGTTAAGTGTTATGCATTATGCGTTATCCGTTATGCGTTATGCGTTATGCGTTGTGCGTTATGCGTTATGCGTTATGCGTTATGCGTTATGCGTTATGCGTTATGCAATGTGCGTTATGCGTTATGCGTTATGCGTTATGCGTTATGCGTTATGCGTTATGCGTTATGCGTTATGCGTTATGCGTTATGCGTTAAGCATTATGACTTTTTCATTGAGCGTTATGCGTTATGACTTTTCCATTGAGCGTTATGCGTTATTCGTTATGGGTTATGCGTTATGGGTTATGCGTTATGCGCTATGCGTTATGCGTTATGCGTTATGCGTTATGCTTTATGCGTTATGCGTTATGCGTTATCCGTTATGCGTTATGCGTTATGCGTTATGCGTTATGCGTTATGCGATATGCGTCATGCGTTAAGCGTTATGTGTTATTCGTTATGCGTTATGCGTTAAGCATTATGACTTTTTCATTGAGCGTTATGCGTTATGACTTTTCCATTGAGCGTTATGCGTTATTCGTTATGGGTTATGCGTTATGGGTTATGCGTTATGCGTTATGCGTTATGCGTTATGCGTTATGCGTTATGCGTTATGCTTTATGCGTTATGCGTTATGCGTTATCCGTTATGCGTTATGCGTTATGCGTTATGCGTTATGCGTTATGCGATATGCGTCATGCGTTAAGCGTTATGTGTTATGCATTATGCGTTATCCGTTATGCGTTATGCGTTATGCGTTGTGCGTTATGCGTTATGCGTTATGCGTTATGCGTTATGCGTTATGCGTTATGCGTTATGCGTTATGCGTTATGCGTTATGCGTTATGCGTTATGCGTTATGCGTTGTGCGTTATGCGTTATGCGTTATGCGTTATGCGTTATGCGTTATGCGTTATGCGTTATGCGTTATGCGTTATGCGTTATGCGTTATGCGTTATGGGTTATGCGTTATGCGTTATGCGTTATGCGTTATGCGTTATGCGTTATGCGTTATGCGTTATGCGTTATGCGTTATGCGTTATGGGTTATGCGTTATGCGTTATGCGTTATGCGTTATGCGTTATGCGTTATGCGTTATGCGTTATGCGTTATGCGTTATGCGTTATGCGTTATGCGTTATGCGTTATGCGTTATGCGTTATGCGTTATGCGTTATGCGTTATGCGTTATGCGTTATGCGTTATGCGTTATGCGTTATGCGTTATGCGTTATGCGTTATGCGTTATGCGTTATGCGTTATGCGTTATGTGTTATGCGTTATGCGTTATGCGTTATGCGTTAGGCGTTATGCGTTATGCGTTACGCGTTACGCGTTATGCGTTATGCGTTATGCGTTATGCGTTATGCGGTATGCGTTACGCGTTATGCGTTACGCGTTATGCGTAATGCGTTATGCGTTATGCGTTATGCGTTATGCGATGTGCGTTATGCGTTATGCGTTATGCGTTATGCGTAATGCGTTATGCATTATGCGTTATGCGTTATGCGTTATGCGTTATGTGTTATGCGTTATGCGTTATGTGTTATGCGTTGTGCATTACGGGTTATGCGATATGCGTTATGCGTTATGACTTTTTCATTGAGCGTTATGCGTTATGCGATATGCGTTATGCGTTATGCGTTATGCGTTATGCGTTATGCGTTATGCGTTATGCGTTATGCGTTATGCGTTATGCGTTATGCGTTATGCGTTATGCGTTATGCGTTATGCGTTATGCGTTATGCGTTATGCGTTACGCGTTATGCGTTACGTGTTATGCGTTACGCGTTATGCGTTATGCGTTATGCGCTATGCGTTATGCGTTATGCGTTATGCGTTATGCGTTATGCGTTATGCGTTATGCGTTATGCGTTATGCGTTATGCGTTATGCGTTATGCGTTATGCGTTATGCGTTATGCGTTATGCGTTATGCGTTATGCGTTATGCGTTATGCGTTATGCGTTATGCGTTATGCGTTATGCGTTATGCATTATGCGTTATGCGTTATGCGTTATGCGTTATGCGTTATGCGTTATGCGTTATGCGTTATGCGTTATGCGTTATGCGTTATGCGTTATGCGTTATGCGTTATGCGTTATGCGTTATGCGTTATGCGTTATGCGTTATGCGTTATGCGTTATGCGTTATGCGTTATGCGTTATGCGTTATGCGTTATGCGTTATGCGTTATGCGTTATGCGTTATGCGTTATGCGTTATGCGTTATGCGTTATGCGTTATGCGTTATGCGTTATGCGTTATGCGTTATGCGTTATGCGTTATGCGTTATGCGTTATGCGTTATGCGTTATGCGTTATGCGTTATGCGTTATGCGTTATGCGTTATGCGTTAAGCATTATGACTTTTTCATTGAGCGTTATGCGTTATGACTTTTCCATTGAGCGTTATGCGTTATTCGTTATGGGTTATGCGTTATGGGTTATGCGTTATGCGTTATGCGTTATGCGTTATGCGTTATGCGTTATGCGTCATGCGTCATGCGTCATGCGTTATGCGTTATGCGTTATGCGTTATGCGTTATGCGTTATGCGTTATGCGTTATGCGTTATGCGTTATGCGATGTGCGTTATGCGTTATGCGTTATGGGTTATGCGTAATGCGTTATGCATTATGCGTTATGCGTTATGCGTTATGCGTTATACGTTATGCGTTATGCGTTATGTGTTATGCGTTATGCGTTATGTGTTATGCGTTGTGCTTTACGTGTTATGCGATATGCGTTATGCGTTATGCGTTATGACTTTTTCATTGAGCGTTATGCGTTATGCGTTATGCGTTATGCGTTATGCGTTATGCGTTATGCGTTATGCGTTATGCGTTATGCGTTATGCGTTATGCGTTATGCGTTATGCGTTATGCGTTATGCGTTATGCGTTATGCGTTATGCGTTATGCGTTATGCGTTATGCGTTATGCGTTATGCGTTATGCGATATGCGTTATGCGTTATGCGTTATGCGTTATGCGTTATGCGTTATGCGTAATGCGTTATGCGTTATGCGTTATGCGTTATGCGTTATGCGTTATGCGTTATGCGTTATGCGTTATGCGTTATGCGTTATGCGTTATGCGTTATGCGTTATGCGTTATGCGTTATGCGTTATGCGTTATGCGTTATGCGTTATGCGTTATGCGTTATGCGTTATGCGTTATGCGTTATGCGTTATGCGTTATGCGTTATGCGTTATGCGTTATGCGTTATGCGTTATGCGTTATGCGTTATGCGTTATGCGTTATGCGTTATGCGTTATGCGTTATGCGTTATGCGTTAAGCATTATGACTTTTTCATTGAGCGTTATGCGTTATGACTTTTCCATTGAGCGTTATGCGTTATTCGTTATGGGTTATGCGTTATGGGTTATGCGTTATGCGTTATGCGTTATGCGTTATGCGTTATGCGTTATGCGTCATGCGTCATGCGTTATGCGTTATGCGTTATGCCTTATGCGTTATGCGTTATGCGTTATGCGTTATGCGTTATGCGTTATGCGTTATGCGTTATGCGTTATGCGTTATGCGTTATGCGTTATGCGTTATGCGTTATGCGTTATGCGTTATGCGTTACGCGTTATGCGTCATGCGTTATCCGTTATCCGTTATGCGATATGCGTTATGCGTTATGCGTTATGCGTTATGCGTTATGCGTTATGCGTTATGCGTTATGCGTTATGCGTTATGCGTTATGCGTTATGCGTTATGCGTTATGCGTTATGCGTTATGCGTTATGCGTTATGCGTTATGCGTTATTCGTTAAGCGTTATGCGTTATGCGTTATGCGTTATGCGTTATGCCTTATGCGTTATGCGTTATGCGTTATGCGTTATGCGTTATGCGTTATGCGTTATGCGTTATGCGTTATGCGTCATGCGTTATGCGTTATGCGTTATGCCTTATGCGTTATGCGTTATGCGTTATGCGTTATGCGTTATGCGTTATGCGTTATGCGTTATGCGTTATGCGTTATGCGTTATGCGTTATGCGTTACGCGTTATGCGTCATGCGTTATCCGTTATCCGTTATGCGATATGCGTTATGCGTTATGCGTTATGCGTTATGCGTTATGCGTTATGCGATATGCGTTATTCGTTATGCGTTATGCGTTATGCGTTATGCGTTATGCGTTATGCGTTATGCGTTATGCCTTATGCGTTATGCGTTATGCGTTATGCGTTATGCGTTATGCGTTATGCGTTATGCGTTATGCGTTATGCGTTATGCGTTATGCGTTATGCGTTATGCGTTATGCGTTATGCGTTATGCGTTACGCGTTATGCGTCATGCGTTATCCGTTATCCGTTATGCGATATGCGTTATGCGTTATGCGTTATGCGTTATGCGTTATGCGTTATGCGTTATGCGTTATGCGTTATGCGTTATGCGTTATGCGTTATGCGTTATGCGTTATGCGTTATGCGTTATGCGTTATGCGTTATGCGTTAAGCGTTATACGTTATGCGATATGCGTTATTCGTTATGCGTTATGCGTTATGCGTTATGCGTTATGCGTAATGCGTTATGCGTTATGCGTTATGCGTTATGCGTTATGCGTTATGCGTTATGCGTTATGCGTTATGCGTTATGCGTTATGCGTTATGCGTTATGCGTTATGCGTTATGCGTTATGCGTTATGCGTTATGCGTTATGCGTTATGCGTTATGCGTTATGCGTTATGCGTTATGCGTTATGCGTTATGCGTTATGCGTTATGCGTTATGCGTTATGCGTTATGCGTTATGCGTTATGCGTTATGCGTTATGCGTTATGCGTTATGCGTTATGCGTTATGCGTTATGCGTTATGCGTTATGCGTTATGCGTTATGCGTTATGCGTTATGCGTTATGCGTTATGCGTTATGCGTTATGCGTTAAGCATTATGACTTTTTCATTGAGCGTTATGCGTTATGACTTTTCCATCGAGCGTTATGCGTTATTCGTTATGGGTTATGCGTTATGGGTTATGCGTTATGCGTTATGCGTTATGCGTTATGCGTTATGCGTTATGCGTCATGCGTCATGCGTTATGCGTTATGCGTTATGCCTTATGCGTTATGCGTTATGCGTTATGCGTTATGCGTTATGCGTTATGCGTTATGCGTTATGCGTTATGCGTTATGCGTTATGCGTTATGCGTTATGCGTTATGCGTTATGCGTTATGCGTTATGCGTTATGCGTTACGCGTTATGCGTCATGCGTTATCCGTTATCCGTTATGCGATATGCGTTATGCGTTATGCGTTATGCGTTATGCGTTATGCGTTATGCGTTATGCGTTATGCGTTATGCGTTATGCGTTATGCGTTATGCGTTATGCGTTATGCGTTATGCGTTATGCGTTATGCGTTATGCGTTATGCGTTATGCGTTATGCGTTATGCGTTATTCGTTAAGCGTTATGCGTTATGCGTTATGCGTTATGCGTTATGCCTTATGCGTTATGCGTTATGCGTTATGCGTTATGCGTTATGCGTTATGCGTTATGCGTTATGCGTTATGCGTCATGCGTTATGCGTTATGCGTTATGCCTTATGCGTTATGCGTTATGCGTTATGCGTTATGCGTTATGCGTTATGCGTTATGCGTTATGCGTTATGCGTTATGCGTTACGCGTTATGCGTCATGCGTTATCCGTTATCCGTTATGCGATATGCGTTATGCGTTATGCGTTATGCGTTATGCGTTATGCGTTATGCGATATGCGTTATTCGTTATGCGTTATGCGTTATGCGTTATGCGTTATGCGTTATGCGTTATGCGTTATGCCTTATGCGTTATGCGTTATGCGTTATGCGTTATGCGTTATGCGTTATGCGTTATGCGTTATGCGTTATGCGTTATGCGTTATGCGTTATGCGTTATGCGTTATGCGTTATGCGTTATGCGTTATGCGTTATGCGTTATGCGTTATGCGTTATGCGTTATGTGTTACGCGTTATGCGTCATGCGTTATCCGTTATCCGTTATGCGATATGCGTTATGCGTTATGCGTTATGCGTTATGCGTTATGCGTTATGCGTTATGCGTTATGCGTTATGCGTTATGCGTTATGCGTTATGCGTTATGCGTTATGCGTTATGCGTTATGCGTTATGCGTTATCCGTTATGCGTTATGCGTTATGCGTTATGCGTTATGCGTTATGCGTTATGCGTTATGCGTTATGCGTTATGCGTTATGCGTTATGCGTTATGAGTTATGCGTTATGCGTTATGCGTTATGCGTTATGCGTTATGCGTTATGCGTTATGCGTTATGCGTTATGCGTTATGCGTTATGCGTTATGTGTTATGCGTTGTGCTTTACGGGTTATGCGATATGCGTTATGCGTTATGACTTTTTCATTGAGCGTAATGCGTTATGCGTAATGCGTTATGCATTATGCGTTATGAGTAATGTGTCATGCGTTATGCGTTATGGACTATGCTTTATGCGTTATGCGTTATGGGTTATCCGTTATGCGTCATGCGTTATCCGTTATGCGTTATGCGTTATGCGTTATGCGTTATGCGTTATGCGTTATCCGTTATGCGTTATCCGTTATGCGTTACGCGTTATGCGTTATGCGTTATGCGTTATGCGTTATGCGTTATGCGTTATGCGTTATGCGTTAAGCGTTATACGTTATGCGATATGCGTTATTCGTTATGCGTTATGCGTTATGCGTTATGCGTTATGCGTTATGCGTTATGCGTTATGCCTTATGCGTTATGCGTTATGCGTTATGCGTTATGCGTTATGCGTTATGCGTTATGCGTTATGCGTTATGCGTTATGCGTTATGCGTTATGCGTTATGCGTTATGCGTTATGCGTTATGCGTTATGCGTTATGCGTTACGCGTTATGCGATATGCGTTATGCGTTATGCGTTATGCGTTATGCGTTATGCGTTATGCGTTATGCGTTATGCGTTATGCGTTATGCGTTATGCGTTATGCGTTATGCGTTATGCGTTATGCGTTATGCGTTATGCGTTATGCGTTATGCGTTATTCGTTAAGCGTTATGCGTTATGCGTTATGCGTTATGCGTTATGCGTTATGCGTTATGCGTTATGCGTTATGCGTTATGCGTTATGCATTATGCGTTATGAGTAATGTGTCATGCGTTATGCGTTATGGACTATGCTTTATGCGTTATGCGTTATGGGTTATCCGTTATGCGTCATGCGTTATCCGTTATGCGTTATGCGTTATGCGTTATGCGTTATGCGTTATGCGTTATGCATTATGCGTTATGAGTAATGTGTCATGCGTTATGCGTTATGGACTATGCTCTATGCGTTATGCGTTATGGGTTATCCGTTATGCGTCATGCGTTATCCGTTATGCGTTATGCGTTATGCGTTATGCGTTATGCGTTATGCGTTATGCGTTATCCGTTATGCGTTATCCGTTATGCGTTACGCGTTATGCGTTATGCGTTATGCGTTATGCGTTATGCGTTATGCGTTATGCGTTATGCGTTATGCGTTATGCGTTATGCGTTATGTGTTATGCGTTGTGCTTTACGGGTTATGCGATATGCGTTATGCGTTATGACTTTTTCATTGAGCGTAATGCGTTATGCGTAATGCGTTATGCATTATGCGTTATGAGTAATGTGTCATGCGTTATGCGTTATGGACTATGCTTTATGCGTTATGCGTTATGGGTTATCCGTTATGCGTCATGCGTTATCCGTTATGCGTTATGCGTTATGCGTTATGCGGTATGCGTTATGCGTTATCCGTTATGCGTTATCCGTTATGCGTTACGCGTTATGCGTTATGCGTTATGCGTTATGCGTTATGCGTTATGCGTTAAGCGTTATACGTTATGCGATATGCGTTATTCGTTATGCGTTATGCGTTATGCGTTATGCGTTATGCGTTATGCGTTATGCGTTATGCGTTATGCGTTATGCGTTATGCGTTATGCGTTATGCGTTACGCGTTATGCGTCATGCGTTATCCGTTATCCGTTATGCGATATGCGTTATGCGTTATGCGTTATGCGTTATGCGTTATGCGTTATGCGTTATGCGTTATGCGTTATGCGTTATGCGTTATGCGTTATGCGTTATGCGTTATGCGTTATGCGTTATGCGTTATGCGTTATGCGTTATGCGTTATGCGTTATGCGTTATGCGTTATGCGTTATGCGTTATGCGTTATTCGTTAAGCGTTATGCGTTATGCGTTATGCGTTATGCGTTATGCGTTACGCGTTATGCGTTACGTGTTATGCGTTACGCGTTATGCGTTATGCGTTATGCGCTATGCGTTATGCGTTATGCGTTATGCGTTATGCGTTATGCGTTATGCGTTATGCGTTATGCGTTATGCGTTATGCGTAATGCGTTATGCGTTATGCGTTATGCGTTATGTGTTATGCGTTGTGCTTTACGGGTTATGCGATATGCGTTATGCGTTATGACTTTTTCATTGAGCGTTATGCGTTATGCGATATGCGTTATGCGTTATGCGTTATGCGTTATGCGTTATGCGTTATGCGTTATGCGTTATGCGTTATGCGTTATGCGTTATGCGTTATGCGTTATGCGTTATGCGTTATGCGTTATGCGTTATGCGTTATGCGTTATGCGTTATGCGTTACGCGTTATGCGTTACGTGTTATGCGTTACGCGTTATGCGTTATGCGTTATGCGCTATGCGTTATGCGTTATGCGTTATGCGTTATGCGTTATGCGTTATGCGTTATGCGTTATGCGTTATGCGTTATGCGTTATGCGTTATGCGTTATGCGTTATGCGTTATGCGTTATGCGTTATGCGTTATGCGTTATGCGTTATGCGTTATGCGTTATGCGTTATGCGTTATGCGTTATGCGTTATGCGTTATGCGTTATGCGTTATGCGTTATGCGTTATGCGTTATGCGTTATGCGTTATGCGTTATGCGTTATGCGTTATGCGTTATGCGTTATGCGTTATGCGTTATGCGTTATGCGTTATGCGTTATGCGTTAAGCATTATGACTTTTTCATTGAGCGTTATGCGTTATGACTTTTCCATTGAGCGTTATGCGTTATTCGTTATGGGTTATGCGTTATGGGTTATGCGTTATGCGTTATGCGTTATGCGTTATGCGTTATGCGTTATGCGTCATGCGTCATGCGTTATGCGTTATGCGTTATGCCTTATGCGTTATGCGTTATGCGTTATGCGTTATGCGTTATGCGTTATGCGTTATGCGTTATGCGTTATGCGTTATGCGTTATGCGTTATGCGTTATGCGTTATGCGTTATGCGTTATGCGTTACGCGTTATGCGTCATGCGTTATCCGTTATCCGTTATGCGATATGCGTTATGCGTTATGCGTTATGCGTTATGCGTTATGCGTTATGCGTTATGCGTTATGCGTTATGCGTTATGCGTTATGCGTTATGCGTTATGCGTTATGCGTTATGCGTTATGCGTTATGCGTTATGCGTTATGCGTTATGCGTTATGCGTTATGCGTTATGCGTTATTCGTTAAGCGTTATGCGTTATGCGTTATGCGTTATGCGTTATGCCTTATGCGTTATGCGTTATGCGTTATGCGTTATGCGTTATGCGTTATGCGTTATGCGTTATGCGTTATGCGTTATGCGTCATGCGTTATGCGTTATGCGTTATGCCTTATGCGTTATGCGTTATGCGTTATGCGTTATGCGTTATGCGTTATGCGTTATGCGTTATGCGTTATGCGTTATGCGTTACGCGTTATGCGTCATGCGTTATCCGTTATCCGTTATGCGATATGCGTTATGCGTTATGCGTTATGCGTTATGCGTTATGCGTTATGCGATATGCGTTATTCGTTATGCGTTATGCGTTATGCGTTATGCGTTATGCGTTATGCGTTATGCCTTATGCGTTATGCGTTATGCGTTATGCGTTATGCGTTATGCGTTATGCGTTATGCGTTATGCGTTATGCGTTATGCGTTATGCGTTATGCGTTATGCGTTATGCGTTATGCGTTATGCGTTATGCGTTATGCGTTATGCGTTATGTGTTACGCGTTATGCGTCATGCGTTATCCGTTATCCGTTATGCGATATGCGTTATGCGTTATGCGTTATGCGTTATGCGTTATGCGTTATGCGTTATGCGTTATGCGTTATGCGTTATGCGTTATGCGTTATGCGTTATGCGTTATGCGTTATGCGTTATGCGTTATGCGTTATTCGTTAAGCGTTATGCGTTATGCGTTATGCGTTATGCGTTATGCGTTATGCGTTATGCGTTATGCGTTATGCGTTATGCGTTATGCGTTATGCGTTATGCGTTATGCGTTATGCGTTATGCGTTATGCGTTATGCGTTATGCGTTATGCGTTATGCGTTATGCCTTATGCGTTATGCGTTATGCGTTATGCGTTATGCGTTATGCGTTATGCGTTATGCGTTATGCGTTATGCGTTATGCGTTATGCGTTATGCGTTATGCGTTATGCGTTATGCGTTATGCGTTATGCGTTATGCGTTATGCGTTATGCGTTATGCGTTATCCGTTATGCGTTATGCGTTATGCGTTATGCGTTATGCGTTATGCGTTATGCGTTATGCGTTATGCGTTATGCGTTATGCGTTATGCGTTATGCGTTATGCGTTATGCGTTATGCGTTATGCGTTATGCGTTATGCGTTATGCGTTATGCGTTATGCGTTATGCGTTATGCGTTATGCGTTATGCGTTATGCGTTATGCGTTATGCGTTATGCGTTATGTGTTATGCGTTGTGCTTTACGGGTTATGCGATATGCGTTATGCGTTATGACTTTTTCATTGAGCGTAATGCGTTATGCGTAATGCATTATGCGTTATGAGTAATGTGTCATGCGTTATGCGTTATGGACTATGCTTTATGCGTTATGCGTTATGGGTTATCCGTTATGCGTCATGCGTTATCCGTTATGCGTTATGCGTTATGCGTTATGCGTTATGCGTTATGCGTTATCCGTTATGCGTTATCCGTTATGCGTTACGCGTTATGCGTTATGCGTTATGCGTTATGCGTTATGCGTTATGCGTTATGCGTTATGCGTTAAGCGTTATACGTTATGCGATATGCGTTATTCGTTATGCGTTATGCGTTATGCGTTATGCGTTATGCGTTATGCGTTATGCGTTATGCGTTATGCCTTATGCGTTATGCGTTATGCGTTATGCGTTATGCGTTATGCGTTATGCGTTATGCGTTATGCGTTATGCGTTATGCGTTATGCGTTATGCGTTATGCGTTATGCGTTATGCGTTATGCGTTACGCGTTATGCGTCATGCGTTATCCGTTATCCGTTATGCGATATGCGTTATGCGTTATGCGTTATGCGTTATGCGTTATGCGTTATGCGTTATGCGTTATGCGTTATGCGTTATGCGTTATGCGTTATGCGTTATGCGTTATGCGTTATGCGTTATGCGTTATTCGTTAAGCGTTATGCGTTATGCGTTATGCGTTATGCGTTATGCGTTATGCGTTATGCGTTATGCGTTATGCGTTATGCATTATGCGTTATGAGTAATGTGTCATGCGTTATGCGTTATGGACTATGCTTTATGCGTTATGCGTTATGGGTTATCCGTTATGCGTCATGCGTTATCCGTTATGCGTTATGCGTTATGCGTTATGCGTTATGCGTTATGCATTATGCGTTATGAGTAATGTGTCATGCGTTATGCGTTATGGACTATGCTCTATGCGTTATGCGTTATGGGTTATCCGTTATGCGTCATGCGTTATCCGTTATGCGTTATGCGTTATGCGTTATGCGTTATGCGTTATGCGTTATGCGTTATCCGTTATGCGTTATCCGTTATGCGTTACGCGTTATGCGTTATGCGTTATGCGTTATGCGTTATGCGTTATGCGTTATGCGTTATGCGTTATGCGTTATGCGTTATGCGTTATGCGTTATGCGTTATGTGTTATGCGTTGTGCTTTACGGGTTATGCGATATGCGTTATGCGTTATGACTTTTTCATTGAGCGTAATGCGTTATGCGTAATGCGTTATGCATTATGCGTTATGAGTAATGTGTCATGCGTTATGCGTTATGGACTATGCTTTATGCGTTATGCGTTATGGGTTATCCGTTATGCGTCATGCGTTATCCGTTATGCGTTATGCGTTATGCGTTATGCGGTATGCGTTATGCGTTATCCGTTATGCGTTATCCGTTATGCGTTACGCGTTATGCGTTATGCGTTATGCGTTATGCGTTATGCGTTATGCGTTATGCGTTAAGCGTTATACGTTATGCGATATGCGTTATTCGTTATGCGTTATGCGTTATGCGTTATGCGTTATGCGTTATGCGTTATGCGTTATGCGTTATGCGTTATGCGTTATGCGTTATGCGTTATGCGTTATGCGTTACGCGTTATGCGTCATGCGTTATCCGTTATCCGTTATGCGATATGCGTTATGCGTTATGCGTTATGCGTTATGCGTTATGCGTTATGCGTTATGCGTTATGCGTTATGCGTTATGCGTTATGCGTTATGCGTTATGCGTTATGCGTTATGCGTTATGCGTTATGCGTTATGCGTTATGCGTTATGCGTTATGCGTTATGCGTTATGCGTTATGCATTATGCGTTATGCGTTATTCGTTAAGCGTTATGCGTTATGCGTTATGCGTTATGCGTTATGCGTTACGCGTTATGCGTTACGTGTTATGCGTTACGCGTTATGCGTTATGCGTTATGCGCTATGCGTTATGCGTTATGCGTTATGCGTTATGCGTTATGCGTTATGCGTTATGCGTTATGCGTTATGCGTTATGCGTAATGCGTTATGCGTTATGCGTTATGCGTTATGTGTTATGCGTTGTGCTTTACGGGTTATGCGATATGCGTTATGCGTTATGACTTTTTCATTGAGCGTTATGCGTTATGCGATATGCGTTATGCGTTATGCGTTATGCGTTATGCGTTATGCGTTATGCGTTATGCGTTATGCGTTATGCGTTATGCGTTATGCGTTATGCGTTATGCGTTATGCGTTATGCGTTATGCGTTACGCGTTATGCGTTACGTGTTATGCGTTACGCGTTATGCGTTATGCGTTATGCGCTATGCGTTATGCGTTATGCGTTATGCGTTATGCGTTATGCGTTATGCGTTATGCGTTATGCGTTATGCGTTATGCGTTATGCGTTATGCGTTATGCGTTATGCGTTATGCGTTATGCGTTATGCGTTATGCGTTATGCGTTATGCGTTATGCGTTATGCGTTATGCGATGTGCGTTATGCGTTATGCGTTATGCGTTATGCGTTATGCGTTATGCGTTATGCGTTATGCGTTATGCGTTATGCGTTATGCGTTATGCGTTATGCGTTATGCGTTATGCGTTATGCGTTATGCGTTATGCGTTATGCGTTATGCGTTATGCGTTATGCGTTATGCGTTATGCGTTATGCGTTATGCGTTATGCGTTATGCGTTATGCGTTATGCGTTATGCGTTATGCGTTATGCGTTATGCGTTATGCGTTATGCGTTATGCGTTATGCGTTATGCGTTATGCGTTATGCGTTATGCGTTATGCGTTATGCGTTATGCGTTATGCGTTATGCGTTATGCGATATGCGTTATTCGTTATGCGTTATGCGTTATGCGATATGCGTCATGCGTTAAGCGTTATGTGTTATGCATTATGCGTTATCCGTTATGCGTTATGCGTTATGCGTTATGCGTTATGCCTTATGCGTTATGCGTTATGCGTTATGCGTTATGCGTTATGCGTTATGCGTTATGCGTTATGCGTTATGCGTTATGCGTTATGCGTTATGCGTTATGCGTTATGCGTTACGCGTTATGCGTCATGCGTTATCCGTTATCCGTTATGCGATATGCGTTATGCGTTATGCGTTATGCGTTATGCGTTATGCGTTATGCGTTATGCGTTATGCGTTATGCGTTATGCGTTATGCGTTATGCGTTATGCGTTATGCGTTATGCGTTATGCGTTATGCGTTATGCGTTATTCGTTAAGCGTTATGCGTTATGCGTTATGCGTTATGCGTTATGCGTTATGCGTTATGCGTTATGCGTTATGCGTTATGCGTTATGCGTTATGCGTTATGCGTTATGCGTTATGCGTTATGCGTTATGCGTTATGCGTTATGCGTTATGCGTTATGCGTTATGCGTTATGCGTTATGCGTTATGCGTTATGCGTTATGCGTTATGCGTTATGCGTTATGCGTTATGCGTTATGCGTTATGCGTTATGCGTTATGCGTTATGCGTTATGCGTTATGCGTTATGCGTTATGCGTTATGCGTTATGCGTTATGCGTTATGCGTTATGCGTTATGCGTTATGCGTTATGCGTTATGCGTTATGCGTTATGCGTTATGCGTTATGCGTTATGCGTTATGCGTTATGCGTTATGCGTTATGCGTTATGCGTTATGCGTTATGCGTTATCCGTTATGCGTTATGCGTTATGCGTTATGCGTTATGCGTTATGCGTTATGCGTTATGCGTTATGCGTTATGCGTTATGCGTTATGCGTTATGCGTTATGCGTTATGCGTTATGCGTTATGCGTTATGCGTTATGCGTTATGCGTTATGCGTTATGCGTTATGCGTTATGTGTTATGCGTTGTGCTTTACGGGTTATGCGATATGCGTTATGCGTTATGACTTTTTCATTGAGCGTAATGCGTTATGCGTAATGCGTTATGCATTATGCGTTATGAGTAATGTGTCATGCGTTATGCGTTATGGACTATGCTTTATGCGTTATGCGTTATGGGTTATCCGTTATGCGTCATGCGTTATCCGTTATGCGTTATGCGTTATGCGTTATGCGTTATGCGTTATCCGTTATGCGTTATCCGTTATGCGTTACGCGTTATGCGTTATGCGTTATGCGTTATGCGTTATGCGTTATGCGTTATGCGTTATGCGTTATGCGTTAAGCGTTATACGTTATGCGATTTGCGTTATTCGTTATGCGTTATGCGTTATGCGTTATGCGTTATGCGTTATGCGTTATGCGTTATGCGTTATGCCTTATGCGTTATGCGTTATGCGTTATGCGTTATGCGTTATGCGTTATGCGTTATGCGTTATGCGTTATGCGTTATGCGTTATGCGTTATGCGTTATGCGTTATGCGTTATGCGTTATGCGTTATGCGTTATGCGTTATGCGTTACGCGTTATGCGTCATGCGTTATCCGTTATCCGTTATGCGATATGCGTTATGCGTTATGCGTTATGCGTTATGCGTTATGCGTTATGCGTTATGCGTTATGCGTTATGCGTTATGCGTTATGCGTTATGCGTTATGCGTTATGCGTTATGCGTTATGCGTTATGCGTTATGCGTTATGCGTTATGCGTTATGCGTTATGCGTTATGCGTTATGCGTTATTCGTTAAGCGTTATGCGTTATGCGTTATGCGTTATGCGTTATGCGTTATGCGTTATGCGTTATGCGTTATGCGTTATGCGTTATGCGTTATGCATTATGCGTTATGAGTAATGTGTCATGCGTTATGCGTTATGGACTATGCTTTATGCGTTATGCGTTATGGGTTATCCGTTATGCGTCATGCGTTATCCGTTATGCGTTATGCGTTATGCGTTATGCGTTATGCGTTATGCATTATGCGTTATGAGTAATGTGTCATGCGTTATGCGTTATGGACTATGCTTTATGCGTTATGCGTTATGGGTTATCCGTTATGCGTCATGCGTTATCCGTTATGCGTTATGCGTTATGCGTTATGCGTTATGCGTTATGCGTTATGCGTTATCCGTTATGCGTTATCCGTTATGCGTTACGCGTTATGCGTTATGCGTTATGCGTTATGCGTTATGCGTTATGCGTTATGCGTTATGCGTTATGCGTTATGCGTTATGCGTTATGCGTTATGTGTTATGCGTTGTGCTTTACGGGTTATGCGATATGCGTTATGCGTTATGACTTTTTCATTGAGCGTAATGCGTTATGCGTAATGCGTTATGCATTATGCGTTATGAGTAATGTGTCATGCGTTATGCGTTATGGACTATGCTTTATGCGTTATGCGTTATGGGTTATCCGTTATGCGTCATGCGTTATCCGTTATGCGTTATGCGTTATGCGTTATGCGGTATGCGTTATGCGTTATCCGTTATGCGTTATCCGTTATGCGTTACGCGTTATGCGTTATGCGTTATGCGTTATGCGTTATGCGTTATGCGTTAAGCGTTATACGTTATGCGATATGCGTTATTCGTTATGCGTTATGCGTTATGCGTTATGCGTTATGCGTTATGCGTTATGCGTTATGCGTTATGCGTTATGCGTTATGCGTTACGCGTTATGCGTCATGCGTTATCCGTTATCCGTTATGCGATATGCGTTATGCGTTATGCGTTATGCGTTATGCGTTATGCGTTATGCGTTATGCGTTATGCGTTATGCGTTATGCGTTATGCGTTATGCGTTATGCGTTATGCGTTATGCGTTATGCGTTATGCGTTATGCGTTATGCGTTATGCGTTATGCGTTATGCGTTATGCGTTATGCGTTATGCGTTATGCGTTATGCGTTATGCGTTATTCGTTAAGCGTTATGCGTTATGCGTTATGCGTTATGCGTTATGCCTTATGCGTTATGCGTTATGCGTTATGCGTTATGCGTTATGCGTTATGCGTTATGCGTTATGCGTTATGCGTCATGCGTTATGCGTTATGCGTTATGCCTTATGCGTTATGCGTTATGCGTTATGCGTTATGCGTTATGCGTTATGCGTTATGCGTTATGCGTTATGCGTTATGCGTTATGCGTTACGCGTTATGCGTCATGCGTTATCCGTTATCCGTTATGCGATATGCGTTATGCGTTATGCGTTATGCGTTATGCGTTATGCGTTATGCGATATGCGTTATTCGTTATGCGTTATGCGTTATGCGTTATGCGTTATGCGTTATGCGTTATGCGTTATGCCTTATGCGTTATGCGTTATGCGTTATGCGTTATGCGTTATGCGTTATGCGTTATGCGTTATGCGTTATGCGTTATGCGTTATGCGTTATGCGTTATGCGTTATGCGTTATGCGTTATGCGTTATGCGTTATGCGTTATGCGTTATGCGTTATGCGTTATGTGTTACGCGTTATGCGTCATGCGTTATCCGTTATCCGTTATGCGATATGCGTTATGCGTTATGCGTTATGCGTTATGCGTTATGCGTTATGCGTTATGCGTTATGCGTTATGCGTTATGCGTTATGCGTTATGCGTTATGCGTTATGCGTTATGCGTTATGCGTTATTCGTTAAGCGTTATGCGTTATGCGTTATGCGTTATGCGTTATGCGTTATGCGTTATGCGTTATGCGTTATGCGTTATGCGTTATGCGTTATGCGTTATGCGTTATGCGTTATGCGTTATGCGTTATGCGTTATGCGTTATGCGTTATGCGTTATGCGTTATGCGTTATGCGTTATGCGTTATGCGTTATGCGTTATGCGTTATGCGTTATGCGTTATGCGTTATGCGTTATGCGTTATGCGTTATGCGTTATGCGTTATGCGTTATGCGTTATGCGTTATGCGTTATGCGTTATGCGTTATGCGTTATGCGTTATGCGTTATGCGTTATGCGTTATGCGTTATGCGTTATGCGTTATGCGTTATGCGTTATGCGTTATGCGTTATGCGTTATGCGTTATCCGTTATGCGTTATGCGTTATGCGTTATGCGTTATGCGTTATGCGTTATGCGTTATGCGTTATGCGTTATGCGTTATGCGTTATGCGTTATGCGTTATGCGTTATGCGTTATGCGTTATGCGTTATGCGTTATGCGTTATGCGTTATGCGTTATGCGTTATGCGTTATGCGTTATGCGTTATGCGTTATGCGTTATGTGTTATGCGTTGTGCTTTACGGGTTATGCGATATGCGTTATGCGTTATGACTTTTTCATTGAGCGTAATGCGTTATGCGTAATGCGTTATGCATTATGCGTTATGAGTAATGTGTCATGCGTTATGCGTTATGGACTATGCTTTATGCGTTATGCGTTATGGGTTATCCGTTATGCGTCATGCGTTATCCGTTATGCGTTATGCGTTATGCGTTATGCGTTATGCGTTATGCGTTATGCGTTATCCGTTATGCGTTATCCGTTATGCGTTACGCGTTATGCGTTATGCGTTATGCGTTATGCGTTATGCGTTATGCGTTATGCGTTATGCGTTAAGCGTTATACGTTATGCGATATGCGTTATTCGTTATGCGTTATGCGTTATGCGTTATGCGTTATGCGTTATGCGTTATGCGTTATGCGTTATGCCTTATGCGTTATGCGTTATGCGTTATGCGTTATGCGTTATGCGTTATGCGTTATGCGTTATGCGTTATGCGTTATGCGTTATGCGTTATGCGTTATGCGTTATGCGTTATGCGTTATGCGTTATGCGTTATGCGTTACGCGTTATGCGTCATGCGTTATCCGTTATCCGTTATGCGATATGCGTTATGCGTTATGCGTTATGCGTTATGCGTTATGCGTTATGCGTTATGCGTTATGCGTTATGCGTTATGCGTTATGCGTTATGCGTTATGCGTTATGCGTTATGCGTTATGCGTTATGCGTTATTCGTTAAGCGTTATGCGTTATGCGTTATGCGTTATGCGTTATGCGTTATGCGTTATGCGTTATGCGTTATGCGTTATGCATTATGCGTTATGAGTAATGTGTCATGCGTTATGCGTTATGGACTATGCTTTATGCGTTATGCGTTATGGGTTATCCGTTATGCGTCATGCGTTATCCGTTATGCGTTATGCGTTATGCGTTATGCGTTATGCGTTATGCATTATGCGTTATGAGTAATGTGTCATGCGTTATGCGTTATGGACTATGCTCTATGCGTTATGCGTTATGGGTTATCCGTTATGCGTCATGCGTTATCCGTTATGCGTTATGCGTTATGCGTTATGCGTTATGCGTTATGCGTTATGCGTTATGCGTTATCCGTTATGCGTTATCCGTTATGCGTTACGCGTTATGCGTTATGCGTTATGCGTTATGCGTTATGCGTTATGCGTTATGCGTTATGCGTTATGCGTTATGCGTTATGCGTTATGCGTTATGCGTTATGTGTTATGCGTTGTGCTTTACGGGTTATGCGATATGCGTTATGCGTTATGACTTTTTCATTGAGCGTAATGCGTTATGCGTAATGCGTTATGCATTATGCGTTATGAGTAATGTGTCATGCGTTATGCGTTATGGACTATGCTTTATGCGTTATGCGTTATGGGTTATCCGTTATGCGTCATGCGTTATCCGTTATGCGTTATGCGTTATGCGTTATGCGGTATGCGTTATGCGTTATCCGTTATGCGTTATCCGTTATGCGTTACGCGTTATGCGTTATGCGTTATGCGTTATGCGTTATGCGTTATGCGTTAAGCGTTATACGTTATGCGATATGCGTTATTCGTTATGCGTTATGCGTTATGCGTTATGCGTTATGCGTTATGCGTTATGCGTTATGCGTTATGCGTTATGCGTTATGCGTTATGCGTTATGCGTTACGCGTTATGCGTCATGCGTTATCCGTTATCCGTTATGCGATATGCGTTATGCGTTATGCGTTATGCGTTATGCGTTATGCGTTATGCGTTACGCGTTATGCGTTATGCGTTATGCGCTATGCGTTATGCGTTATGCGTTATGCGTTATGCGTTATGCGTTATGCGTTATGCGTTATGCGTTATGCGTTATGCGTTATGCGTTATGCGTTATGCGTTATGCGTTATGCGTTATGCGTTATGCGTTATGCGTTATGCGTTATGCGTTATGCGTTATGCGTTATGCGTTATGCGATGTGCGTTATGCGTTATGCGTTATGCGTTATGCGTTATGCGTTATGCGTTATGCGTTATGCGTTATGCGTTATGCGTTATGCGTTATGCGTTATGCGTTATGCGTTATGCGTTATGCGTTATGCGTTATGCGTTATGCGTTATGCGTTATGCGTTATGCGTTATGCGTTATGCGTTATTCGTTAAGCGTTATGCGTTATGCGTTATGCGTTATGCGTTATGCGTTACGCGTTATGCGTTACGTGTTATGCGTTACGCGTTATGCGTTATGCGTTATGCGCTATGCGTTATGCGTTATGCGTTATGCGTTATGCGTTATGCGTTATGCGTTATGCGTTATGCGTTATGCGTTATGCGTAATGCGTTATGCGTTATGCGTTATGCGTTATGTGTTATGCGTTGTGCTTTACGGGTTATGCGATATGCGTTATGCGTTATGACTTTTTCATTGAGCGTTATGCGTTATGCGATATGCGTTATGCGTTATGCGTTATGCGTTATGCGTTATGCGTTATGCGTTATGCGTTATGCGTTATGCGTTATGCGTTATGCGTTATGCGTTATGCGTTATGCGTTATGCGTTATGCGTTATGCGTTATGCGTTATGCGTTATGCGTTATGCGTTACGCGTTATGCGTTACGTGTTATGCGTTACGCGTTATGCGTTACGCGTTATGCGTTATGCGTTATGCGCTATGCGTTATGCGTTATGCGTTATGCGTTATGCGTTATGCGTTATGCGTTATGCGTTATGCGTTATGCGTTATGCGTTATGCGTTATGCGTTATGCGTTATGCGTTATGCGTTATGCGTTATGCGTTATGCGTTATGCGTTATGCGTTATGCGTTATGCGTTATGCGTTATGCGTTATGCGTTATGCGTTATGCGATGTGCGTTATGCGTTATGCGTTATGCGTTATGCGTTATGCGTTATGCGTTATGCGTTATGCGTTATGCGTTATGCGTTATGCGTTATGCGTTATGCGTTATGCGTTATGCGTTATGCGTTATGCGTTATGCGTTATGCGTTATGCGTTATGCGTTATGCGTTATGCGTTATGCGTTATGCGTTATGCGTTATGCGTTATGCGTTATGCGTTATGCGTTATGCGTTATGCGTTATGCGTTATGCGTTATGCGTTATGCGTTATGCGATGTGCGTTATGCGTTATGCGTTATGCGTTATGCGTTATGCGTTATGCGTTATGCGTTATGCGTTATGCGTTATGCGTTATGCGTTATGCGTTATGCGTTATGCGTTATGCGTTATGCGTTATGCGTTACGCGTTATGCGTCATGCGTTATCCGTTATCCGTTATGCGATATGCGTTATGCGTTATGCGTTATGCGTTATGCGTTATGCGTTATGCGTTATGCGTTATGCGTTATGCGTTATGCGTTATGCGTTATGCGTTATGCGTTATGCGTTATGCGTTATGCGTTATGCGTTATGCGTTATGCGTTATGCGTTATGCGTTATGCGTTATGCGTTATTCGTTAAGCGTTATGCGTTATGCGTTATGCGTTATGCGTTATGCGTTATGCGTTATGCGTTATGCGTTATGCGTTATGCGTTATGCGTTATGCATTATGCGTTATGAGTAATGTGTCATGCGTTATGCGTTATGGACTATGCTTTATGCGTTATGCGTTATGGGTTATCCGTTATGCGTCATGCGTTATCCGTTATGCGTTATGCGTTATGCGTTATGCGTTATGCGTTATGCATTATGCGTTATGAGTAATGTGTCATGCGTTATGCGTTATGGACTATGCTTTATGCGTTATGCGTTATGGGTTATCCGTTATGCGTCATGCGTTATCCGTTATGCGTTATGCGTTATGCGTTATGCGTTATGCGTTATGCGTTATGCGTTATCCGTTATGCGTTATCCGTTATGCGTTACGCGTTATGCGTTATGCGTTATGCGTTATGCGTTATGCGTTATGCGTTATGCGTTATGCGTTATGCGTTATGCGTTATGCGTTATGTGTTATGCGTTGTGCTTTACGGGTTATGCGATATGCGTTATGCGTTATGACTTTTTCATTGAGCGTAATGCGTTATGCGTAATGCGTTATGCATTATGCGTTATGAGTAATGTGTCATGCGTTATGCGTTATGGACTATGCTTTATGCGTTATGCGTTATGGGTTATCCGTTATGCGTCATGCGTTATCCGTTATGCGTTATGCGTTATGCGTTATGCGGTATGCGTTATGCGTTATCCGTTATGCGTTATCCGTTATGCGTTACGCGTTATGCGTTATGCGTTATGCGTTATGCGTTATGCGTTATGCGTTAAGCGTTATACGTTATGCGATATGCGTTATTCGTTATGCGTTATGCGTTATGCGTTATGCGTTATGCGTTATGCGTTATGCGTTATGCGTTATGCGTTATGCGTTATGCGTTATGCGTTATGCGTTATGCGTTATGCGTTATGCGTTATGCGTTATGCGTTATGCGTTATGCGTTATTCGTTAAGCGTTATGCGTTATGCGTTATGCGTTATGCGTTATGCGTTACGCGTTATGCGTTACGTGTTATGCGTTACGCGTTATGCGTTATGCGTTATGCGCTATGCGTTATGCGTTATGCGTTATGCGTTATGCGTTATGCGTTATGCGTTATGCGTTATGCGTTATGCGTAATGCGTTATGCGTTATGCGTTATGCGTTATGTGTTATGCGTTGTGCTTTACGGGTTATGCGATATGCGTTATGCGTTATGACTTTTTCATTGAGCGTTATGCGTTATGCGATATGCGTTATGCGTTATGCGTTATGCGTTATGCGTTATGCGTTATGCGTTATGCGTTATGCGTTATGCGTTATGCGTTATGCGTTATGCGTTATGCGTTATGCGTTATGCGTTATGCGTTACGCGTTATGCGTTACGTGTTATGCGTTACGCGTTATGCGTTATGCGTTATGCGCTATGCGTTATGCGTTATGCGTTATGCGTTATGCGTTATGCGTTATGCGTTATGCGTTATGCGTTATGCGTTATGCGTTATGCGTTATGCGTTATGCGTTATGCGTTATGCGTTATGCGTTATGCGTTATGCGTTATGCGTTATGCGTTATGCGTTATGCGTTATGCGTTATGCGTTATGCGTTATGCGTTATGCGATGTGCGTTATGCGTTATGCGTTATGCGTTATGCGTTATGCGTTATGCGTTATGCGTTATGCGTTATGCGTTATGCGTTATGCGTTATGCGTTATGCGTTATGCGTTATGCGTTATGCGTTATGCGTTATGCGTTATGCGTTATGCGTTATGCGTTATGCGTTATGCGTTATGCGTTATGCGTTATGCGTTATGCGTTATGCGTTATGCGTTATGCGTTATGCGTTATGCGTTATGCGTTATGCGTTATGCGTTATGCGTTATGCGTTATGCGTTATGCGTTATGCGTTATGCGTTATGCGATATGCGTTATTCGTTATGCGTTATGCGTTATGCGATATGCGTCATGCGTTAAGCGTTATGTGTTATGCATTATGCGTTATCCGTTATGCGTTATGCGTTATGCGTTATGCGTTATGCCTTATGCGTTATGCGTTATGCGTTATGCGTTATGCGTTATGCGTTATGCGTTATGCGTTATGCGTTATGCGTTATGCGTTATGCGTTATGCGTTATGCGTTATGCGTTACGCGTTATGCGTCATGCGTTATCCGTTATCCGTTATGCGATATGCGTTATGCGTTATGCGTTATGCGTTATGCGTTATGCGTTATGCGTTATGCGTTATGCGTTATGCGTTATGCGTTATGCGTTATGCGTTATGCGTTATGCGTTATGCGTTATGCGTTATGCGTTATGCGTTATGCGTTATGCGTTATTCGTTAAGCGTTATGCGTTATGCGTTATGCGTTATGCGTTATGCGTTATGCGTTATGCGTTATGCGTTATGCGTTATGCGTTATGCGTTATGCGTTATGCGTTATGCGTTATGCGTTATGCGTTATGCGTTATGCGTTATGCGTTATGCGTTATGCGTTATGCGTTATGCGTTATGCGTTATGCGTTATGCGTTATGCGTTATGCGTTATGCGTTATGCGTTATGCGTTATGCGTTATGCGTTATGCGTTATGCGTTATGCGTTATGCGTTATGCGTTATGCGTTATGCGTTATGCGTTATGCGTTATGCGTTATGCGTTATGCGTTATGCGTTATGCGTTATGCGTTATGCGTTATGCGTTATGCGTTATGCGTTATGCGTTATGCGTTATGCGTTATGCGTTATGCGTTATGCGTTATGCGTTATGCGTTATGCGTTATGCGTTATGCGTTATCCGTTATGCGTTATGCGTTATGCGTTATGCGTTATGCGTTATGCGTTATGCGTTATGCGTTATGCGTTATGCGTTATGCGTTATGCGTTATGCGTTATGCGTTATGCGTTATGCGTTATGCGTTATGCGTTATGCGTTATGCGTTATGCGTTATGCGTTATGTGTTATGCGTTGTGCTTTACGGGTTATGCGATATGCGTTATGCGTTATGACTTTTTCATTGAGCGTAATGCGTTATGCGTAATGCGTTATGCATTATGCGTTATGAGTAATGTGTCATGCGTTATGCGTTATGGACTATGCTTTATGCGTTATGCGTTATGGGTTATCCGTTATGCGTCATGCGTTATCCGTTATGCGTTATGCGTTATGCGTTATGCGTTATGCGTTATCCGTTATGCGTTATCCGTTATGCGTTACGCGTTATGCGTTATGCGTTATGCGTTATGCGTTATGCGTTATGCGTTATGCGTTATGCGTTATGCGTTAAGCGTTATACGTTATGCGATATGCGTTATTCGTTATGCGTTATGCGTTATGCGTTATGCGTTATGCGTTATGCGTTATGCGTTATGCGTTATGCCTTATGCGTTATGCGTTATGCGTTATGCGTTATGCGTTATGCGTTATGCGTTATGCGTTATGCGTTATGCGTTATGCGTTATGCGTTATGCGTTATGCGTTATGCGTTATGCGTTATGCGTTATGCGTTATGCGTTATGCGTTACGCGTTATGCGTCATGCGTTATCCGTTATCCGTTATGCGATATGCGTTATGCGTTATGCGTTATGCGTTATGCGTCATGCGTTATGCGTTATGCGTTATGCGTTATGCGTTATGCGTTATGCGTTATGCGTTATGCGTTATGCGTTATGCGTTATGCGTTATGCGTTATGCGTTATGCGTTATGCGTTATGCGTTATGCGTTATGCGTTATGCGTTATGCGTTATGCGTTATGCGTTATTCGTTAAGCGTTATGCGTTATGCGTTATGCGTTATGCGTTATGCGTTATGCGTTATGCGTTATGCGTTATGCGTTATGCGTTATTCGTTAAGCGTTATGCGTTATGCGTTATGCGTTATGCGTTATGCGTTATGCGTTATGCGTTATGCGTTATGCGTTATGCGTTATGCGTTATGCGTTATGCGTTATGCGTTATGCGTTATGCGTTATGCGTTATGCGTTATGCGTTATGCGTTATGCGTTATGCGTTATTCGTTAAGCGTTATGCGTTATGCGTTATGCGTTATGCGTTATGCGTTATGCGTTATGCGTTATGCGTTATGCGTTATGCGTTATGCGTTATGCATTATGCGTTATGAGTAATGTGTCATGCGTTATGCGTTATGGACTATGCTTTATGCGTTATGCGTTATGGGTTATCCGTTATGCGTCATGCGTTATCCGTTATGCGTTATGCGTTATGCGTTATGCGTTATGCGTTATGCATTATGCGTTATGAGTAATGTGTCATGCGTTATGCGTTATGGACTATGCTTTATGCGTTATGCGTTATGGGTTATCCGTTATGCGTCATGCGTTATCCGTTATGCGTTATGCGTTATGCGTTATGCGTTATGCGTTATGCGTTATGCGTTATCCGTTATGCGTTATCCGTTATGCGTTACGCGTTATGCGTTATGCGTTATGCGTTATGCGTTATGCGTTATGCGTTATGCGTTATGCGTTATGCGTTATGCGTTATGCGTTATGTGTTATGCGTTGTGCTTTACGGGTTATGCGATATGCGTTATGCGTTATGACTTTTTCATTGAGCGTAATGCGTTATGCGTAATGCGTTATGCATTATGCGTTATGAGTAATGTGTCATGCGTTATGCGTTATGGACTATGCTTTATGCGTTATGCGTTATGGGTTATCCGTTATGCGTCATGCGTTATCCGTTATGCGTTATGCGTTATGCGTTATGCGGTATGCGTTATGCGTTATCCGTTATGCGTTATCCGTTATGCGTTACGCGTTATGCGTTATGCGTTATGCGTTATGCGTTATGCGTTATGCGTTAAGCGTTATACGTTATGCGATATGCGTTATTCGTTATGCGTTATGCGTTATGCGTTATGCGTTATGCGTTATGCGTTATGCGTTATGCGTTATGCGTTATGCGTTATGCGTTATGCGTTATGCGTTATGCGTTATGCGTTATGCGTTATGCGTTATGCGTTATGCGTTATGCGTTATGCGTTATTCGTTAAGCGTTATGCGTTATGCGTTATGCGTTATGCGTTATGCGTTACGCGTTATGCGTTACGTGTTATGCGTTACGCGTTATGCGTTATGCGTTATGCGCTATGCGTTATGCGTTATGCGTTATGCGTTATGCGTTATGCGTTATGCGTTATGCGTTATGCGTTATGCGTAATGCGTTATGCGTTATGCGTTATGCGTTATGTGTTATGCGTTGTGCTTTACGGGTTATGCGATATGCGTTATGCGTTATGACTTTTTCATTGAGCGTTATGCGTTATGCGATATGCGTTATGCGTTATGCGTTATGCGTTATGCGTTATGCGTTATGCGTTATGCGTTATGCGTTATGCGTTATGCGTTATGCGTTATGCGTTATGCGTTATGCGTTATGCGTTATGCGTTACGCGTTATGCGTTACGTGTTATGCGTTACGCGTTATGCGTTATGCGTTATGCGCTATGCGTTATGCGTTATGCGTTATGCGTTATGCGTTATGCGTTATGCGTTATGCGTTATGCGTTATGCGTTATGCGTTATGCGTTATGCGTTATGCGTTATGCGTTATGCGTTATGCGTTATGCGTTATGCGTTATGCGTTATGCGTTATGCGTTATGCGTTATGCGTTATGCGTTATGCGTTATGCGTTATGCGATGTGCGTTATGCGTTATGCGTTATGCGTTATGCGTTATGCGTTATGCGTTATGCGTTATGCGTTATGCGTTATGCGTTATGCGTTATGCGTTATGCGTTATGCGTTATGCGTTATGCGTTATGCGTTATGCGTTATGCGTTATGCGTTATGCGTTATGCGTTATGCGTTATGCGTTATGCGTTATGCGTTATGCGTTATGCGTTATGCGTTATGCGTTATGCGTTATGCGTTATGCGTTATGCGTTATGCGTTATGCGTTATGCGTTATGCGTTATGCGATATGCGTTATTCGTTATGCGTTATGCGTTATGCGATATGCGTCATGCGTTAAGCGTTATGTGTTATGCATTATGCGTTATCCGTTATGCGTTATGCGTTATGCGTTATGCGTTATGCCTTATGCGTTATGCGTTATGCGTTATGCGTTATGCGTTATGCGTTATGCGTTATGCGTTATGCGTTATGCGTTATGCGTTATGCGTTATGCGTTATGCGTTATGCGTTACGCGTTATGCGTCATGCGTTATCCGTTATCCGTTATGCGATATGCGTTATGCGTTATGCGTTATGCGTTATGCGTTATGCGTTATGCGTTATGCGTTATGCGTTATGCGTTATGCGTTATGCGTTATGCGTTATGCGTTATGCGTTATGCGTTATGCGTTATGCGTTATGCGTTATGCGTTATGCGTTATGCGTTATTCGTTAAGCGTTATGCGTTATGCGTTATGCGTTATGCGTTATGCGTTATGCGTTATGCGTTATGCGTTATGCGTTATGCGTTATGCGTTATGCGTTATGCGTTATGCGTTATGCGTTATGCGTTATGCGTTATGCGTTATGCGTTATGCGTTATGCGTTATGCGTTATGCGTTATGCGTTATGCGTTATGCGTTATGCGTTATGCGTTATGCGTTATGCGTTATGCGTTATGCGTTATGCGTTATGCGTTATGCGTTATGCGTTATGCGTTATGCGTTATGCGTTATGCGTTATGCGTTATGCGTTATGCGTTATGCGTTATGCGTTATGCGTTATGCGTTATGCGTTATGCGTTATGCGTTATGCGTTATGCGTTATGCGTTATGCGTTATGCGTTATGCGTTATGCGTTATGCGTTATGCGTTATGCGTTATGCGTTATGCGTTATCCGTTATGCGTTATGCGTTATGCGTTATGCGTTATGCGTTATGCGTTATGCGTTATGCGTTATGCGTTATGCGTTATGCGTTATGCGTTATGCGTTATGCGTTATGCGTTATGCGTTATGCGTTATGCGTTATGCGTTATGCGTTATGCGTTATGCGTTATGCGTTATGTGTTATGCGTTGTGCTTTACGGGTTATGCGATATGCGTTATGCGTTATGACTTTTTCATTGAGCGTAATGCGTTATGCGTAATGCGTTATGCATTATGCGTTATGAGTAATGTGTCATGCGTTATGCGTTATGGACTATGCTTTATGCGTTATGCGTTATGGGTTATCCGTTATGCGTCATGCGTTATCCGTTATGCGTTATGCGTTATGCGTTATGCGTTATGCGTTATCCGTTATGCGTTATCCGTTATGCGTTACGCGTTATGCGTTATGCGTTATGCGTTATGCGTTATGCGTTATGCGTTATGCGTTAAGCGTTATACGTTATGCGATATGCGTTATTCGTTATGCGTTATGCGTTATGCGTTATGCGTTATGCGTTATGCGTTATGCGTTATGCGTTATGCCTTATGCGTTATGCGTTATGCGTTATGCGTTATGCGTTATGCGTTATGCGTTATGCGTTATGCGTTATGCGTTATGCGTTATGCGTTATGCGTTATGCGTTATGCGTTATGCGTTATGCGTTATGCGTTATGCGTTATGCGTTACGCGTTATGCGTCATGCGTTATCCGTTATCCGTTATGCGATATGCGTTATGCGTTATGCGTTATGCGTTATGCGTTATGCGTTATGCGTTATGCGTTATGCGTTATGCGTTATGCGTTATGCGTTATGCGTTATGCGTTATGCGTTATGCGTTATGCGTTATGCGTTATGCGTTATGCGTTATGCGTTATGCGTTATGCGTTATGCGTTATGCGTTATGCGTTATGCGTTATGCGTTATTCGTTAAGCGTTATGCGTTATGCGTTATGCGTTATGCGTTATGCGTTATGCGTTATGCGTTATGCGTTATGCGTTATGCGTTATGCATTATGCGTTATGAGTAATGTGTCATGCGTTATGCGTTATGGACTATGCTTTATGCGTTATGCGTTATGGGTTATCCGTTATGCGTCATGCGTTATCCGTTATGCGTTATGCGTTATGCGTTATGCGTTATGCGTTATGCATTATGCGTTATGAGTAATGTGTCATGCGTTATGCGTTATGGACTATGCTTTATGCGTTATGCGTTATGGGTTATCCGTTATGCGTCATGCGTTATCCGTTATGCGTTATGCGTTATGCGTTATGCGTTATGCGTTATGCGTTATGCGTTATCCGTTATGCGTTATCCGTTATGCGTTACGCGTTATGCGTTATGCGTTATGCGTTATGCGTTATGCGTTATGCGTTATGCGTTATGCGTTATGCGTTATGCGTTATGCGTTATGTGTTATGCGTTGTGCTTTACGGGTTATGCGATATGCGTTATGCGTTATGACTTTTTCATTGAGCGTAATGCGTTATGCGTAATGCGTTATGCATTATGCGTTATGAGTAATGTGTCATGCGTTATGCGTTATGGACTATGCTTTATGCGTTATGCGTTATGGGTTATCCGTTATGCGTCATGCGTTATCCGTTATGCGTTATGCGTTATGCGTTATGCGGTATGCGTTATGCGTTATCCGTTATGCGTTATCCGTTATGCGTTACGCGTTATGCGTTATGCGTTATGCGTTATGCGTTATGCGTTATGCGTTAAGCGTTATACGTTATGCGATATGCGTTATTCGTTATGCGTTATGCGTTATGCGTTATGCGTTATGCGTTATGCGTTATGCGTTATGCGTTATGCGTTATGCGTTATGCGTTATGCGTTACGCGTTATGCGTCATGCGTTATCCGTTATCCGTTATGCGATATGCGTTATGCGTTATGCGTTATGCGTTATGCGTTATGCGTTATGCGTTATGCGTTATGCGTTATGCGTTATGCGTTATGCGTTATGCGTTATGCGTTATGCGTTATGCGTTATGCGTTATGCGTTATGCGTTATGCGTTATGCGTTATGCGTTATGCGTTATGCGTTATTCGTTAAGCGTTATGCGTTATGCGTTATGCGTTATGCGTTATGCGTTACGCGTTATGCGTTACGTGTTATGCGTTACGCGTTATGCGTTATGCGTTATGCGCTATGCGTTATGCGTTATGCGTTATGCGTTATGCGTTATGCGTTATGCGTTATGCGTTATGCGTTATGCGTTATGCGTAATGCGTAATGCGTTATGCGTTATGCGTTATGCGTTATGTGTTATGCGTTGTGCTTTACGGGTTATGCGATATGCGTTATGCGTTATGCGTTATGCGCTATGCGTTATGCGTTATGCGTTATGCGTTATGCGTTATGCGTTATGCGTTATGCGTTATGCGTTATGCGTTATGCGTTATGCGTTATGCGTTATGCGTTATGCGTTATGCGTTATGCGTTATGCGTTATGCGTTATGCGTTATGCGTTATGCGTTATGCGTTATGCGTTATGCGTTATGCGTTATGCGATGTGCGTTATGCGTTATGCGTTATGCGTTATGCGTTATGCGTTATGCGTTATGCGTTATGCGTTATGCGTTATGCGTTATGCGTTATGCGTTATGCGTTATGCGTTATGCGTTATGCGTTATGCGTTATGCGTTATGCGTTATGCGTTATGCGTTATGCGTTATGCGTTATGCGTTATGCGTTATGCGTTATGCGTTATGCGTTATGCGTTATGCGTTATGCGTTATGCGTTATGCGATATGCGTCATGCGTTAAGCGTTATGTGTTATGCATTATGCGTTATCCGTTATGCGTTATGCGTTATGCGTTGTGCGTTATGCGTTATGCGTTATGCGTTATGCGTTATGCGTTATGCGTTATGCGTTATGCGATGTGCGTTATGCGTTATGCGTTATGCGTTATGCGTTATGCGTTATGCGTTATGCGTTATGCGTTATGCGTTATGCGTTATGCGTTATGCGTTATGCGTTATGCGTTATGCGTTATGCGTTATGCGTTATGCGTTATGCGTTATGCGTTATGCGTTAAGCATTATGACTTTTTCATTGAGCGTTATGCGATATGACTTTTCCATTGAGCGTTATGCGTTATTCGTTATGGGTTATGCGTTATGGGTTATGCGTTATGCGTTATGCGTTAAGCGTTATACGTTATGCGATATGCGTTATTCGTTATGCGTTATGCGTTATGCGTTATGCGTTATGCGTTATGCGTTATGCGTTATGCGTTATGCGTTATGCGTTATGCGTTATGCGTTATGCGTTATGCGTTATGCGTTATGCGTTATGCGTTATGCGTTATGCGTTATGCGTTATGCGTTATGCGTTATGCGTTATGCGTTATGCGTTATGCGTTATGCTTTATGCGTTATGCGTTATGCGTTATCCGTTATGCGTTATGCGTTATGCGTTATGCGTTATGCGATATGCGTCATGCGTTAAGCGTTATGTGTTATGCGTTTTGCGATATGCGTCATGCGTTAAGCGTTATGCGTTATGCATTACGCGTTATCCGTTATGCGTTATGCGTTATGCGTAATGCGTTATGAGTAATGTGTCATGCGTTATGCGTTTTCGTTATGCGTTATTCGTTAAGCGTTATGCGTTATGCGTTATGCGTTATGCGTTATGCGTTATGCGTTATGCGTTATGCGTTATGCGTTATGTGTTATGCGTTGTGCTTTACGGGTTATGCGATATGCGTTATGCGTTATGACTTTTTCATTGAGCGTAATGCGTTATGCGTAATGCGTTATGCATTATGCGTTATGAGTAATGTGTCATGCGTTATGCGTTATGGACTATGCTTTATGCGTTATGCGTTATGGGTTATCCGTTATGCGTCATGCGTTATCCGTTATGCGTTATGCGTTATGCGTTATGCGTTATGCGTTATCCGTTATGCGTTATCCGTTATGCGTTACGCGTTATGCGTTATGCGTTATGCGTTATGCGTTATGCGTTATGCGTTATGCGTTATGCGTTATGCGTTAAGCGTTATACGTTATGCGATATGCGTTATTCGTTATGCGTTATGCGTTATGCGTTATGCGTTATGCGTTATGCGTTATGCGTTATGCCTTATGCGTTATGCGTTATGCGTTATGCGTTATGCGTTATGCGTTATGCGTTATGCGTTATGCGTTATGCGTTATGCGTTATGCGTTATGCGTTATGCGTTATGCGTTATGCGTTATGCGTTATGCGTTATGCGTTATGCGTTACGCGTTATGCGTCATGCGTTATCCGTTATCCGTTATGCGATATGCGTTATGCGTTATGCGTTATGCGTTATGCGTTATGCGTTATGCGTTATGCGTTATGCGTTATGCGTTATGCGTTATGCGTTATGCGTTATGCGTTATGCGTTATGCGTTATGCGTTATGCGTTATGCGTTATGCGTTATGCGTTATGCGTTATGCGTTATGCGTTATGCGTTATGCGTTATGCGTTATGCGTTATTCGTTAAGCGTTATGCGTTATGCGTTATGCGTTATGCGTTATGCGTTATGCGTTATGCGTTATGCGTTATGCGTTATGCGTTATGCATTATGCGTTATGAGTAATGTGTCATGCGTTATGCGTTATGGACTATGCTTTATGCGTTATGCGTTATGGGTTATCCGTTATGCGTCATGCGTTATCCGTTATGCGTTATGCGTTATGCGTTATGCGTTATGCGTTATGCATTATGCGTTATGAGTAATGTGTCATGCGTTATGCGTTATGGACTATGCTTTATGCGTTATGCGTTATGGGTTATCCGTTATGCGTCATGCGTTATCCGTTATGCGTTATGCGTTATGCGTTATGCGTTATGCGTTATGCGTTATGCGTTATCCGTTATGCGTTATCCGTTATGCGTTACGCGTTATGCGTTATGCGTTATGCGTTATGCGTTATGCGTTATGCGTTATGCGTTATGCGTTATGCGTTATGCGTTATGCGTTATGTGTTATGCGTTGTGCTTTACGGGTTATGCGATATGCGTTATGCGTTATGACTTTTTCATTGAGCGTAATGCGTTATGCGTAATGCGTTATGCATTATGCGTTATGAGTAATGTGTCATGCGTTATGCGTTATGGACTATGCTTTATGCGTTATGCGTTATGGGTTATCCGTTATGCGTCATGCGTTATCCGTTATGCGTTATGCGTTATGCGTTATGCGGTATGCGTTATGCGTTATCCGTTATGCGTTATCCGTTATGCGTTACGCGTTATGCGTTATGCGTTATGCGTTATGCGTTATGCGTTATGCGTTAAGCGTTATACGTTATGCGATATGCGTTATTCGTTATGCGTTATGCGTTATGCGTTATGCGTTATGCGTTATGCGTTATGCGTTATGCGTTATGCGTTATGCGTTATGCGTTACGCGTTATGCGTCATGCGTTATCCGTTATCCGTTATGCGATATGCGTTATGCGTTATGCGTTATGCGTTATGCGTTATGCGTTATGCGTTATGCGTTATGCGTTATGCGTTATGCGTTATGCGTTATGCGTTATGCGTTATGCGTTATGCGTTATGCGTTATGCGTTATGCGTTATGCGTTATGCGTTATGCGTTATGCGTTATGCGTTATGCGTTATGCGTTATGCGTTATTCGTTAAGCGTTATGCGTTATGCGTTATGCGTTATGCGTTATGCGTTATGCGTTACGCGTTATGCGTTACGTGTTATGCGTTACGCGTTATGCGTTATGCGTTATGCGCTATGCGTTATGCGTTATGCGTTATGCGTTATGCGTTATGCGTTATGCGTTATGCGTTATGCGTTATGCGTTATGCGTAATGCGTAATGCGTTATGCGTTATGCGTTATGCGTTATGTGTTATGCGTTGTGCTTTACGGGTTATGCGATATGCGTTATGCGTTATGCGCTATGCGTTATGCGTTATGCGTTATGCGTTATGCGTTATGCGTTATGCGTTATGCGTTATGCGTTATGCGTTATGCGTTATGCGTTATGCGTTATGCGTTATGCGTTATGCGTTATGCGTTATGCGTTATGCGTTATGCGTTATGCGTTATGCGTTATGCGTTATGCGTTATGCGTTATGCGTTATGCGTTATGCGATGTGCGTTATGCGTTATGCGTTATGCGTTATGCGTTATGCGTTATGCGTTATGCGTTATGCGTTATGCGTTATGCGTTATGCGTTATGCGTTATGCGTTATGCGTTATGCGTTATGCGTTATGCGTTATGCGTTATGCGTTATGCGTTATGCGTTATGCGTTATGCGTTATGCGTTATGCGTTATGCGTTATGCGTTATGCGTTATGCGTTATGCGTTATGCGTTATGCGTTATGCGTTATGCGTTATGCGATATGCGTCATGCGTTAAGCGTTATGTGTTATGCATTATGCGTTATCCGTTATGCGTTATGCGTTATGCGTTGTGCGTTATGCGTTATGCGTTATGCGTTATGCGTTATGCGTTATGCGTTATGCGTTATGCGATGTGCGTTATGCGTTATGCGTTATGCGTTATGCGTTATGCGTTATGCGTTATGCGTTATGCGTTATGCGTTATGCGTTATGCGTTATGCGTTATGCGTTATGCGTTATGCGTTATGCGTTATGCGTTATGCGTTATGCGTTATGCGTTATGCGTTATGCGTTATGCGTTATGCGTTAAGCATTATGACTTTTTCATTGAGCGTTATGCGATATGACTTTTCCATTGAGCGTTATGCGTTATTCGTTATGGGTTATGCGTTATGGGTTATGCGTTATGCGTTATGCGTTAAGCGTTATACGTTATGCGATATGCGTTATTCGTTATGCGTTATGCGTTATGCGTTATGCGTTATGCGTTATGCGTTATGCGTTATGCGTTATGCGTTATGCGTTATGCGTTATGCGTTATGCGTTATGCGTTATGCGTTATGCGTTATGCGTTATGCGTTATGCGTTATGCGTTATGCGTTATGCGTTATGCGTTATGCGTTATGCTTTATGCGTTATGCGTTATGCGTTATCCGTTATGCGTTATGCGTTATGCGTTATGCGTTATGCGATATGCGTCATGCGTTAAGCGTTATGTGTTATGCGTTTTGCGATATGCGTCATGCGTTAAGCGTTATGCGTTATGCATTACGCGTTATCCGTTATGCGTTATGCGTTATGCGTTATGCGTTATGCGGTATGCGTTACGCGTTATTCGTTATGCGTTATGCGTTATGCGTTATGCGTTATGCGTTATGCGTTATGCGTTATGCGTTATGCGTTACGCGTTATGCGTTACGCGTTATGCGTTACGCGTTATGCGTTACGCGTTATGCGTTATGCGTTATGCGTTATGCGTTATGCGTTATGCGTTATGCATTATGCGTTATGCGTTATGCGTTATGCGTTATGTGTTATGCGTTATGCGTTATGCGTTATGCGTTATGCGTTATGCGTTATGCGTTATGCGTTATGCGTTATGCGTTATGCTTTATGCGTTATGCGTTATGCGTTATCCGTTATGCGTTATGCGTTATGCGTTATGCGTTATGCGTTATGCGATATGCGTCATGTGTTAAGCGTTATGTGTTATGCATTATGCGTTATCCGTTATGCGTTATGCGTTATGCGTTATGCGTTATGCGTTATGCGTTACGCGTTATTCGTTATGCGTTATGCGTTATGCGTTATGCGTTATGCGTTATGCGTTATGCGTTATGCGTTATGCGTTATGCGTTATGCGTTATGCGTTATGCGTTATGCGTTATGCGTTATGCGTTATGCGTTATGCGTTATGCGTTATGCGTTATGCGATGTGCGTTATGCGTTATGCGTTATGCGTTATGCGTAATGCGTTATGCATTATGCGTTATGCGTTATGCGTTATGCGTTATGCGTTATACGTTATGCGTTATGCGTTATGTGTTATGCGTTATGCGTTATGTGTTATGCGTTGTGCTTTACGGGTTATGCGATATGCGTTATGCGTTATGACTTTTTCATTGAGCGTTATGCGTTATGCGATATGCGTTATGCGTTATGCGTTATGCGTTATGCGTTATGCGTTATGCGTTATGCGTTATGCGTTATGCGTTACGCGTTATGCGTTATGCGTTAGGCGTTATGCGTTATGCGTTAAGCGTTACGCGTTATGCGTTACGCGTTATGCGTTACGCGTTATGCGTTATGCGTTATGCGTTATGCGTTATGCGTTATGCGTTATGCGTTACGCATTATGCGTTATGCGTTATCCGTTATGCGTTATGCGTTATGCGTTATGCGTTATGCGTTATGCGTTATGCGTTATGCGTTATGCGTTATGCGTTATGCGTTATGCGTTATGCGTTATGCGTTATGCGTTATGCGTTACGCGTTATGCGTTACGCGTTATGCGTTACGCGTTATGCGTTACGCGTTATGCGTTATGCGTTATGCGTTATGCGTTATGCGTTATGCGTTATGCATTATGCGTTATGCGTTATGCGTTATGCGTTATGCGTTATGCGTTATGCGTTATGCGTTATGCGTTATGCGTTATGCGTTATGCGTTATGCGTTATGCGTTATGCGTTATGCGTTATGCGTTATGCGTTATGCGTTATGCGTTATGCGATATGCGATGTGCGTTATGCGTTATGCGTTATGCGTTATGCGTTATGCGTTATGCGTTATGCGTTATGCGTTAAGCATTATGACTTTTTCATTGAGCGTTATGCGTTATGACTTTTCCATTGAGCGTTATGCGTTATGCGTTATGCGTTATGCGTTACGCATTATGCGTTATGCGTTATCCGTTATGCGTTATGCGTTATGCGTTATGCGATATGCGTCATGCGTTAAGCGTTATGCGTTATGCATTACGCGTTATCCGTTATGCGTTATGCGTTATGCGTAATGCGTTATGAGTAATGTGTCATGCGTTATGCGTTTTCGTTATGCGTTATTCGTTAAGCGTTATGCGTTATGCGTTATGCGTTATGCGTTATGCGTTATGCGTTATGGGTTATGCGTTATGCGTTATGCGTTATGCGTTATGCTTTATGCGTTATGTGTTATGCGTTATCCGTTATGCGTTATGCGTTATGCGTTATGCGTTATGCGTTATGCGATATGCGTCATGCGTTAAGCGTTATGTGTTATGCATTATGCGTTATCCGTTATGCGTTATGCGTTATGCGTTATGCGTTATGCGTTGTGCGTTATGCGTTATGCGTTATGCGTTATGCGTTATGCGTTATGCGTTATGCGTTATGCGTTATGCGTTATGCGTTATGCGTTATGCGTTATGCTTTATGCGTTATGCGTTATGCGTTATCCGTTATGCGTTATGCGTTATGCGTTATGCGTTATGCGTTATGCGTTATGCGATATGCGTCATGCGTTAAGCGTTATGTGTTATGCATTATGCGTTATCCGTTATGCGTTATGCGTTATGCGTTGTGCGTTATGCGTTATGCGTTATGCGTTATGCGTTATGCGTTATGCGTTATGCGTTATGCGTTATGCGTTATGCGTTGTGCGTTATGCGTTATGCGTTATGCGTTATGCGTTATGCGTTATGCGTTATGCGTTATGCGTTATGCGTTATGCGTTATGCGTTATGCGTTATGCGTTATGCGTTATGCGTTATGCGTTATGCGTTATGCGTTATGCGTTATGCGTTATGCGTTATGCGTTATGCGTTATGCGTTATGCGTTATGCGTTATGCGTTATGCGTTATGCGTTATGGGTTATGCGTTATGCGTTATGCGTTATGCGTTATGCGTTATGCGTTATGCGTTATGCGTTATGCGTTATGCGTTATGCGTTATGCGTTATGCGTTATGCGTTATGCGTTTAGCGTTATGCGTTATGCGTTATGCGTTATGCGTTATGCGTTATGCGTTATGCGTTATGCGTTATGCGTTATGCGTTATGCGTTATGCGTTATGCGTTATGCGTTATGCGTTATGCGCTATGCGTTATGCGTTATGCGATATGCGTTATTCGTTATGCGTTATGCGTTATGCGATATGCGTCATGCGTTAAGCGTTAAGTGTTATGCATTATGCGTTATCCGTTATGCGTTATGCGTTATGCGTTGTGCGTTATGCGTTATGCGTTATGCGTTATGCGTTATGCGTTATGCGTTATGCGATGTGCGTTATGCGTTATGCGTTATGCGTTATGCGTTATGCGTTATGCGTTATGCGTTATGCGTTATGCGTTATGCGTTATGCGTTATGCGTTATGCGTTATGCGTTAAGCATTATGACTTTTTCATTGAGCGTTATGCGTTATGACTTTTCCATTGAGCGTTATGCGTTATTCGTTATGGGTTATGCGTTATGGGTTATGCGTTATGCGTTATGCGTTATGCGTTATGCGTTATGCTTTATGCGTTATGCGTTATGCGTTATCCGTTATGCGTTATGCGTTATGCGTTATGCGTTATGCGATATGCGTCATGCGTTAAGCGTTATGTGTTATGCATTATGCGTTATCCGTTATGCGTTATGCGTTATGCGTTGTGCGTTATGCGTTATGCGTTATGCGTTATGCGTTATGCGTTATGCGTTATGCGTTATGCGTTATGCGTTGTGCGTTATGCGTTATGCGTTATGCGTTATGCGTTATGCGTTATGCGTTATGCGTTATGCGTTATGCGTTATGCGATGTGCGTTATGCGTTATGCGTTATGCGTTATGCGTTATCGTTATGCGTTATGCGTTATTCGTTATGCGTTATGCGTTAAGCATTATGACTTTTTCATTGAGCGTTATGCGTTATGACTTTTCCATTGAGCGTTATGCGTTATTCGTTATGGGTTATGCGTTATGGGTTATGCGTTATGCGTTATGCGTTATGCGTTATGCGTTATGCGTTATGCGTTATGCTTTATGCGTTATGCGTTATGCGTTATCCGTTATGCGTTATGCGTTATGCGTTATGCGTTATGCGTTATGCGATATGCGTCATGCGTTAAGCGTTATGTGTTATGCATTATGCGTTATCCGTTATGCGTTATGCGTTATGCGTTGTGCGTTATGCGTTATGCGTTATGCGTTATGCGTTATGCGTTATGCGTTATGCGTTATGCGTTATGCGTTATGCGTTATGCGTTGTGCGTTATGCGTTATGCGTTATGCGTTATGCGTTATGCGTTATGCGTTATGCGTTATGCGTTATGCGTTATGCGTTATGCGTTATGGGTTATGCGTTATGCGTTATGCGTTATGCGTTATGCGTTATGCGTTATGCGTTATGCGTTATGCGTTATGCGTTATGCGTTATGCGTTATGCGTTATGCGTTATGCGTTATGCGTTATGCGTTATGCGTTATGCGTTATGCGTTATGCGTTATGCGTTATGCGTTATGCGTTATGCGTTATGCGTTATGCGTTATGCGTTATGCGTTATGCGTTATGCGTTATGCGTTATGCGTTATGCGTTATGCGTTATGCGTTATGCGTTATGCGTTATGCGTTATGCGTTATGCGTTATGCGTTATGCGTTATGCGTTATGCGTTATGCGTTATGCGTTATGCGTTATGCGTTATGCGTTATGTGTTATGCGTTATGCGTTATGCGTTATGCGTTAGGCGTTATGCGTTATGCGTTACGCGTTACGCGTTATGCGTTATGCGTTATGCGTTATGCGTTATGCGGTATGCGTTACGCGTTATGCGTTACGCGTTATGCGTAATGCGTTATGCGTTATGCGTTATGCGTTATGCGATGTGCGTTATGCGTTATGCGTTATGCGTTATTCGTAATGCGTTATGCATTATGCGTTATGCGTTATGCGTTATGCGTTATACGTTATGCGTTATGCGTTATGCGTTATGTGTTATGCGTTATGCGTTATGTGTTATGCGTTGTGCATTACGGGTTATGCGATATGCGTTATGCGTTATGACTTTTTCATTGAGCGTTATGCGTTATGCGATATGCGTTATGCGTTATGCGTTATGCGTTATGCGTTATGCGTTATGCGTTATGCGTTATGCGTTATGCGTTATGCGTTATGCGTTATGCGTTATGCGTTATGCGTTATGCGTTATGCGTTATGCGTTATGCGTTATGCGTTACGCGTTATGCGTTACGTGTTATGCGTTACGCGTTATGCGTTATGCGTTATGCGCTATGCGTTATGCGTTATGCGTTATGCGTTATGCGTTATGCGTTATGCGTTATGCGTTATGCGTTATGCGTTATGCGTTATGCGTTATGCGTTATGCGTTATGCGTTATGCGTTATGCGTTATGCGTTATGCGTTATGCGTTATGCGTTATGCGTTATGCGTTATGCGTTATGCGTTATGCGTTATGCGTTATGCGTTATGCGTTATGCGTTATGCGTTATGCGTTATGCGTTATGCGTTATGCGTTATGCGTTATGCGTTATGCGTTATGCGTTATGCGTTATGCGTTATGCGTTATGCGTTATGCGTTATGCGTTATGCGTTATGCGTTATGCGTTATGCGTTATGCGTTATGCGTTATGCGTTATGCGTTATGCGTTATGCGTTATGCGTTATGCGTTATGCGTTATGCGTTATGCGTTATGCGTTTGCGTTATGCGTTATGCGTTATGCGTTATGCGTTATGCGTTATGCGTTATGCGTTATGCGTTATGCGTTATGCGTTATGCGATATGCGTCATGCGTTAAGCGTTATGTGTTATGCATTATGCGTTATCCGTTATGCGTTATGCGTTATGCGTTGTGCGTTATGCGTTATGCGTTATGCGTTATGCGTTATGCGTTATGCGTTATGCGTTATGCGTTATGCGTTGTGCGTTATGCGTTATGCGTTATGCGTTATGCGTTATGCGTTATGCGTTATGCGTCATGCGTTAAGCGTTATGTGTTATGCATTATGCGTTATCCGTTATGCGTTATGCGTTATGCGTTATGCGTTGTGCGTTATGCGTTATGCGTTATGCGTTATGCGTTATGCGTTATGCGTTATCCGTTATGCGTTATGCGTTATGCGTAATGCGTTATGAGTAATGTGTCATGCGTTATGCGTTTTCGTTATGCGTTATTCGTTAAGCGTTATGCGTTATGCGTTATGCGTTATGCGTTATGCGTTATGCGTTATGCGTTATGCGTTATGCGTTATGCGTTATGCGTTATGCTTTATGCGTTATGTGTTATGCGTTATCCGTTATGCGTTATGCGTTATGCGTTATGCGTTATGCGTTATGCGATATGCGTCATGCGTTAAGCGTTATGTGTTATGCATTATGCGTTATCCGTTATGCGTTATGCGTTATGCGTTATGCGTTGTGCGTTATGCGTTATGCGTTATGCGTTATGCGTTATGCGTTATGCGTTATGCGTTATGCGTTATGCGTTATGCGTTATGCGTTATGCGTTATGCTTTATGCGTTATGCGTTATGCGTTATCCGTTATGCGTTATGCGTTATGCGTTATGCGTTATGCGTTATGCGTTATGCGATATGCGTCATGCGTTAAGCGTTATGTGTTATGCATTATGCGTTATCCGTTATGCGTTATGCGTTATGCGTTGTGCGTTATGCGTTATGCGTTATGCGTTATGCGTTATGCGTTATGCGTTATGCGTTATGCGTTATGCGTTGTGCGTTATGCGTTATGCGTTATGCGTTATGCGTTATGCGTTATGCGTTATGCGTTATGCGTTATGCGTTATGCGTTATGCGTTATGCGTTATGCGTTATGCGTTATGCGTTATGCGTTATGCGTTATGCGTTATGCGTTATGCGTTATGCGTTATGCGTTATGCGTTATGCGTTATGCGTTATGCGTTATGCGTTATGCGTTATGCGTTATGGGTTATGCGTTATGCGTTATGCGTTATGCGTTATGCGTTATGCGTTATGCGTTATGCGTTATGCGTTATGCGTTATGCGTTATGCGTTTAGCGTTATGCGTTATGCGTTATGCGTTATGCGTTATGCGTTATGCGTTATGCGTTATGCGTTATGCGTTATGCGTTATGCGTTATGCGTTATGCGTTATGCGTTATGCGATGTGCGTTATGCGTTATGCGTTATGCGTTATGCGTTAAGCATTATGACTTTTTCATTGAGCGTTATGCGTTATGACTTTTCCATTGAGCGTTATGCGTTATTCGTTATGGGTTATGCGTTATGGGTTATGCGTTATGCGTTATGCGTTATGCGTTATGCGTTATGCGTTATGCGTTATGCGTTATGCGTTATGCGTTATGCGTTATGCGTTATGCGTTATGCGTTATGCGTTATGCGTTATGCGTTATGCGTTATGCGTTATGCGTTATGCGTTATGCGTTATGCGTTATGCGTTATGCGTTATGCGTTATGCGTTAAGCATTATGACTTTTTCATTGAGCGTTATGCGTTATGACTTTTCCATTGAGCGTTATGCGTTATTCGTTATGGGTTATGCGTTATGGGTTATGCGTTATGCGTTATGCGTTATGCGTTATGCGTTATGCGTTATGCTTTATGCGTTATGCGTTATGCGTTATCCGTTATGCGTTATGCGTTATGCGTTATGCGTTATGCGTTATGCGATATGCGTCATGCGTTAAGCGTTATGTGTTATGCATTATGCGTTATCCGTTATGCGTTATGCGTTATGCGTTGTGCGTTATGCGTTATGCGTTATGCGTTATGCGTTATGCGTTATGCGTTATGCGTTATGCGTTATGCGTTGTGCGTTATGCGTTATGCGTTATGCGTTATGCGTTATGCGTTATGCGTTATGCGTTATGCGTTATGCGTTATGCTTTATGCGTTATGCGTTATGCGTTATCCGTTATGCGTTATGCGTTATGCGTTATGCGTTATGCGTTATGCGATATGCGTCATGCGTTAAGCGTTATGTGTTATGCATTATGCGTTATCCGTTATGCGTTATGCGTTATGCGTTGTGCGTTATGCGTTATGCGTTATGCGTTATGCGTTATGCGTTATGCGTTATGCGTTATGCGTTATGCGTTATGCGTTATGCGTTGTGCGTTATGCGTTATGCGTTATGCGTTATGCGTTATGCGTTATGCGTTATGCGTTATGCGTTATGCGTTGTGCGTTATGCGTTATGCGTTATGCGTTATGCGTTATGCGTTATGCGTTATGCGTTATGCGTTATGCGTTATGCGTTATGCATTATGACTTTTTCATTGAGCGTTATGCGTTATGACTTTTCCATTGAGCGTTATGCGTTATTCGTTATGGGTTATGCGTTATGGGTTATGCGTTATGCGTTATGCGTTATGCGTTATGCGTTATGCGTTATGCGTTATGCGTTATGTGTTATGCGTTATGCGTTATGCGTTATGCGTTAGGCGTTATGCGTTATGCGTTACGCGTTACGCGTTATGCGTTATGCGTTATGCGTTATGCGTTATGCGTTATGCGGTATGCGTTACGCGTTATGCGTTACGCGTTATGCGTAATGCGTTATGCGTTATGCGTTATGCGTTATGCGATGTGCGTTATGCGTTATGCGTTATGCGTTATGCGTAATGCGTTATGCATTATGCGTTATGCGTTATGCGTTATGCGTTATGACTTTTTCATTGAGCGTTATGCGTTATGCGATATGCGTTATGCGTTATGCGTTATGCGTTATGCGTTATGCGTTATGCGTTATGCGTTATGCGTTATGCGTTATGCGTTATGCGTTATGCGTTACGCGTTATGCGTTACGTGTTATGCGTTACGCGTTATGCGTTATGCGTTATGCGCTATGCGTTATGCGTTATGCGTTATGCGTTATGCGTTATGCGTTATGCGTTATGCGTTATGCGTTATGCGTTATGCGTTATGCGTTATGCGTTATGCGTTATGCGTTATGCGTTATGCGTTATGCGTTATGCGTTATGCGTTATGCGTTATGCGTTATGCGTTATGCGTTATGCGTTATGCGTTATGCGTTATGCGTTATGCGTTATGCGTTATGCGTTATGCGTTATGCGTTATGCGTTATGCGTTATGCGTTATGCGTTATGCGTTATGCGTTATGCGTTATGCGTTATGCGTTATGCGTTATGCGTTATGCGTTATGCGTTATGCGTTATGCGTTATGCGTTATGCGTTATGCGTTATGCGTTATGCGTTATGCGTTATGCGTTATGCGTTATGCGTTATGCGTTATGCGTTATGCGTTATGCGTTATGCGTTATGCGTTATGCGTTATGCGTTACGCGTTATGCGTTACGCGTTATGCGTTACGTGTTATGCGTTACGCGTTATGCGTTATGCGTTATGCGCTATGCGTTATGCGTTATGCGTTATGCGTTATGCGTTATGCGTTATGCGTTATGCGTTATGCGTTATGCGTTATGCGTTATGCGTTATGCGTTATGCGTTATGCGTTATGCGTTATGCGTTATGCGTTATGCGTTATGCGTTATGCGTTATGCGTTATGCGTTATGCGTTATGCGTTATGCGTTATGCGTTATGCGTTATGCGTTATGCGTTATGCGTTATGCGTTATGCGTTATGCGTTATGCGTTATGCGTTATGCGTTATGCGTTATGCGTTATGCGTTATGCGTTATGCGTTATGCGTTATGCGTTATGCGTTATGCGTTATGCGTTATGCGTTATGCGTTATGCGTTATGCGTTATGCGTTATGCGTTATGCGTTATGCGTTATGCGATATGCGTCATGCGTTAAGCGTTATGTGTTATGCATTATGCGTTATCCGTTATGCGTTATGCGTTATGCGTTGTGCGTTATGCGTTATGCGTTATGCGTTATGCGTTATGCGTTATGCGTTATGCGTTATGCGTTATGCGTTATGCGTTGTGCGTTATGCGTTATGCGTTATGCGTTATGCGTTATGCGTTATGCGTTATGCGTTATGCGTTATGCGTTATGCGTTAAGCGTTATGCGTTATGCGTTATGCGTTATGGGTTATGCGTTATGCGTTATGCGTTATGCGTTATGCGTTATGCGTTATGCGTTATGGGTTATGCGTTATGCGTTATGCGTTATGCGTTATGCGTTATGCGTTAAGCGTTATGTGTTATGCATTATGCGTTATGCGTTATGCGTTATGCGTTATGCGTTATGCGTTATGCGTTATGCGTTATGCGTTATGCGTTATGCGTTATGCGTTATGCGTTATGCGTTATGCGATATGCGTCATGCGTTAAGCGTTATGTGTTATGCATTATGCGTTATCCGTTATGCGTTATGCGTTATGCGTTGTGCGTTATGCGTTATGCGTTATGCGTTATGCGTTATGCGTTATGCGTTATGCGTTATGCGTTGTGCGTTATGCGTTATGCGTTATGCGTTATGCGTTATGCGTTATGCGTTATGCGTTATGCGTTATGCGTTATGCGTTATGCGTTAAGCGTTATGCGTTATGCGTTATGCGTTATGGGTTATGCGTTATGCGTTATGCGTTATGCGTTATGCGTTATGCGTTATGCGTTATGGGTTATGCGTTATGCGTTATGCGTTATGCGTTATGCGTTATGCGTTATGCGTTATGCGTTATGCGTTATGCGTTATGCGTTATGCGTTATGCGTTATGCGTTATGCGTTATGCGTTATGCGTTATGCGTTATGCGTTATGCGTTATGCGTTATGCGTTATGCGTTATGCGTTATGCGTTATGCGTTATGCGTTATGCGTTATGCGTTATGCGTTATGCGTTATGCGTTATGCGTTATGCGTTATGCGTTATGCGTTATGCGTTATGCGTTATGCGTTATGCGTTATGCGTTATGCGTTATGCGTTATGCGTTATGCGTTATGCGTTATGCGTTATGCGTTATGCGTTATGCGTTAAGCATTATGACTTTTTCATTGAGCGTTATGCGTTATGACTTTTCCATTGAGCGTTATGCGTTATTCGTTATGGGTTATGCGTTATGGGTTATGCGTTATGCGTTATGCGTTATGCGTTATGCGTTATGCGTTATGCGTTATGCGTTATGCGTTATGCGTTATGCGTTATGCGTTATGCGTTATGCGTTATGCGTTATGCGTTATGCGTTATGCGTTATGCGTTATGCGTTATGCGTTATGCGTTATGCGTTATGCGTTATGCGTTATGCGTTATGCGTTATGCGTTATGCGTTATGCGTTATGCGTTATGCGTTATGCGTTATGCGTTATGCGTTATGCGTTATGCGTTATGCGTTATGCGTTAAGCATTATGACTTTTTCATTGAGCGTTATGCGATATGACTTTTCCATTGAGCGTTATGCGTTATTCGTTATGGGTTATGCGTTATGGGTTATGCGTTATGCGTTATGCGTTATGCGTTATGCGTTATGCGTTATGCGTTATGCGTTATGCTTTATGCGTTATGCGTTATGCGTTATCCGTTATGCGTTATGCGTTATGCGTTATGCGTTATGCGTTATGCGTTATGCGTTATGCGTTATGCGTTATGCGTTATGCGTTATGTGTTATGCGTTATGCGTTATGCGTTATGCGTTAGGCGTTATGCGTTATGCGTTACGCGTTACGCGTTATGCGTTATGCGTTATGCGTTATGCGTTATGCGGTATGCGTTACGCGTTATGCGTTACGCGTTATGCGTAATGCGTTATGCGTTATGCGTTATGCGTTATGCGTTATGCGATGTGCGTTATGCGTTATGCGTTATGCGTTATGCGTAATGCGTTATGCATTATGCGTTATGCGTTATGCGTTATGCGTTATGCGTTATGCGTTATGCGTTATGCGTTATGCGTTATGCGTTATGCGATGTGCGTTATGCGTTATGCGTTATGCGTTATGCGTTATGCGTTATGCGTTATGCGTTATGCGTTATGCGTTATGCGTTAAGCATTATGACTTTTTCATTGAGCGTTATGCGTTATGACTTTTCCATTGAGCGTTATGCGTTATTCGTTATGGGTTATGCGTTATGGGTTTTGCATTATGCGTTATGCGTTATGCGTTATGCGTTATGCGTTATGCGTTATGCGTTATGCGTTATGCGTTATGCGTTATGCGTTATGCGTTATGCGTTATGCGTTATGCGTTATGCGTTATGCGTTATGCGTTATGCGTTATGCGTTATGCGTTATGCGTTATGCGTTATGCGTTATGCGTTATGCGTTATGCGTTATGCGTTATGCGTTATGCGTTATGCGTTATGCGTTATGCGTTATGCGTTATGCGTTATGCGTTATGCGTTATGCGTTATGCGTTATGCGATATGCGTTATTCGTTATGCGTTATGCGTTATGCGATATGCGTCATGCGTTAAGCGTTATGTGTTATGCATTATGCGTTATCCGTTATGCGTTATGCGTTATGCGTTGTGCGTTATGCGTTATGCGTGTTGTGCGTTATGCGTTATGCGTTATGCGTTATGCGTTATGCGTTATGCGTTATGCGATGTGCGTTATGCGTTATGCGTTATGCGTTATGCGTTATGCGTTATGCGTTATGCGTTATGCGTTATGCGTTATGCGTTATGCGTTATGCGTTATGCGTTATGCGTTATGCGTTATGCGTTATGCGTTATGCGTTATGCGTTATGCGTTATGCGTTAAGCATTATGACTTTTTCATTGTGCGTTATGCGATATGACTTTTCCATTGAGCGTTATGCGTTATTCGTTATGGGTTATGCGTTATGGGTTATGCGTTATGCGTTATGCGTTATGCGTTATGCGTTATGCGTTATGCGTTATGCTTTATGCGTTATGCGTTATGCGTTATCCGTTATGCGTTATGCGTTATGCGTTATGCGTTATGCGTTATGCGTTATGCGTTATGCGTTATGCGTTATGCGTTATGCGTTATGTGTTATGCGTTATGCGTTATGCGTTATGCGTTAGGCGTTATGCGTTATGCGTTACGCGTTACGCGTTATGCGTTATGCGTTATGCGTTATGCGTTATGCGGTATGCGTTACGCGTTATGCGTTACGCGTTATGCGTAATGCGTTATGCGTTATGCGTTATGCGTTATGCGTTATGCGATGTGCGTTATGCGTTATGCGTTATGCGTTATGCGTAATGCGTTATGCATTATGCGTTATGCGTTATGCGTTATGCGTTATACGTTATGCGTTATGCGTTATGCGTTATGTGTTATGCGTTATGCGTTATGTGTTATGCGTTGTGCTTTACGGGTTATGCGATATGCGTTATGCGTTCTGACTTTTTCATTGAGCGTTATGCGTTATGCGTAATGCGTTATGCGTAATGCGTTATGCGATGTGCGTTATGCGTTATGCGTTATGCGTTATGCGTAATGCGTTATGCATTATGCGTTATGCGTTATGCGTTATGCGTTATGCGTTATGCGTTATGCGTTATGCGTTATGCGTTATGCGTTATGCGATGTGCGTTATGCGTTATGCGTTATGCGTTATGCGTTATGCGTTATGCGTTATGCGTTATGCGTTATGCGTTATGCGTTATGCGTTAAGCATTATGACTTTTTCATTGAGCGTTATGCGTTATGACTTTTCCATTGAGCGTTATGCGTTATTCGTTATGGGTTATGCGTTATGGGTTATGCATTATGCGTTATGCGTTATGCGTTATGCGTTATGCGTTATGCGTTATGCGTTATGCGTTATGCGTTATGCGTTATGCGTTATGCGTTATGCGTTATGCGTTATGCGTTATGCGTTATGCGTTATGCGTTATGCGTTATGCGTTATGCGTTATGCGTTATGCGTTATGCGTTATGCGTTATGCGTTATGCGTTATGCGTTATGCGTTATGCGTTATGCGTTATGCGTTATGCGTTATGCGTTATGCGTTATGCGTTATGCGTTAAGCATTATGACTTTTTCATTGAGCGTTATGCGTTATGACTTTTCCATTGAGCGTTATGCGTTATTCGTTATGGGTTATGCGTTATGGGTTATGCATTATGCGTTATGCGTTATGCGTTATGCGTTATGTGTTATGCATTATGCGTTATCCGTTATGCGTTATGCGTTATGCGTTGTGCGTTATGCGTTATGCGTTATGCGTTATGCGTTATGCGTTATGCGTTATGCGTTATGCGATGTGCGTTATGCGTTATGCGTTATGCGTTATGCGTTATGCGTTATGCGTTATGCGTTATGCGTTATGCGTTATGCGTTATGCGTTATGCGTTATGCGTTATGCGTTATGCGTTATGCGTTATGCGTTATGCGTTATGCGTTATGCGTTATGCGTTATGCGTTAAGCATTATGACTTTTTCATTGTGCGTTATGCGATATGACTTTTCCATTGAGCGTTATGCGTTATTCGTTATGGGTTATGCGTTATGGGTTATGCGTTATGCGTTATGCGTTATGCGTTATGCGTTATGCGTTATGCGTTATGCTTTATGCGTTATGCGTTATGCGTTATCCGTTATGCGTTATGCGTTATGCGTTATGCGTTATGCGTTATGCGTTATGCGTTATGCGTTATGCGTTATGCGTTATGCGTTATGTGTTATGCGTTATGCGTTATGCGTTATGCGTTAGGCGTTATGCGTTATGCGTTACGCGTTACGCGTTATGCGTTATGCGTTATGCGTTATGCGTTATGCGGTATGCGTTACGCGTTATGCGTTACGCGTTATGCGTAATGCGTTATGCGTTATGCGTTATGCGTTATGCGTTATGCGTTATGCGATGTGCGTTATGCGTTATGCGTTATGCGTTATGCGTAATGCGTTATGCGTTATGCGTTATGCGATGTGCGTTATGCGTTATGCGTTATGCGTTATGCGTTATGCGTTATGCGTTATGCGTTATGCGTTATGCGTTATGCGTTAAGCATTATGACTTTTTCATTGAGCGTTATGCGTTATGACTTTTCCATTGAGCGTTATGCGTTATTCGTTATGGGTTATGCGTTATGGGTTATGCATTATGCGTTATGCGTTATGCGTTATGCGTTATGCGTTATGCGTTATGTGTTATGCGTTATGCGTTATGCGTTATGCGTTATGCGTTATGCGTTATGCGTTATGCGTTATGCGTTATGCGTTATGCGTTATGCGTTATGCGTTATGCGTTATGCGTTATGCGTTATGCGTTATGCGTTATGCGTTATGCGTTATGCGTTATGCGTTATGCGTTATGCGTTATGCGTTATGCGTTATGCGTTATGCGTTATGCGTTATGCGTTATGCGTTATGCGTTATGCGTTATGCGATATGCGTTATTCGTTATGCGTTATGCGTTATGCGATATGCGTCATGCGTTAAGCGTTATGTGTTATGCATTATGCGTTATCCGTTATGCGTTATGCGTTATGCGTTATGCGTTATGCTTTATGCGTTATGCGTTATGCGTTATCCGTTATGCGTTATGCGTTATGCGTTATGCGTTATGCGTTATGCGTTATGCGATATGCGTCATGCGTTAAGCGTTATGTGTTATGCATTATGCGTTATCCGTTATGCGTTATGCGTTATGCGTTGTGCGTTATGCGTTATGCGTTATGCGTTATGCGTTATGCGTTATGCGTTATGCGTTATGCGTTATGCGTTGTGCGTTATGCGTTATGCGTTATGCGTTATGCGTTATGCGTTATGCGTTATGCGTTATGCGTTATGCGTTATGCGTTATGCGTTATGCGTTATGCGTTATGCGTTATGCGTTATGCGTTATGCGTTATGCGTTATGCGTTATGCGTTATGCGTTATGCGTTATGCGTTATGCGTTATGCGTTATGCGTTATGCGTTATGGGTTATGCGTTATGCGTTATGCGTTATGCGTTATGCGTTATGCGTTATGCGTTATGCGTTATGCGTTATGCGTTATGCGTTATGCGTTTAGCGTTATGCGTTATGCGTTATGCGTTATGCGTTATGCGTTATGCGTTATGCGTTATGCGTTATGCGTTATGCGTTATGCGTTATGCGTTATGCGTTATGCGTCATGCGTTAAGCGTTATGTGTTATGCATTATGCGTTATCCGTTATGCGTTATGCGTTATGCGTTGTGCGTTATGCGTTATGCGTTATGCGTTATGCGTTATGCGTTATGCGTTATGCGTTATGCGATGTGCGTTATGCGTTATGCGTTATGCGTTATGCGTTATGCGTTATGCGTTATGCGTTATGCGTTATGCGTTATGCGTTATGCGTTATGCGTTATGCGTTATGCGTTATGCGTTATGCGTTATGCGTTATGCGTTATGCGTTATGCGTTATGCGTTAAGCATTATGACTTTTTCATTGTGCGTTATGCGATATGACTTTTCCATTGAGCGTTATGCGTTATTCGTTATGGGTTATGCGTTATGGGTTATGCGTTATGCGTTATGCGTTATGCGTTATGCGTTATGCGTTATGCGTTATGCTTTATGCGTTATGCGTTATGCGTTATCCGTTATGCGTTATGCGTTATGCGTTATGCGTTATGCGTTATGCGTTATGCGTTATGCGTTATGCGTTATGCGTTATGCGTTATGTGTTATGCGTTATGCGTTATGCGTTATGCGTTAGGCGTTATGCGTTATGCGTTACGCGTTACGCGTTATGCGTTATGCGTTATGCGTTATGCGTTATGCGGTATGCGTTACGCGTTATGCGTTACGCGTTATGCGTAATGCGTTATGCGTTATGCGTTATGCGTTATGCGTTATGCGTTATGCGATGTGCGTTATGCGTTATGCGTTATGCGTTATGCGTAATGCGTTATGCATTATGCGTTATGCGTTATGCGTTATGCGTTATACGTTATGCGTTATGCGTTATGCGTTATGTGTTATGCGTTATGCGTTATGTGTTATGCGTTGTGCTTTACGGGTTATGCGATATGCGTTATGCGTTCTGACTTTTTCATTGAGCGTTATGCGTTATGCGTAATGCGTTATGCGTAATGCGTTATGCGTTATGCGTTATGGGTTATGCGTTATGCGTTATGCGTTATGCGTTATGCGTTATGCGTTATGCGTTATGCGTTATGCGTTATGCGTTATGCGTTATGCGTTATGCGTTATGCGTAATGCGTTATGCGTTATGCGTTATGGGTTATGCGTTATGCGTTATGCGTTATGCGTTATGCGTTATGCGTTATGCGTTATGCGTTATGCGTTATGCGTTATGCGTTATGCGTTATGCGTTATGCGTTATGCGTTATGCGTTATGCGTTATGCGTTATGCGTTATGCGTTATGCGTTATGCGTTATGCGTTATGCGTTATGCGTTATGCGTTACGCGTTACGCGTTATGCGTTATGCGTTATGCGTTATGCGTTATGCGTTACGCGTTATGCGTTACGCGTTATGCGTTACGCGTTATGCGTTATGCGTTATGCGTTATGCGTTATGCGTTATGCGTTATGCGTTATGCGTTATGCGTTATGCGTTATGCGTTATGCGTTAAGCGTTATGCGAAATGCGTTATGCGTTATGCGTTATGCGTTATGCGTTATGCGTTATGCGTTATGCGTTATGCGTTATGCGTTATGCGTTATGCGTTATGCGTTATGCGTTATGCGTTATGCGTTATGCGTTATGCGTTATGCGTTATGCGTTATGCGTTATGCGTTATGCGTTATGCGTTATGCGTTATGCGTTATGCGTTATGCGTTATGCGTTATGCGTTATGCGTTATGCGTTATGCGTTATGCGTTATGCGTTATGCGTTATGCGTTAAGCGTTATACGTTATGCGTTATGCGTTATGTGTTATGCGTTATGCGTTATGTGTTATGCGTTGTGCTTTACGGGTTATGCGATATGCGTTATGCGTTATGACTTTTTCATTGAGCGTCATGCGATATGCGTCATGCGTTATGCGTTATGCGTTATGCGTTATGCGTTATGCGTTATGCGTTATGCGTTATGCGTTATGCGTTATGCGTTATGCGTTATGCGTTATGCGTTATGCGTTATGCGTTATGCGTTAAGCGTTATGCGAAATGCGTTATGCGTTATGCGTTATGCGTTATGCGTTATGCGTTATGCGTTATGCGTTATGCGTTATGCGTTATGCGTTATGCGTTATGCGTTATGCGTTATGCGTTATGCGTTATGCGTTATGCGTTATGCGTTATGCGTTATGCGTTATGCGTTATGCGTTATGCGTTATGCGTTATGCGTTATGCGTTATGCGTTATGCGTTATGCGTTATGCGTTATGCGTTATGCGTTATGCGTTATGCGTTATGCGTTATGCGTTATGCGTTATGCGTTATGCGTTATGCGTTATGCGTTAAGCGTTATACGTTATGCGTTATGCGTTATGTGTTATGCGTTATGCGTTATGTGTTATGCGTTGTGCTTTACGGGTTATGCGATATGCGTTATGCGTTATGACTTTTTCATTGAGCGTCATGCGATATGCGTCATGCGTTATGCGTTATGCGTTATGCGTTATGCGTTATGCGTTATGCGTTATGCGTTATGCGTTATGCGTTATGCGTTATGCGTTATGCGTTATGCGTTATGCGTTAAGCGTTATGCGTTATGCGTTATGCGTTATGCGTTATGCGTTATGCGTTATGCGTTATGCGTTATGCGTTATGCGTTATGCGTTATGCGTTATGCGTTATGCGTTATGCGTTATGCGTTATGCGTTATGCGTTATGCGTTATGCGTTATGCGTTATGCGTTATGCGTTATGCGTTATGCGTTATGCGTTATGCGTTATGCGTTATGCGTTATGCGTTATGCGTTATGCGTTATGCGTTATGCGTTATGCGTTATGCGTTATGCGTTATGCGTTATGCGTTATGCGTTATGCGTTATGCGTTATGCGTTATGCGTTATGCGTTATGCGTTATGCGTTATGCGTTATGCGTTATGCGTTATGCGTTATGCGTTATGCGTTATGCGTTATGCGTTATGCGTTATGCGTTATGCGTTATGCGTTATGCGTTATGCGTTATGCGTTATGCGTTATGCGTTATGCGTTATGCGTTATGCGTTATGCGTTATGCGTTAAGCGTTATACGTTATGCGTTATGCGTTATGTGTTATGCGTTATGCGTTATGTGTTATGCGTTGTGCTTTACGGGTTATGCGATATGCGTTATGCGTTATGACTTTTTCATTGAGCGTCATGCGATATGCGTTATGGTCTATGCGTTACGCGTTATGCGTTATGCGTTATGCGCTATGCGTTATGCGTTATGCGTTATGCGTTATGCGTTATGCGTTATGCGTTATGCGTTATGCGTTATGCGTTATGCGTTATGCGTTATGCGTTATGCGTTATGCGTTATGCGTTATGCGTTATGCGTTATGCGTTATGCGTTATGCGTTATGCGTTATGCGTTATGCGTTATGCGTTATGCGTTATGCGTTATGCGTTATTCGTTATGGGTTATGCGTTATGCGTTATGCGTTATGCGTTATGCGTTATGCGTTATCCGTTATGCGTTATGCGTTGTGCGTTGTGCGTTGTGCGTTGTGCGTTGTGCGTTATGCGTTATGCGTTATGCGTTATGCGTTATGCGTTATGCGTTATGCGTTATGCGTTATGCGTTATGCGTTATGCGTTATGCGTTATGCGTTATGCGTTAAGCGTTATGCGTTATGCGTTATGCGTTATGCGTTATGCGTTATGCGTTATGCGTTATGCGTTATGCGTTAAGCGTTATGCGAAATGCGTTATGCGTTATGCGTTATGCGTTATGCGTTATGCGTTATGCGTTATGCGTTATGCGTTATGCGTTATGCGTTATGCGTTATGCGTTATGCGTTATGCGTTATGCGTTATGCGTTATGCGTTATGCGTTATGCGTTATGCGTTATGCGTTATGCGTTATGCGTTATGCGTTATGCGTTATGCGTTATGCGTTATGCGTTATGTGTTATGCGTTATGCGTTATGCGTTATGCGTTATGCGTTAGGCGTTAATGCGTTATGCGTTACGCGTTACGCGTTATGCGTTATGCGTTATGCGTTATGCGTTATGCGGTATGCGTTACGCGTTATGCGTTACGCGTTATGCGTTATGCGTTATGCGTTATGCGTTATGCGTTATGCGTTATGCGTTATGCGTTATGCGTTATGCGTTATGCGTTATGCGATGTGCGTTATGCGTTATGCGTTATGCGTAATGCGTTATGCATTATGCGTTATGCGTTATGCGTTATGCGTTATACGTTATGCGTTATGCGTTATGTGTTATGCGTTATGCGTTATGTGTTATGCGTTGTGCTTTACGTGTTATGCGATATGCGTTATGCGTTATGACTTTTTCATTGAGCGTTATGCGTTATGCGATATGCGTTATGCGTTATGCGTTATGCGTTATGCGTTATGCGTTATGCGTTATGCGTTATGCGTTATGCGTTATGCGTTATGCGTTATGCGTTATGCGTTATGCGTTATGCGTTATGCGTTATGCGTTATGCGTTATGCGTTATGCGTTATGCGTTAAGCGTTATACGTTATGCGATATGCGTTATGCGTTATGCGTTATGCGTTATGCGTTATGCGTTATGCGTTATGCGTTATGCGTTATGCGTTATGCGTTATGCGTTATGCGTTATGCGTTATGCGTTATGCGTTAAGCGTTATACGTTATGCGATATGCGTTATGCGTTATGCGTTATGCGTTATGCGTTATGCGTTATGCGTTATGCGTTATGCGTTATGCGTTATGCGTTATGCGTTATGCGTTATGCGTTATGCGTTATGCGTTATGCGTTATGCGTTATGCGTTATGCGTTATGCGTTATGCGTTATGCGTTATGCGTTATGCGTTATGCGTTACGCGTTGTGCGTAATGCGTTATGCGTTATGCGTTATGCGTTATGCGTTATGCGATGTGCGTTATGCGTTATGCGTTATGCGTTATGCGTTATGCGTTATGCGTAATGCGTTATGCATTATGCGTTATGCGTTATGCGTTATGCGTTATACGTTATGCGTTATGCGTTATGCGTTATGTGTTATGCGTTATGCGTTATGTGTTATGCGTTGTGCTTTACGGGTTATGCGATATGCGTTATGCGTTCTGACTTTTTCATTGAGCGTTATGCGTTATGCGTAATGCGTTATGCGTAATGCGTTATGCGTTATGCGTTATGGGTTATGCGTTATGCGTTATGCGTTATGCGTTATGCGTTATGCGTTATGCGTTATGCGTTATGCGTTATGCGTTATGCGTTATGCGTTATGCGTTATGCGTTATGCGTAATGCGTTATGCGTTATGCGTTATGGGTTATGCGTTATGCGTTATGCGTTATGCGTTATGCGTTATGCGTTATGCGTTATGCGTTATGCGTTATGCGTTATGCGTTATGCGTTATGCGTTATGCGTTATGCGTTATGCGTTATGCGTTATGCGTTATGCGTTATGCGTTATGCGTTATGCGTTATGCGTTATGCGTTATGCGTTATGCGTTATGCGTTATGCGTTATGCGTTATGCGTTATGCGTTATGCGTTAAGCGTTATGCGAAATGCGTTATGCGTAATGCGTTATGCGTTATGCGTTATGGGTTATGCGTTATGCGTTATGCGTTATGCGTTATGCGTTATGCGTTATGCGTTATGCGTTATGCGTTATGCGTAATGCGTTATGCGTTATGCGTTATGGGTTATGCGTTATGCGTTATGCGTTATGCGTTATGCGTTATGCGTTATGCGTTATGCGTTATGCGTTACGCGTTATGCGTTACGCGTTATGCGTTACGCGTTATGCGTTATGCGTTATGCGTAATGCGTTATGCGTAATGCGTTATGCGTTATGCGTTATGGGTTATGCGTTATGCGTTATGCGTTATGCGTTATGCGTTATGCGTTATGCGTTATGCGTTATGCGTTATGCGTTATGCGTTATGCGTTATGCGTTATGCGTAATGCGTTATGCGTTATGCGTTATGGGTTATGCGTTATGCGTTATGCGTTATGCGTTATGCGTTATGCGTTATGCGTTATGCGTTATGCGTTACGCGTTATGCGTTACGCGTTATGCGTTACGCGTTATGCGTTATGCGTTATGCGTTATGCGTTATGCGTTATGCGTTATGCGTTATGCGTTATGCGTTATGCGTTATGCGTTATGCGTTATGCGTTATGCGTTATGCGTTAAGCGTTATGCGAAATGCGTTATGCGTTATGCGTTATGCGTTATGCGTTATGCGTTATGCGTTATGCGTTATGCGTTATGCGTTATGCGTTATGCGTTATGCGTTATGCGTTATGCGTTATGCGTTATGCGTTATGCGTTATGCGTTATGCGTTATGCGTTATGCGTTATGCGTTATGCGTTATGCGTTATGCGTTATGCGTTATGCGTTATGCGTTATGCGTTATGCGTTAAGCGTTATACGTTATGCGTTATGCGTTATGTGTTATGCGTTATGCGTTATGTGTTATGCGTTGTGCTTTACGGGTTATGCGATATGCGTTATGCGTTATGACTTTTTCATTGAGCGTCATGCGATATGCGTCATGCGTTATGCGTTATGCGTTATGCGTTATGCGTTATGCGTTATGCGTTATGCGTTATGCGTTATGCGTTATGCGTTATGCGTTATGCGTTATGCGTTATGCGTTATGCGTTAAGCGTTATGCGAAATGCGTTATGCGTTATGCGTTATGCGTTATGCGTTATGCGTTATGCGTTATGCGTTATGCGTTATGCGTTATGCGTTATGCGTTATGCGTTATGCGTTATGCGTTATGCGTTATGCGTTATGCGTTATGCGTTATGCGTTATGCGTTATGCGTTATGCGTTATGCGTTATGCGTTATGCGTTATGCGTTATGCGTTATGCGTTATGCGTTATGCGTTATGCGTTATGCGTTATGCGTTATGCGTTATGCGTTATGCGTTATGCGTTATGCGTTATGCGTTATGCGTTATGCGTTATGCGTTATGCGTTATGCGTTATGCGTTATGCGTTATGCGTTAAGCGTTATACGTTATGCGTTATGCGTTATGTGTTATGCGTTATGCGTTATGTGTTATGCGTTGTGCTTTACGGGTTATGCGATATGCGTTATGCGTTATGACTTTTTCATTGAGCGTCATGCGATATGCGTTATGCGTCATGCGATATGCGTTACGTGTTATGCGTTATGCGTTATGCGCTATGCGTTATGCGTTATGCGTTATGCGTTATGCGTTATGCGTTATGCGTTATGCGTTATGCGTTATGCGTTATGCGTTATGCGTTATGCGTTATGCGTTATGCGTTATGCGTTATGCGTTATGCGTTATGCGTTATGCGTTATGCGTTATGCGTTATGCGTTATGCGTTATGCGTTATGCGTTATGCGTTATTCGTTATGGGTTATGCGTTATGCGTTATGCGTTATGCGTTATGCGTTATGCGTTATCCGTTATGCGTTATGCGTTATGCGTTGTGCGTTGTGCGTTGTGCGTTGTGCGTTGTGCGTTATGCGTTATGCGTTATGCGTTATGCGTTATGCGTTATGCGTTATGCGTTATGCGTTATGCGTTATGCGTTATGCGTTATGCGTTATGCGTTAAGCGTTATGCGTTATGCGTTATGCGTTATGCGTTATGCGTTATGCGTTATGCGTTATGCGTTAAGCGTTATGCGAAATGCGTTATGCGTTATGCGTTATGCGTTATGCGTTATGCGTTATGCGTTATGCGTTATGCGTTATGCGTTATGCGTTATGCGTTATGCGTTATGCGTTATGCGTTATGCGTTATGCGTTATGCGTTATGCGTTATGCGTTATGCGTTATGCGTTATGCGTTATGCGTTATGCGTTATGCGTTATGCGTTATGCGTTATGCGTTATGCGTTATGCGTTATGCGTTATGCGTTATGCGTTATGTGTTATGCGTTATGCGTTATGCGTTATGCGTTATGCGTTAGGCGTTAATGCGTTATGCGTTACGCGTTACGCGTTATGCGTTATGCGTTATGCGTTATGCGTTATGCGGTATGCGTTACGCGTTATGCGTTACGCGTTATGCGTTATGCGTTATGCGTTATGCGTTATGCGTTATGCGTTATGCGTTATGCGTTATGCGTTATGCGTTATGCGTTATGCGTTATGCGTTATGCGTTATGCGTTATGCGTTATGCGTTATGCGTTATGCGTTATGCGTTATGCGTTATGCGTTATGCGTTATGCGTTATGCGTTATGCGTTATGCGTTATGCGTTATGCGTTATGCGTTATGCGTTATGCGTTATGCGTTATGCGTTATGCGTTATGCGTTATGCGTTAAGCGTTACACGTTATGCGTTATGCGTTATGTGTTATGCGTTATGCGTTATGTGTTATGCGTTGTGCTTTACGGGTTATGCGATATGCGTTATGCGTTATGACTTTTTCATTGAGCGTCATGCGATATGCGTCATGCGTTATGCGTTATGCGTTATGCGTTATGCGTTATGCGTTATGCGTTATGCGTTATGCGTTATGCGTTATGCGTTATGCGTTATGCGTTAAGCGTTATGCGAAATGCGTTATGCGTTATGCGTTATGCGTTATGCGTTATGCGTTATGCGTTATGCGTTATGCGTTATGCGTTATGCGTTATGCGTTATGCGTTATGCGTTATGCGTTATGCGTTATGCGTTATGCGTTATGCGTTATGCGTTATGCGTTATGCGTTATGCGTTATGCGTTATGCGTTAAGCGTTATACGTTATGCGTTATGCGTTATGTGTTATGCGTTATGCGTTATGTGTTATGCGTTGTGCTTTACGGGTTATGCGATATGCGTTATGCGTTATGACTTTTTCATTGAGCGTCATGCGATATGCGTTATGCGTCATGCGATATGCGTTACGCGTTATGCGTTATGCGTTATGCGTTATGCGTTATTCGTTATGGGTTATGCGTTATGCGTTATGCGTTATGCGTTATGCGTTATGCGTTATCCGTTATGCGTTATGCGTTATGCGTTGTGCGTTGTGCGTTGTGCGTTGTGCGTTGTGCGTTATGCGTTATGCGTTATGCGTTATGCGTTATGCGTTATGCGTTATGCGTTATGCGTTATGCGTTATGCGTTATGCGTTATGCGTTATGCGTTATGCGTTAAGCGTTATGCGTTATGCGTTATGCGTTATGCGTTATGCGTTATGCGTTATGCGTTATGCGTTAAGCGTTATGCGAAATGCGTTATGCGTTATGCGTTATGCGTTATGCGTTATGCGTTATGCGTTATGCGTTATGCGTTATGCGTTATGCGTTATGCGTTATGCGTTATGCGTTATGCGTTATGCGTTATGCGTTATGCGTTATGCGTTATGCGTTATGCGTTATGCGTTATGCGTTATGCGTTATGCGTTATGCGTTATGCGTTATGCGTTATGCGTTATGCGTTATGCGTTATGTGTTATGCGTTATGCGTTATGCGTTATGCGTTATGCGTTAGGCGTTAATGCGTTATGCGTTACGCGTTACGCGTTATGCGTTATGCGTTATGCGTTATGCGTTATGCGGTATGCGTTACGCGTTATGCGTTACGCGTTATGCGTTATGCGTTATGCGTTATGCGTTATGCGTTATGCGTTATGCGTTATGCGTTATGCGTTATGCGTTATGCGTTATGCGTTATGCGTTATGCGTTATGCGTTATGCGTTATGCGTTATGCGTTATGCGTTATGCGTTATGCGTTATGCGTTATGCGTTATGCGTTATGCGTTATGCGTTATGCGTTATGCGTTATGCGTTATGCGTTATGCGTTATGCGTTATGCGTTATGCGTTATGCGTTATGCGTTAAGCGTTACACGTTATGCGTTATGCGTTATGTGTTATGCGTTATGCGTTATGTGTTATGCGTTGTGCTTTACGGGTTATGCGATATGCGTTATGCGTTATGACTTTTTCATTGAGCGTCATGCGATATGCGTCATGCGTTATGCGTTATGCGTTATGCGTTATGCGTTATGCGTTATGCGTTATGCGTTATGCGTTATGCGTTATGCGTTATGCGTTATGCGTTAAGCGTTATGCGAAATGCGTTATGCGTTATGCGTTATGCGTTATGCGTTATGCGTTATGCGTTATGCGTTATGCGTTATGCGTTATGCGTTATGCGTTATGCGTTATGCGTTATGCGTTATGCGTTATGCGTTATGCGTTATGCGTTATGCGTTATGCGTTATGCGTTATGCGTTATGCGTTATGCGTTATGCGTTATGCGTTATGCGTTATGCGTTATGCGTTATGCGTTATGCGTTATGCGTTATGCGTTATGCGTTATGCGTTATGCGTTATGCGTTATGCGTTATGCGTTATGCGTTATGCGTTATGCGTTATGCGTTATGCGTTATGCGTTATGCGTTATGCGTTATGCGTTATGCGTTATGCGTTATGCGTTATGCGTTATGCGTTATGCGTTATGCGTTATGCGTTAAGCGTTATACGTTATGCGTTATGCGTTATGTGTTATGCGTTATGCGTTATGTGTTATGCGTTGTGCTTTACGGGTTATGCGATATGCGTTATGCGTTATGACTTTTTCATTGAGCGTCATGCGATATGCGTTATGCGTCATGCGATATGCGTTACGCGTTATGCGTTATGCGTTATGCGCTATGCGTTATGCGTTATGCGTTATGCGTTATGCGTTATGCGTTATGCGTTATGCGTTATGCGTTATGCGTTATGCGTTATGCGTTATGCGTTATGCGTTATGCGTTATGCGTTATGCGTTATGCGTTATGCGTTATGCGTTATGCGTTATGCGTTATGCGTTATGCGTTATGCGTTATGCGTTATGCGTTATGCGTTATTCGTTATGGGTTATGCGTTATGCGTTATGCGTTATGCGTTATGCGTTATGCGTTATCCGTTATGCGTTATGCGTTATGCGTTGTGCGTTGTGCGTTGTGCGTTGTGCGTTGTGCGTTATGCGTTATGCGTTATGCGTTATGCGTTATGCGTTATGCGTTATGCGTTATGCGTTATGCGTTATGCGTTATGCGTTATGCGTTATGCGTTATGCGTTAAGCGTTATGCGTTATGCGTTATGCGTTATGCGTTATGCGTTATGCGTTATGCGTTATGCGTTATGCGTTAAGCGTTATGCGAAATGCGTTATGCGTTATGCGTTATGCGTTATGCGTTATGCGTTATGCGTTATGCGTTATGCGTTATGCGTTATGCGTTATGCGTTATGCGTTATGCGTTATGCGTTATGCGTTATGCGTTATGCGTTATGCGTTATGCGTTATGCGTTATGCGTTATGCGTTATGCGTTATGCGTTATGCGTTATGCGTTATGCGTTATGCGTTATGCGTTATGCGTTATGCGTTATGCGTTATGCGTTATGCGTTATGTGTTATGCGTTATGCGTTATGCGTTATGCGTTATGCGTTAGGCGTTAATGCGTTATGCGTTACGCGTTACGCGTTATGCGTTATGCGTTATGCGTTATGCGTTATGCGGTATGCGTTACGCGTTATGCGTTACGCGTTATGCGTTATGCGTTATGCGTTATGCGTTATGCGTTATGCGTTATGCGTTATGCGTTATGCGTTATGCGTTATGCGTTATGCGTTATGCGTTATGCGATGTGCGTTATGCGTTATGCGTTATGCGTTATGCGTAATGCGTTATGCATTATGCGTTATGCGTTATGCGTTATGCGTTATACGTTATGCGTTATGCGTTATGTGTTATGCGTTATGCGTTATGTGTTATGCGTTGTGCTTTACGTGTTATGCGATATGCGTTATGCGTTATGACTTTTTCATTGAGCGTTATGCGTTATGCGATATGCGTTATGCGTTATGCGTTATGCGTTATGCGTTATGCGTTATGCGTTATGCGTTATGCGTTATGCGTTATGCGTTATGCGTTATGCGTTATGCGTTATGCGTTATGCGTTATGCGTTATGCGTTATGCGTTATGCGTTATGCGTTATGCGTTATGCGTTATGCGTTATGCGTTATGCGTTATGCGTTATGCGTTATGCGTTATGCGTTATGCGTTATGCGTTATGCGTTATGCGTTATGCGTTATGCGTTATGCGTTATGCGTTATGCGTTATGCGTTATGCGTTATGCGTTATGCGTTATGCGTTATGCGTTATGCGTTATGCGTTATGCGTTAAGCGTTACACGTTATGCGTTATGCGTTATGTGTTATGCGTTATGCGTTATGTGTTATGCGTTGTGCTTTACGGGTTATGCGATATGCGTTATGCGTTATGACTTTTTCATTGAGCGTCATGCGATATGCGTCATGCGTTATGCGTTATGCGTTATGCGTTATGCGTTATGCGTTATGCGTTATGCGTTATGCGTTATGCGTTATGCGTTATGCGTTATGCGTTATGCGTTAAGCGTTATGCGAAATGCGTTATGCGTTATGCGTTATGCGTTATGCGTTATGCGTTATGCGTTATGCGTTATGCGTTATGCGTTATGCGTTATGCGTTATGCGTTATGCGTTATGCGTTATGCGTTATGCGTTATGCGTTATGCGTTATGCGTTATGCGTTATGCGTTATGCGTTATGCGTTATGCGTTATGCGTTATGCGTTATGCGTTATGCGTTATGCGTTATGCGTTATGCGTTATGCGTTATGCGTTATGCGTTATGCGTTATGCGTTATGCGTTATGCGTTATGCGTTATGCGTTATGCGTTATGCGTTATGCGTTATGCGTTATGCGTTATGCGTTATGCGTTATGCGTTATGCGTTATGCGTTATGCGTTATGCGTTATGCGTTATGCGTTATGCGTTATGCGTTATGCGTTAAGCGTTATACGTTATGCGTTATGCGTTATGTGTTATGCGTTATGCGTTATGTGTTATGCGTTGTGCTTTACGGGTTATGCGATATGCGTTATGCGTTATGACTTTTTCATTGAGCGTCATGCGATATGCGTTATGCGTCATGCGATATGCGTTACGCGTTATGCGTTATGCGTTATGCGCTATGCGTTATGCGTTATGCGTTATGCGTTATGCGTTATGCGTTATGCGTTATGCGTTATGCGTTATGCGTTATGCGTTATGCGTTATGCGTTATGCGTTATGCGTTATGCGTTATGCGTTATGCGTTATGCGTTATGCGTTATGCGTTATGCGTTATGCGTTATGCGTTATGCGTTATGCGTTATGCGTTATGCGTTATGCGTTATTCGTTATGGGTTATGCGTTATGCGTTATGCGTTATGCGTTATGCGTTATGCGTTATCCGTTATGCGTTATGCGTTATGCGTTGTGCGTTGTGCGTTGTGCGTTGTGCGTTGTGCGTTATGCGTTATGCGTTATGCGTTATGCGTTATGCGTTATGCGTTATGCGTTATGCGTTATGCGTTATGCGTTATGCGTTATGCGTTATGCGTTATGCGTTAAGCGTTATGCGTTATGCGTTATGCGTTATGCGTTATGCGTTATGCGTTATGCGTTATGCGTTATGCGTTAAGCGTTATGCGAAATGCGTTATGCGTTATGCGTTATGCGTTATGCGTTATGCGTTATGCGTTATGCGTTATGCGTTATGCGTTATGCGTTATGCGTTATGCGTTATGCGTTATGCGTTATGCGTTATGCGTTATGCGTTATGCGTTATGCGTTATGCGTTATGCGTTATGCGTTATGCGTTATGCGTTATGCGTTATGCGTTATGCGTTATGCGTTATGCGTTATGCGTTATGCGTTATGCGTTATGCGTTATGCGTTATGTGTTATGCGTTATGCGTTATGCGTTATGCGTTATGCGTTAGGCGTTAATGCGTTATGCGTTACGCGTTACGCGTTATGCGTTATGCGTTATGCGTTATGCGTTATGCGGTATGCGTTACGCGTTATGCGTTACGCGTTATGCGTTATGCGTTATGCGTTATGCGTTATGCGTTATGCGTTATGCGTTATGCGTTATGCGTTATGCGTTATGCGTTATGCGTTATGCGTTATGCGATGTGCGTTATGCGTTATGCGTTATGCGTTATGCGTAATGCGTTATGCATTATGCGTTATGCGTTATGCGTTATGCGTTATACGTTATGCGTTATGCGTTATGTGTTATGCGTTATGCGTTATGTGTTATGCGTTGTGCTTTACGTGTTATGCGATATGCGTTATGCGTTATGACTTTTTCATTGAGCGTTATGCGTTATGCGATATGCGTTATGCGTTATGCGTTATGCGTTATGCGTTATGCGTTATGCGTTATGCGTTATGCGTTATGCGTTATGCGTTATGCGTTATGCGTTATGCGTTATGCGTTATGCGTTATGCGTTATGCGTTATGCGTTATGCGTTATGCGTTATGCGTTATGCGTTATGCGTTATGCGTTATGCGTTATGCGTTATGCGTTATGCGATATGCGTTATGCGTTATGCGTTATGCGTTATGCGTTATGCGTTATGCGTAATGCGTTATGCGTTATGCGTTATGCGTTATGCGTTATGCGTTATGCGTTATGCGTTATGCGTTATGCGTTATGCGTTATGCGTTATGCGTTATGCGTTATGCGTTATGCGTTATGCGTTATGCGTTATGCGTTATGCGTTATGCGTTATGCGTTATGCGTTATGCGTTATGCGTTATGCGTTATGCGTTATGCGTTATGCGTTATGCGTTAAGCATTATGACTTTTTCATTGAGCGTTATGCGTTATGACTTTTCCATTGAGCGTTATGCGTTATTCGTTATGGGTTATGCGTTATGGGTTATGCGTTATGCGTTATGCGTTATGCGTTATGCGTTATGCGTTATGCGTCATGCGTCATGCGTCATGCGTTATGCGTTATGCGTTATGCGTTATGCGTTATGCGTTATGCGTTATGCGTTATGCGTTATGCGTTATGCGTTATGCGTTATGCGTTATGCGTTATGCGTTATGCGTCATGCGTCATGCGTCATGCGTTATGCGTTATGCGTTATGCGTTATGCGTTATGCGTTATGCGTTATGCGTTATGCGTTATGCGTTATGCGTTATGCGTTACGCGTTACGCGTTATGCGTTATGCGTTATGCGTTATGCGTTATGCGGTATGCGTTACGCGTTACGCGTTATGCGTTATGCGTTATGCGTTATGCGTCATGCGTTATGCGTTATGCGTTATGCGTTATGCGTTATGCGTTATGCGTTATGCGTTATGCGTTATGCGTTATGCGTTATGCGTTATGCGTTATGCGTTATGCGTTATGCGTTATGCGTTATGCGTTATGCGTTATGCGTTATGCGTTATGCGTTATGCGTTATGCGTTATGCGTTATGCGTTAAGCATTATGACTTTTTCATTGAGCGTTATGCGTTATGACTTTTCCATTGAGCGTTATGCGTTATTCGTTATGGGTTATGCGTTATGGGTTATGCGTTATGCGTTATGCGTTATGCGTTATGCGTTATGCGTTATGCGTCATGCGTCATGCGTTATGCGTTATGCGTTATGCCTTATGCGTTATGCGTTATGCGTTATGCGTTATGCGTTATGCGTTATGCGTTATGCGTTATGCGTTATGCGTTATGCGTTATGCGTTATGCGTTATGCGTTATGCGTTATGCGTTATGCGTTATGCGTTATGCGTTATGCGTTATGCGTTATGCGTTATGCGTTACGCGTTATGCGTCATGCGTTATCCGTTATCCGTTATGCGATATGCGTTATGCGTTATGCGTTATGCGTTATGCGTTATGCGTTATGCGTTATGCGTTATGCGTTATGCGTTATGCGTTATGCGTTATGCGTTATGCGATGTGCGTTATGCATTATGCGTTATGCGTTATGCGTTATGCGTTATGCGTAATGCGTTATGCGTTATGCGTTATGCGTTATGCGTTATGCGTTATGCGTTATGCGTTATGCGTTATGCGTTATGCGTTATGCGTTATGCGTTATGCGTTATGCGTTATGCGTTATGCGTTATGCGTTATGCGTTATGCGTTATGCGTTATGCGTTATGCGTTATGCGTTATGCGTTATGCGTTATGCGTTATGCGTTATGCGTTATGCGTTATGCGTTATGCGTTATGCGTTATGCGTTATGCGTTATGCGTTATGCGTTATGCGTTATGCGTTATGCGTTATGCGTTAAGCATTATGACTTTTTCATTGAGCGTTTTGCGTTATGACTTTTCCATTGAGCGTTATGCGTTATTCGTTATGGGTTATGCGTTATGGGTTATGCGTTATGCGTTATGCGTTATGCGTTATGCGTTATGCGTTATGCGTCATGCGTCATGCGTCATGCGTTATGCGTTATGCGTTATGCGTTATGCGTTATGCGTTATGCGTTATGCGTTATGCGTTATGCGTTATGCGTTACGCGTTACGCGTTATGCGTTATGCGTTATGCGTTATGCGTTATGCGGTATGCGTTACGCGTTACGCGTTATGCGTTATGCGTTATGCGTTATGCGTCATGCGTTATGTGTTATGCGTTATGCGTTATGCGTTATGCGTTATGCGTTATGCGTTATGCGTTATGCGTTATGCGTTATGCGTTATGCGTTATGCGTTATGCGTTATGCGTTATGCGTTATGCGTTATGCGTTATGCGTTATGCGTTATGCGTTATGCGTTATGCGTTATGCGTTATGCGTTATGCGTTATGCGTTATGCGTTATGCGTTATGCGTTATGCGTTATGCGTTATGCGTTATGCGTTATGCGTTATGCGTTATGCGTTATGCGTTATGCGTTATGCGTTATGCGTTATGCGTTATGCGTTATGCGTTATGCGTTATGCGTTATGCGTTATGCGTTATGCGTTATGCGTTATGCGTTATGCGTTATGCGTTATGCGTTATGCGTTATGCGTTATGCGTTATGCGTTATGCGTTATGCGTTATGCGTTATGCGTTATGCGTTATGCGTTATGCGTTATGCGTTATGCGTTATGCGTTAAGCATTATGACTTTTTCATTGAGCGTTATGCGTTATGACTTTTCCATTGAGCGTTATGCGTTATTCGTTATGGGTTATGCGTTATGGGTTATGCGTTATGCGCTATGCGTTATGCGTTATGCGTTATGCGTTATGCGTCATGCGTCATGCGTCATGCGTTATGCGTTATGCGTTATGCGTTATGCGTTATGCGTTATGCGTTATGCGTTATGCGTTATGCGTTATGCGTTATGCGTTATGCGTTATGCGTTATGCGATGTGCGTTATGCGTTATGCGTTATGCGTTATGCGTAATGCGTTATGCATTATGCGTTATGCGTTATGCGTTATGCGTTATACGTTATGCGTTATGCGTTATGTGTTATGCGTTATGCGTTATGTGTTATGCGTTGTGCTTTACGTGTTATGCGATATGCGTTATGCGTTATGCGTTATGACTTTTTCATTGAGCGTTATGCGTTATGCGATATGCGTTATGCGTTATGCGTTATGCGTTATGCGTTATGCGTTATGCGTTATGCGTTATGCGTTATGCGTTATGCGTTATGCGTTATGCGTTATGCGTTATGCGTTATGCGTTATGCGTTATGCGTTATGCGTTATGCGTTATGCGTTATGCGTTATGCGTTATGCGTTATGCGTTATGCGTTATGCGTTATGCGTTATGCGTTATGCGTTATGCGTTATGCGATATGCGTTATGCGTTATGCGTTATGCGTTATGCGTTATGCGTTATGCGTAATGCGTTATGCGTTATGCGTTATGCGTTATGCGTTATGCGTTATGCGTTATGCGTTATGCGTTATGCGTTATGCGTTATGCGTTATGCGTTATGCGTTATGCGTTATGCGTTATGCGTTATGCGTTATGCGTTATGCGTTATGCGTTATGCGTTATGCGTTATGCGTTAAGCATTATGACTTTTTCATTGAGCGTTATGCGTTATGACTTTTCCATTGAGCGTTATGCGTTATTCGTTATGGGTTATGCGTTATGGGTTATGCGTTATGCGTTATGCGTTATGCGTTATGCGTTATGCGTTATGCGTTATGCGTCATGCGTCATGCGTTATGCGTTATGCGTTATGCCTTATGCGTTATGCGTTATGCGTTATGCGTTATGCGTTATGCGTTATGCGTTATGCGTTATGCGTTATGCGTTATGCGTTATGCGTTATGCGTTATGCGTTATGCGTTATGCGTTACGCGTTATGCGTCATGCGTTATCCGTTATCCGTTATGCGATATGCGTTATGCGTTATGCGTTATGCGTTATGCGTTATGCGTTATGCGTTATGCGTTATGCGTTATGCGTTATGCGTTATGCGTTATGCGTTATGCGTTATGCGTTATGCGTTATGCGTTATGCGTTATGCGTTATGCGTTATGCGTTATGCGTTATGCGTTATGCGTTATGCGTTATTCGTTAAGCGTTATGCGTTATGCGTTATGCGTTATGCGTTATGCCTTATGCGTTATGCGTTATGCGTTATGCGTTATGCGTTATGCGTTATGCGTTATGCGTTATGCGTTATGCGTCATGCGTTATGCGTTATGCGTTATGCCTTATGCGTTATGCGTTATGCGTTATGCGTTATGCGTTATGCGTTATGCGTTATGCGTTATGCGTTATGCGTTATGCGTTACGCGTTATGCGTCATGCGTTATCCGTTATCCGTTATGCGATATGCGTTATGCGTTATGCGTTATGCGTTATGCGTTATGCGTTATGCGATATGCGTTATTCGTTATGCGTTATGCGTTATGCGTTATGCGTTATGCGTTATGCGTTATGCGTTATGCCTTATGCGTTATGCGTTATGCGTTATGCGTTATGCGTTATGCGTTATGCGTTATGCGTTATGCGTTATGCGTTATGCGTTATGCGTTATGCGTTATGCGTTATGCGTTATGCGTTATGCGTTATGCGTTATGCGTTACGCGTTATGCGTCATGCGTTATCCGTTATCCGTTATGCGATATGCGTTATGCGTTATGCGTTATGCGTTATGCGTCATGCGTTATCCGTTATCCGTTATGCGATATGCGTTATGCGTTATGCGTTATGCGTTATGCGTTATGCGTTATGCGTTATGCGTTATGCGTTATGCGTTATGCGTTATGCGTTATGCGTTATGCGTTATGCGTTATGCGTTATGCGTTATGCGTTATGCGTTATGCGTTATGCGTTATGCGTTATGCGTTATGCGTTATGCGTTATGTGTTATGCGTTGTGCTTTACGGGTTATGCGATATGCGTTATGCGTTATGACTTTTTCATTGAGCGTAATGCGTTATGCGTTATGCGTTATGCGTTATGCGTTATGCGTTATGCGTTATGCGTTATGCGTTATGCGTTATGCGTTATGCGTTATGCGTTATGCGTTATGCGTTATGCGTTATGCGTTATGCGTTATGCGTTATGCGTTATGCGTTATGCGTTATGCGTTAAGCATTATGACTTTTTCATTGAGCGTTATGCGTTATGACTTTTCCATTGAGCGTTATGCGTTATTCGTTATGGGTTATGCGTTATGGGTTATGCGTTATGCGTTATGCGTTATGCGTTATGCGTTATGCGTTATGCGTCATGCGTCATGCGTCATGCGTCATGCGTTATGCGTTATGCGTTATGCGTTATGCGTTATGCGTTATGCGTTATGCGTTATGCGTTATGCGTTATGCGTTATGCGTTATGTGTTATGCGTTATGCGTCATGCGTCATGCGTCATGCGTTATGCGTTATGCGTTATGCGTTATCCGTTATGCGTTATGCGTTATGCGTTATGCGTTATGCGTTATGCGTTATGCGTTATGCGTTACGCGTTACGCGTTATGCGTTACGCGTTACGCGTTATGCGTTATGCGTTATGCGTTATGCGTCATGCGTTATGCGTTATGCGTTATGCGTTATGCGTTATGCGTTATGCGTTATGCGTTATGCGTTATGCGTTATGCGTTATGCGTTATGCGTTATGCGTTATGCGTTATGCGTTATGCGTTATGCGTTATGCGTTATGCGTTATGCGTTATGCGTTATGCGTTATGCGTTATGCGTTATGCGTTATGCGTTATGCGTTATGCGTTATGCGTTATGCGTTATGCGTTATGCGTTATGCGTTATGCGTTATGCGTTATGCGTTAAGCATTATGACTTTTTCATTGAGCGTTATGCGTTATGACTTTTCCATTGAGCGTTATGCGTTATTCGTTATGGGTTATGCGTTATGGGTTATGCGTTATGCGTTATGCGTTATGCGTTATGCGTTATGCGTTATGCGTCATGCGTCATGCGTTATGCGTTATGCGTTATGCCTTATGCGTTATGCGTTATGCGTTATGCGTTATGCGTTATGCGTTATGCGTTATGCGTTATGCGTTATGCGTTATGCGTTATGCGTTATGCGTTATGCGTTATGCGTTATGCGTTATGCGTTATGCGTTATGCGTTATGCGTTACGCGTTATGCGTCATGCGTTATCCGTTATCCGTTATGCGATATGCGTTATGCGTTATGCGTTATGCGTTATGCGTTATGCGTTATGCGTTATGCGTTATGCGTTATGCGTTATGCGTTATGCGTTATGCGTTATGCGTTATGCGTTATGCGTTATGCGTTATGCGTTATGCGTCATGCGTCATGCGTCATGCGTTATGCGTTATGCGTTATGCGTTATGCGTTATGCGTTATGCGTTATGCGTTATGCGTTATGCGTTATGCGTTATGCGATGTGCGTTATGCGTTATGCGTTATGCGTTATGCGTTATGCGTTATGCGTTATGCGTTATGCGTTATGCGTTATGCGTTATGCGTTATGCGTTATGTGTTATGCGTTATGCGTTATGTGTTATGCGTTGTGCTTTACGTGTTATGCGATATGCGTTATGCGTTATGCGTTATGACTTTTTCATTGAGCGTTATGCGTTATGCGATATGCGTTATGCGTTATGCGTTATGCGTTATGCGTTATGCGTTATGCGTTATGCGTTATGCGTTATGCGTTATGCGTTATGCGTTATGCGTTATGCGTTATGCGTTATGCGTTATGCGTTATGCGTTATGCGTTATGCGTTATGCGTTATGCGTTATGCGTTATGCGTTATGCGTTATGCGTTATGCGTTATGCGATATGCGTTATGCGTTATGCGTTATGCGTTATGCGTTATGCGTTATGCGTAATGCGTTATGCGTTATGCGTTATGCGTTATGCGTTATGCGTTATGCGTTATGCGTTATGCGTTATGCGTTATGCGTTATGCGTTATGCGTTATGCGTTATGCGTTATGCGTTATGCGTTATGCGTTATGCGTTATGCGTTATGCGTTATGCGTTATGCGTTATGCGTTATGCGTTATGCGTTATGCGTTATGCGTTATGCGTTATGCGTTATGCGTTATGCGTTATGCGTTATGCGTTATGCGTTATGCGTTATGCGTTATGCGTTATGCGATATGCGTTATGCGTTATGCGTTATGCGTTATGCGTTATGCGTTATGCGTAATGCGTTATGCGTTATGCGTTATGCGTTATGCGTTATGCGTTATGCGTTATGCGTTATGCGTTATGCGTTATGCGTTATGCGTTATGCGTTATGCGTTATGCGTTATGCGTTATGCGTTATGCGTTATGCGTTATGCGTTATGCGTTATGCGTTATGCGTTATGCGTTATGCGTTATGCGTTATGCGTTATGCGTTATGCGTTATGCGTTATGCGTTATGCGTTATGCGTTATGCGTTATGCGTTATGCGTTATGCGTTATGCGTTATGCGTTATGCGTTATGCGTTATGCGTTATGCGTTATGCGTTATGCGTTATGCGTTATGCGTTATGCGTTATGCGTTATGCGTTATGCGTTATGCGTTATGCGTTATGCGTTATGCGTTATGCGTTATGCGTTATGCGTTATGCGTTATGCGTTATGCGTTAAGCATTATGACTTTTTCATTGAGCGTTATGCGTTATGACTTTTCCATTGAGCGTTATGCGTTATTCGTTATGGGTTATGCGTTATGGGTTATGCGTTATGCGTTATGCGTTATGCGTTAAGCGTTATGCGTTATGCGTCATGCGTCATGCGTCATGCGTTATGCGTTATGCGTTATGCGTTATGCGTTATGCGTTATGCGTTATGCGTTATGCGTTATGCGTTATGCGTTATGCGTTACGCGTTACGCGTTATGCGTTATGCGTTATGCGTTATGCGTTATGCGGTATGCGTTACGCGTTACGCGTTATGCGTTATGCGTTATGCGTTATGCGTCATGCGTTATGCGTTATGCGTTATGCGTTATGCGTTATGCGTTATGCGTTATGCGTTATGCGTTATGCGTTATGCGTTATGCGTTATGCGTTATGCGTTATGCGTTATGCGTTATGCGTTATGCGTTATGCGTTATGCGTTATGCGTTATGCGTTATGCGTTATGCGTTATGCGTTATGCGTTATGCGTTATGCGTCATGCGTCATGCGTCATGCGTTATGCGTTATGCGTTATGCGTTATGCGTTATGCGTTATGCGTTATGCGTTATGCGTTATGCGTTATGCGTTATGCGATGTGCGTTATGCGTTATGCGTTATGCGTTATGCGTTATGCGTTATGCGTTATGCGTTATGCGTTATGCGTTATGCGTTATGCGTTATGTGTTATGCGTTATGCGTTATGTGTTATGCGTTGTGCTTTACGTGTTATGCGATATGCGTTATGCGTTATGCGTTATGACTTTTTCATTGAGCGTTATGCGTTATGCGATATGCGTTATGCGTTATGCGTTATGCGTTATGCGTTATGCGTTATGCGTTATGCGTTATGCGTTATGCGTTATGCGTTATGCGTTATGCGTTATGCGTTATGCGTTATGCGTTATGCGTTATGCGTTATGCGTTATGCGTTATGCGTTATGCGTTATGCGTTATGCGTTATGCGTTATGCGTTATGCGTTATGCGTTATGCGATATGCGTTATGCGTTATGCGTTATGCGTTATGCGTTATGCGTTATGCGTAATGCGTTATGCGTTATGCGTTATGCGTTATGCGTTATGCGTTATGCGTTATGCGTTATGCGTTATGCGTTATGCGTTATGCGTTATGCGTTATGCGTTATGCGTTATGCGTTATGCGTTATGCGTTATGCGTTATGCGTTATGCGTTATGCGTTATGCGTTATGCGTTATGCGTTATGCGTTATGCGTTATGCGTTATGCGTTATGCGTTATGCGTTATGCGTTATGCGTTATGCGTTATGCGTTATGCGTTATGCGTTATGCGATATGCGTTATGCGTTATGCGTTATGCGTTATGCGTTATGCGTTATGCGTTATGCGTTATGCGTAATGCGTTATGCGTTATGCGTTATGCGTTATGCGTTATGCGTTATGCGTTATGCGTTATGCGTTATGCGTTATGCGTTATGCGTTATGCGTTATGCGTTATGCGTTATGCGTTATGCGTTATGCGTTATGCGTTATGCGTTATGCGTTATGCGTTATGCGTTATGCGTTATGCGTTATGCGTTATGCGTTATGCGTTATGCGTTATGCGTTATGCGTTATGCGTTATGCGTTATGCGTTATGCGTTATGCGTTATGCGTTATGCGTTATGCGTTATGCGTTATGCGTTATGCGTTAAGCATTATGACTTTTTCATTGAGCGTTATGCGTTATGACTTTTCCATTGAGCGTTATGCGTTATTCGTTATGGGTTATGCGTTATGGGTTATGCGTTATGCGTTATGCGTTATGCGTTATGCGTTATGCGTTATGCGTTATGCGTTATGCGTTATGCGTTATGCGTTATGCGTTATGCGTTATGCGTTACGCGTTATGCGTCATGCGTTATCCGTTATCCGTTATGCGATATGCGTTATGCGTTATGCGTTATGCGTTATGCGTTATGCGTTATGCGTTATGCGTTATGCGTTATGCGTTATGCGTTATGCGTTATGCGTTATGCGTTATGCGTTATGCGTTATGCGTTATGCGTTATGCGTTATGCGTTATGCGTTATGCGTTATGCGTTATGCGTTATGCGTTATTCGTTAAGCGTTATGCGTTATGCGTTATGCGTTATGCGTTATGCCTTATGCGTTATGCGTTATGCGTTATGCGTTATGCGTTATGCGTTATGCGTTATGCGTTATGCGTCATGCGTTATGCGTTATGCGTTATGCCTTATGCGTTATGCGTTATGCGTTATGCGTTATGCGTTATGCGTTATGCGTTATGCGTTATGCGTTATGCGTTATGCGTTATGCGTTATGCGTTATGCGTTATGCGTTATGCGATATGCGTTATGCGTTATGCGTTATGCGTTATGCGTTATGCGTTATGCGTAATGCGTTATGCGTTATGCGTTATGCGTTATGCGTTATGCGTTATGCGTTATGCGTTATGCGTTATGCGTTATGCGTTATGCGTTATGCGTTATGCGTTATGCGTTATGCGTTATGCGTTATGCGTTATGCGTTATGCGTTATGCGTTATGCGTTATGCGTTATGCGTTATGCGTTATGCGTTATGCGTTATGCGTTATGCGTTATGCGTTATGCGTTATGCGTTATGCGTTATGCGTTATGCGTTATGCGTTATGCGTTATGCGTTATGCGTTATGCGTTATGCGTTATGCGTTATGCGTTAAGCATTATGACTTTTTCATTGAGCGTTATGCGTTATGACTTTTCCATTGAGCGTTATGCGTTATTCGTTATGGGTTATGCGTTATGGGTTATGCGTTATGCGTTATGCGTTATGCGTTATGCGTTATGCGTTATGCGTTATGCGTTATGCGTTATGCGTTATGCGTTATGCGTTATGCGTTACGCGTTATGCGTCATGCGTTATCCGTTATCCGTTATGCGATATGCGTTATGCGTTATGCGTTATGCGTTATGCGTTATGCGTTATGCGTTATGCGTTATGCGTTATGCGTTATGCGTTATGCGTTATGCGTTATGCGTTATGCGTTATGCGTTATGCGTTATGCGTTATGCGTTATGCGTTATGCGTTATGCGTTATGCGTTATGCGTTATGCGTTATTCGTTAAGCGTTATGCGTTATGCGTTATGCGTTATGCGTTATGCCTTATGCGTTATGCGTTATGCGTTATGCGTTATGCGTTATGCGTTATGCGTTATGCGTTATGCGTCATGCGTTATGCGTTATGCGTTATGCCTTATGCGTTATGCGTTATGCGTTATGCGTTATGCGTTATGCGTTATGCGTTATGCGTTATGCGTTATGCGTTATGCGTTACGCGTTATGCGTCATGCGTTATCCGTTATCCGTTATGCGATATGCGTTATGCGTTATGCGTTATGCGTTATGCGTTATGCGTTATGCGTTATGCGATATGCGTTATTCGTTATGCGTTATGCGTTATGCGTTATGCGTTATGCGTTATGCGTTATGCGTTATGCGTTATGCCTTATGCGTTATGCGTTATGCGTTATGCGTTATGCGTTATGCGTTATGCGTTATGCGTTATGCGTTATGCGTTATGCGTTATGCGTTATGCGTTATGCGTTATGCGTTATGCGTTATGCGTTATGCGTTACGCGTTATGCGTCATGCGTTATCCGTTATCCGTTATGCGATATGCGTTATGCGTTATGCGTTATGCGTTATGCGTTATGCGTTATGCGTTATGCGTTATGCGTTATGCGTTATGCGTTATGCGTTATGCGTTATGCGTTATGCGTTATGCGTTATGCGTTATGCGTTATGCGTTATTCGTTAAGCGTTATGCGTTATGCGTTATGCGTTATGCGTTATGCGTTATGCGTTATGCGTTATGCGTTATGCGTTATGCGTTATGCGTTATGCGTTATGCGTTATGCGTTATGCGTTATGCGTTATGCGTTATGCGTTATGCGTTATGCGTTATGCGTTATGCGTTATGCGTTATGCGTTATGCGTTATGCGTTATGCGTTATGCGTTATGCGTTATGCGTTATGCGTTATGCGTTATGCGTTATGCGTTATGCGTTATGCGTTATGCGTTATGCGTTATGCGTTATGCGTTATGCGTTATGCGTTATGCGTTATGCGTTATGCGTTATGCGTTATGCGTTATGCGTTATGCGTTATCCGTTATGCGTTATGCGTTATGCGTTATGCGTTATGAGTTATGCGTTATGCGTTATGCGTTATGCGTTATGCGTTATGCGTTATGCGTTATGCGTTATGCGTTATGTGTTATGCGTTGTGCTTTACAGGTTATGCGATATGCGTTATGCGTTATGACTTTTTCATTGAGCGTAATGCGTTATGCGTAATGCGTTATGCATTATGCGTTATGAGTAATGTGTCATGCGTTATGCGTTATGGACTATGCTTTATGCGTTATGCGTTATGGGTTATCCGTTATGCGTCATGCGTTATCCGTTATGCGTTATGCGTTATGCGTTATGCGTTATGCGTTATGCGTTATCCGTTATGCGTTATCCGTTATGCGTTACGCGTTATGCGTTATGCGTTATGCGTTATGCGTTATGCGTTATGCGTTATGCGTTATGCGTTAAGCGTTATACGTTATGCGATATGCGTTATTCGTTATGCGTTATGCGTTATGCGTTATGCGTTATGCGTTATGCGTTATGCGTTATGCGTTATGCCTTATGCGTTATGCGTTATGCGTTATGCGTTATGCGTTATGCGTTATGCGTTATGCGTTATGCGTTATGCGTTATGCGTTATGCGTTATGCGTTATGCGTTATGCGTTATGCGTTATGCGTTATGCGTTACGCGTTATGCGTCATGCGTTATCCGTTATCCGTTATGCGATATGCGTTATGCGTTATGCGTTATGCGTTATGCGTTATGCGTTATGCGTTATGCGTTATGCGTTATGCGTTATGCGTTATGCGTTATGCGTTATGCGTTATGCGTTATGCGTTATGCGTTATGCGTTATGCGTTATGCGTTATGCGTTATGCGTTATGCGTTATGCGTTATGCGTTATGCGTTATTCGTTAAGCGTTATGCGTTATGCGTTATGCGTTATGCGTTATGCGTTATGCGTTATGCGTTATGCGTTATGCGTTATGCGTTATGCATTATGCGTTATGAGTAATGTGTCATGCGTTATGCGTTATGGACTATGCTTTATGCGTTATGCGTTATGGGTTATCCGTTATGCGTCATGCGTTATCCGTTATGCGTTATGCGTTATGCGTTATGCGTTATGCGTTATGCGTTATGCATTATGCGTTATGAGTAATGTGTCATGCGTTATGCGTTATGGACTATGCTTTATGCGTTATGCGTTATGGGTTATCCGTTATGCGTCATGCGTTATCCGTTATGCGTTATGCGTTATGCGTTATGCGTTATGCGTTATGCGTTATCCGTTATGCGTTATCCGTTATGCGTTACGCGTTATGCGTTATGCGTTATGCGTTATGCGTTATGCGTTATGCGTTATGCGTTATGCGTTATGCGTTATGCGTTATGCGTTATGCGTTATGCGTTATGTGTTATGCGTTGTGCTTTACGGGTTATGCGATATGCGTTATGCGTTATGACTTTTTCATTGAGCGTAATGCGTTATGCGTAATGCGTTATGCATTATGCGTTATGAGTAATGTGTCATGCGTTATGCGTTATGGACTATGCTTTATGCGTTATGCGTTATGGGTTATCCGTTATGCGTCATGCGTTATCCGTTATGCGTTATGCGTTATGCGTTATGCGGTATGCGTTATGCGTTATCCGTTATGCGTTATCCGTTATGCGTTACGCGTTATGCGTTATGCGTTATGCGTTATGCGTTATGCGTTATGCGTTAAGCGTTATACGTTATGCGATATGCGTTATTCGTTATGCGTTATGCGTTATGCGTTATGCGTTATGCGTTATGCGTTATGCGTTATGCGTTATGCGTTATGCGTTATGCGTTATGCGTTATGCGTTATGCGTTATGCGTTATGCGTTACGCGTTATGCGTCATGCGTTATCCGTTATCCGTTATGCGATATGCGTTATGCGTTATGCGTTATGCGTTATGCGTTATGCGTTATGCGTTATGCGTTATGCGTTATGCGTTATGCGTTATGCGTTATGCGTTATGCGTTATGCGTTATGCGTTATGCGTTATGCGTTATGCGTTATGCGTTATGCATTATGCGTTATGCGTTATTCGTTAAGCGTTATGCGTTATGCGTTATGCGTTATGCGTTATGCGTTATGCGTTATGCGTTATGCGTTATGCATTATGCGTTATGAGTAATGTGTCATGCGTTATGCGTTATGGACTATGCTTTATGCGTTATGCGTTATGGGTTATCCGTTATGCGTCATGCGTTATCCGTTATGCGTTATGCGTTATGCGTTATGCGTTATGCGTTATGCGTTATCCGTTATGCGTTATCCGTTATGCGTTACGCGTTATGCGTTATGCGTTATGCGTTATGCGTTATGCGTTATGCGTTATGCGTTATGCGTTAAGCGTTATACGTTATGCGATATGCGTTATTCGTTATGCGTTATGCGTTATGCGTTATGCGTTATGCGTTATGCCTTATGCGTTATGCGTTATGCGTTATGCGTTATGCGTTATGCGTTATGCGTTATGCGTTATGCGTTATGCGTTATGCGTTATGCGTTATGCGTTACGCGTTATGCGTCATGCGTTATCCGTTATCCGTTATGCGATATGCGTTATGCGTTATGCGTTATGCGTTATGCGTTATGCGTTATGCGTTATGCGTTATGCGTTATGCGTTATGCGTTATGCGTTATGCGTTATGCGTTATGCGTTATGCGTTATGCGTTATGCGTTATGCGTTATGCGTTATGCGTTATGCGTTATTCGTTAAGCGTTATGCGTTATGCGTTATGCGTTATGCGTTATGCGTTATGCGTTATGCGTTATGCGTTATGCGTTATGCGTTATGCGATATGCGTTATGCGTTATGCGTTATGCGTTATGCGTTATGCGTTATCCGTTATCCGTTATGCGATATGCGTTATGCGTTATGCGTTATGCGTTATGCGTTATGCGTTATGCGTTATGCGTTATGCGTTATGCGTTATGCGTTATGCGTTATGCGTTATGCGTTATGCGTTATGCGTTATGCGTTATGCGTTATGCGTTATGCGTTATGCGTTATGCGTTATGCGTTATGCGTTATGCGTTATGCGTTATGCGTTATGCGTTATGCGTTATGCGTTATTCGTTAAGCGTTATGCGTTATGCGTTATGCGTTATGCGTTATGCGTTATGCGTTATGCGTTATGCGTTATGCGTTATGCGTTATGCGTTATGCGTTATGCGTTATGCGTTATGCGTTATGCGTTATGCGTTATGCGTTATGCGTTATGCGTTATGCGTTATGCGTTATGCGTTATGCGTTATGCGTTATGCGTTATGCGTTATGCGTTATGCGTTATGCGTTATGCGTTATGCGTTATGCGTTATGCGTTATGCGTTATGCGTTATGCGTTATGCGTTATGCGTTATGCGTTATGCGTTATGCGTTATGCGTTATGCGTTATGCGTTATGCGTTATCCGTTATGCGTTATGCGTTATGCGTTATGCGTTATGCGTTATGCGTTATGCGTTATGCGTTATGCGTTATGCGTTATGCGTTATGCGTTATGCGTTATGCGTTATGCGTTATGCGTTATTCGTTAAGCGTTATGCGTTATGCGTTATGCGTTATGCGTTATGCGTTATGCGTTATGCGTTATGCGTTATGCGTTATGCGTTATGCGTTATGCGTTATGCGTTATGCGTTATGCGTTATGCGTTATGCGTTATGCGTTATGCGTTATCCGTTATCCGTTATGCGATATGCGTTATGCGTTATGCGTTATGCGTTATGCGTTATGCGTTATGCGTTATGCGTTATGCGTTATGCGTTATGCGTTATGCGTTATGCGTTATGCGTTATGCGTTATGCGTTATGCGTTATGCGTTATGCGTTATGCGTTATCCGTTATGCGTTATGCGTTATGCGTTATGCGTTACGCGTTATGCGTCATGCGTTATCCGTTATCCGTTATGCGATATGCGTTATGCGTTATGCGTTATGCGTTATGCGTTATGCGTTATGCGTTATGCGTTATGCGTTATGCGTTATGCGTTATGCGTTATGCGTTATGCGTTATGCGTTATGCGTTATGCGTTATGCGTTATGCGTTATGCGTTATGCGTTATGCGTTATGCGTTATGCGTTATGCGTTATGCGTTATGCGTTATGCGTTATGCGTTATGCGTTATGCGTTATGCGTTATGCGTTATGCGTTATGCGTTATGCGTTATGTGTTATGCGTTGTGCTTTACGGGTTATGCGATATGCGTTATGCGTTATGACTTTTTCATTGAGCGTAATGCGTTATGCGTAATGCGTTATGCATTATGCGTTATGAGTAATGTGTCATGCGTTATGCGTTATGGACTATGCTTTATGCGTTATGCGTTATGGGTTATCCGTTATGCGTCATGCGTTATCCGTTATGCGTTATGCGTTATGCGTTATGCGTTATGCGTTATGCGTTATCCGTTATGCGTTATGCGTTATGCGTTATGCGTTATGCGTTATGCGTTAAGCGTTATACGTTATGCGTTATGCGTTATGCGATGTGCGTTATGCGTTATGCGTTATGCGTTATGCGTAATGCGTTATGCATTATGCGTTATGCGTTATGCGTTATGCGTTATACGTTATGCGTTATGCGTTATGTGTTATGCGTTATGCGTTATGTGTTATGCGTTGTGCTTTACGGGTTATGCGATATGCGTTATGCGTTATGCGTTATGACTTTTTCATTGAGCGTTATGCGTTATGCGATATGCGTTATGCGTTATGCGTTATGCGTTATGCGTTATGCGTTATGCGTTATGCGTTATGCGTTATGCGTTATGCGTTATGCGTTATGCGTTATGCGTTATGCGTTATGCGTTATGCGTTATGCGTTATGCGTTATGCGTTATGCGTTATGCGTTATGCGTTATGCGTTATGCGTTATGCGTTATGCGTTATGCGTTATGCGTTAAGCATTATGACTTTTTCATTGAGCGTTATGCGTTATGACTTTTCCATTGAGCGTTATGCGTTATGCGTTATTCGTTATTCGTTAAGCGTTATGCGTTATGCGTTATGCGTTATGCGTTATGCGTTATGCGTTATGCGTTATGCGTTATGCGTTATGCGTTATGCGTTATGCGTTATGCGTTATGCGTTATGCGTTATGCGTTATGCGTTATGCGTTATGCGTTACGCGTTACGCGTTACGCGTTATGCGTTATGCGTTATGCGTTATGCGTTATGCGTTATGCGTTATGCGTTATGCGTTATGCGTTATGCGATATGCGTTATGCGTTATGCGTTATGCGTTATGCGTTATGCGTTATGCGTTATGCGTTATGCGTTATGCGTTATGCGTTATGCGTTATGCGTTATGCGTTATGCGTTATGCGTTATGCGTTATGCGTTATGCGTTATGCGTTATGCGTTATGCGTTATGCGTTATGCGTTATGCGTTATGCGTTATGCGTTATGCGTTATCCGTTATGCGTTATGCGTTATGCGTTATGCGTTATGCGTTATGCGTTATGCGTTATGCGTTATGCGTTATGCGTTATGCGTTATCCGTTATGCGTTATGCGTTATGCGTTATGCGTTATTCGTTAAGCGTTATGCGTTATGCGTTATGCGTTATGCGTTATGCGTTATGCGTTATGCGTTATGCGTTATGCGTTATGCGTTATGCGTTATGCGTTATGCGTTATGCGTTATGCGTTATCCGTTATCCGTTATGCGATATGCGTTATGCGTTATGCGTTATGCGTTATGCGTTATGCGTTATGCGTTATGCGTTATGCGTTATGCGTTATGCGTTATGCGTTATGCGTTATGCGTTATGCGTTATGCGTTATGCGTTATGCGTTATGCGTTATGCGTTATGCGTTATGCGTTATGCGTTATGCGTTATGCGTTATGCGTTACGCGTTATGCGTCATGCGTTATCCGTTATCCGTTATGCGATATGCGTTATGCGTTATGCGTTATGCGTTATGCGTTATGCGTTATGCGTTATGCGTTATGCGTTATGCGTTATGCGTTATGCGTTATGCGTTATGCGTTATGCGTTATGCGTTATGCGTTATGCGTTATGCGTTATGCGTTATGCGTTATGCGTTATGCGTTATGCGTTATGCGTTATGCGTTATGCGTTATGCGTTATGCGTTATGCGTTATGCGTTATGCGTTATGCGTTATGCGTTATGCGTTATGCGTTATGCGTTATGCGTTATGCGTTATGCGTTATGCGTTATGCGTTATGCGTTATGCGTTATGCGTTATGCGTTATGCGTTATGCGTTATGCGTTATGCGTTATGCGTTATGTGTTATGCGTTGTGCTTTACGGGTTATGCGATATGCGTTATGCGTTATGACTTTTTCATTGAGCGTAATGCGTTATGCGTAATGCGTTATGCATTATGCGTTATGAGTAATGTGTCATGCGTTATGCGTTATGGACTATGCTTTATGCGTTATGCGTTATGGGTTATCCGTTATGCGTCATGCGTTATCCGTTATGCGTTATGCGTTATGCGTTATGCGTTATGCGTTATGCGTTATGCGTTATCCGTTATGCGTTATGCGTTATGCGTTATGCGTTATGCGTTATGCGTTAAGCGTTATACGTTATGCGTTATGCGTTATGCGATGTGCGTTATGCGTTATGCGTTATGCGTTATGCGTTATACGTTATGCGTTATGCGTTATGCGTTATGCGTTATGCGTTATACGTTATGCGTTATGCGTTATGTGTTATGCGTTATGCGTTATGTGTTATGCGTTGTGCTTTACGGGTTATGCGATATGCGTTATGCGTTATGACTTTTTCATTGAGCGTTATGCGTTATGCGATATGCGTTATGCGTTATGCGTTATGCGTTATGCGTTATGCGTTATGCGTTATGCGTTATGCGTTATGCGTTATGCGTTATGCGTTATGCGTTATGCGTTATGCGTTATGCGTTATGCGTTATGCGTTATGCGTTATGCGTTATGCGTTATGCGTTATGCGTTATGCGTTATGCGTTATGCGTTATGCGTTATGCGTTATGCGTTATGCGTTATGCGTTATGCGTTATGCGTTATGCGTTATGCGTTATGCGTTATGCGTTATGCGTTATGCGTTATGCGTTATGCGTTATGCGTTATGCGTTATGCGTTATGCGTTATGCGTTATGCGTTATGCGTTATGCGTTATGCGTTATGCGTTATGCGTTATGCGTTATGCGTTATGCGTTATGCGTTATGCGTTATGCGTTATGCGTTATGCGTTATGCGTTATGCGTTATGCGTTATGCGTTATGCGTTATGCGTTATGCGTTATGCGTTATGCGTTATGCGTTATGCGTTATGCGTTATGCGTTATGCGTTATGCGTTATGCGTTATGCGTTATGCGTTATGCGTTATGCGTTATGCGTTATGCGTTATGCGTTATGCGTTATGCGTTATGCGTTATGCGTTATGCGTTATGCGTTATGCGTTATGCGTTATGCGTTATGCGTTATGCGTTATGCGTTATGCGTTATGCGTTATGCGTTATGCGTTATGCGTTATGCGTTATGCGTTATGCGTTATGCGTTATGCGTTATGCGTTATGCGTTATGCGTTATGCGTTATGCGTTATGCGTTATGCGTTATGCGTTATGCGTTATGCGTTATGCGTTATGCGTTATGCGTTATGCGTTATGCGTTATGCGTTATGCGTTATGCGTTATGCGTTATGCGTTATGCGTTATGCGTTATGCGTTATGCGTTATGCGTTATGTGTTATGCGTTGTGCTTTACGGGTTATGCGATATGCGTTATGCGTTATGACTATTTCATTGAGCGTAATGCGTTATGCGTAATGCGTTATGCATTATGCGTTATGAGTAATGTGTCATGCGTTATGCGTTATGGACTATGCTTTATGCGTTATGCGTTATGGGTTATCCGTTATGCGTCATGCGTTATCCGTTATGCGTTATGCGTTATGCGTTATGCGTTATGCGTTATGCGTTATCCGTTATGCGTTATCCGTTATGCGTTACGCGTTATGCGTTATGCGTTATGCGTTATGCGTTATGCGTTATGCGTTATGCGTTATGCGTTATGCGTTATGCGTTATGCGTTATGCGTTATGCGTTATGCGTTATGCGTTATGCGTTATGCGTTATGCGTTATGCGTTATGCGTTATGCGTTATGCGTTATGCGTTATGCGTTATGCGTTATGCGTTATGCGTTATGCGTTATGCGTTATGCGTTATGCGTTATGCGTTATGCGTTATGCGTTATGCGTTATGCGTTATGCGTTATGCGTTATGCGTTATGCGTTATGCGTTATGCGTTATGCGTTATGCGTTATGCGTTATGCGTTATGCGTTATGCGTTATGCGTTATGCGTTATGCGTTATGCGTTATGCGTTATGCGTTATGCGTTATGCGTTATGCGTTATGCGTTATGCGTTATGCGTTATGCGTTATGCGTTATGCGTTATGCGTTATGCGTTATGCGTTATGCGTTATGCGTTATGCGTTATGCGTTATGCGTTATGCGTTATGCGTTATGCGTTATGCGTTATGCGTTATGCGTTATGTGTTATGCGTTGTGCTTTACGGGTTATGCGATATGCGTTATGCGTTATGACTATTTCATTGAGCGTAATGCGTTATGCGTAATGCGTTATGCATTATGCGTTATGAGTAATGTGTCATGCGTTATGCGTTATGGACTATGCTTTATGCGTTATGCGTTATGGGTTATCCGTTATGCGTCATGCGTTATCCGTTATGCGTTATGCGTTATGCGTTATGCGTTATCCGTTATGCGTTATCCGTTATGCGTTACGCGTTATGCGTTATGCGTTATGCGTTATGCGTTATGCGTTATGCGTTATGCGTTAAGCGTTATACGTTATGCGTTATGCGTTATGCGATGTGCGTTATGCGTTATGCGTTATGCGTTATGCGTAATGCGTTATGCATTATGCGTTATGCGTTATGCGTTATGCGTTATACGTTATGCGTTATGCGTTATGCGTTATGCGTTATGCGTTATGCGTTAAGCGTTATACGTTATGCGTTATGCGTTATGCGATGTGCGTTATGCGTTATGCGTTATGCGTTATGCGTTATACGTTATGCGTTATGCGTTATGCGTTATGCGTTATGCGTTATACGTTATGCGTTATGCGTTATGTGTTATGCGTTATGCGTTATGTGTTATGCGTTGTGCTTTACGGGTTATGCGATATGCGTTATGCGTTATGACTTTTTCATTGAGCGTTATGCGTTATGCGATATGCGTTATGCGTTATGCGTTATGCGTTATGCGTTATGCGTTATGCGTTATGCGTTATGCGTTATGCGTTATGCGTTATGCGTTATGCGTTATGCGTTATGCGTTATGCGTTATGCGTTATGCGTTATGCGTTATGCGTTATGCGTTATGCGTTATGCGTTATGCGTTATGCGTTATGCGTTATGCGTTATGCGTTATGCGTTATGCGTTATGCGTTATGCGTTATGCGTTATGCGTTATGCGTTATGTGTTATGCGTTGTGCTTTACGGGTTATGCGATATGCGTTATGCGTTATGACTTTTTCATTGAGCGTAATGCGTTATGCGTAATGCGTTATGCATTATGTGTTATGAGTAATGTGTCATGCGTTATGCGTTATGGACTATGCTTTATGCGTTATGCGTTATGGGTTATCCGTTATGCGTCATGCGTTATCCGTTATGCGTTATGCGTTATGCGTTATGCGTTATGCGTTATGCGTTATCCGTTATGCGTTATCCGTTATGCGTTACGCGTTATGCGTTATGCGTTATGCGTTATGCGTTATGCGTTATGCGTTATGCGTTATGCGTTATGCGTTATGCGTTATGCGTTATGCGTTATGCGTTATGCGTTATGCGTTATGCGTTATGCGTTATGCGTTATGCGTTATGCGTTATGCGTTATGCGTTATGCGTTATGCGTTATGCGTTATGCGTTATGCGTTATGCGTTATGCGTTATGCGTTATGCGTTATGCGTTATGCGTTATGCGTTATGCGTTATGCGTTATGCGTTATGCGTTATGCGTTATGCGTTATGCGTTATGCGTTATGCGTTATGCGTTATGCGTTATGCGTTATGCGTTATGCGTTATGCGTTATGCGTTATGCGTTATGCGTTATGCGTTATGCGTTATGCGTTATGCGTTATGCGTTATGCGTTATGCGTTATGCGTTATGCGTTATGCGTTATGCGTTATGCGTTATGCGTTATGCGTTATGCGTTATGCGTTATGCGTTATGCGTTATGCGTTATGCGTTATGCGTTATGCGTTATGCGTTATGCGTTATGCGTTATGCGTTATGCGTTATGCGTTATGCGTTATGCGTTATGCGTTATGCGTTATGCGTTATGCGTTATGCGTTATGTGTTATGCGTTGTGCTTTACGGGTTATGCGATATGCGTTATGCGTTATGACTATTTCATTGAGCGTAATGCGTTATGCGTAATGCGTTATGCATTATGCGTTATGAGTAATGTGTCATGCGTTATGCGTTATGGACTATGCTTTATGCGTTATGCGTTATGGGTTATCCGTTATGCGTCATGCGTTATCCGTTATGCGTTATGCGTTATGCGTTATGCGTTATCCGTTATGCGTTATCCGTTATGCGTTACGCGTTATGCGTTATGCGTTATGCGTTATGCGTTATGCGTTATGCGTTATGCGTTAAGCGTTATACGTTATGCGTTATGCGTTATGCGATGTGCGTTATGCGTTATGCGTTATGCGTTATACGTTATGCGTTATGCGTTATGTGTTATGCGTTATGCGTTATGTGTTATGCGTTGTGCTTTACGGGTTATGCGATATGCGTTATGCGTTATGACTTTTTCATTGAGCGTTATGCGTTATGCGATATGCGTTATGCATTATGCGTTATGCGTTATGCGTTATGCGTTATGCGTTATGCGTTATGCGTTATGCGTTATGCGTTATGCGTTATGCGTTATGCGTTATGCGTTATGCGTTATGCGTTATGCGTTATGCGTTATGCGTTATGCGTTATGCGTTATGCGTTATGCGTTATGCGTTATGCGTTATGCGTTATGCGTTATGCGTTATGCGTTATGTGTTATGCGTTGTGCTTTACGGGTTATGCGATATGCGTTATGCGTTATGACTTTTTCATTGAGCGTAATGCGTTATGCGTAATGCGTTATGCATTATGCGTTATGAGTAATGTGTCATGCGTTATGCGTTATGGACTATGCTTTATGCGTTATGCGTTATGGGTTATCCGTTATGCGTCATGCGTTATCCGTTATGCGTTATGCGTTATGCGTTATGCGTTATGCGTTATGCGTTATCCGTTATGCGTTATGCGTTATGCGTTATGCGTTATGCGTTAAGCGTTATACGTTATGCGTTATGCGTTATGCGATGTGCGTTATGCGTTATGCGTTATGCGTTATGCGTAATGCGTTATGCATTATGCGTTATGCGTTATGCGTTATGCGTTATACGTTATGCGTTATGCGTTATGTGTTATGCGTTATGCGTTATGTGTTATGCGTTGTGCTTTACGGGTTATGCGATATGCGTTATGCGTTATGACTTTTTCATTGAGCGTTATGCGTTATGCGATATGCGTTATGCGTTATGCGTTATGTGTTATGCGTTATGCGTTATGCGTTATGCGTTATGCGTTATGCGTTATGCGTTATGCGTTATGCGTTATGCGTTATGCGTTATGCGTTATGCGTTATGCGTTATGCGTTATGCGTTATGCGTTATGCGTTAAGCATTATGACTTTTTCATTGAGCGTTATGCGTTATGACTTTTCCATTGAGCGTTATGCGTTATGCGTTATTCGTTATTCGTTAAGCGTTATGCGTTATGCGTTATGCGTTATGCGTTATGCGTTATGCGTTATGCGTTATGCGTTATGCGTTATGCGTTATGCGTTATGCGTTATGCGTTATGCGTTATGCGTTATGCGTTATGCGTTATGCGTTATGCGTTATGCGTTATGCGTTATGCGTTATGCGTTATGCGTTATGCGTTATGCGTTATGCGTTATGCGTTACGCGTTACGCGTTACTCGTTACGCGTTACGCGTTACGCGTTACGCGTTATGCGTTATGCGTTATGCGTTATGCGTTATGCGTTATGCGTTATGCGTTATGCGTTATGCGTTATGCGTTATGCGTTATGCGTTATGCGTTATGCGTTATGCGTTATGCGTTATGCGTTATGCGTTATGCGTTATGCGTTATGCGTTATGCGTTATGCGTTATGCGTTATGCGTTATGCGTTATGCGTTATGCGTTATGCGTTATGCGTTATGCGTTATGCGTTATGCGTTATGCGTTATGCGTTATGCGTTATGCGTTATGCGTTATGCGTTATGCGTTATGCGTTATGCGTTATGCGTTATGCGTTATGCGTTATGCGTTATGCGTTATGCGTTATGCGTTATGCGTTATGCGTTATGCGTTATGTGTTATGCGTTGTGCTTTACGGGTTATGCGATATGCGTTATGCGTTATGACTATTTCATTGAGCGTAATGCGTTATGCGTAATGCGTTATGCATTATGCGTTATGAGTAATGTGTCATGCGTTATGCGTTATGGACTATGCTTTATGCGTTATGCGTTATGGGTTATCCGTTATGCGTCATGCGTTATGCGTTATACGTTATGCGTTATGCGTTATGTGTTATGCGTTATGCGTTATGTGTTATGCGTTGTGCTTTACGGGTTATGCGATATGCGTTATGCGTTATGACTTTTTCATTGAGCGTTATGCGTTATGCGATATGCGTTATGCATTATGCGTTATGCGTTATGCGTTATGCGTTATGCGTTATGCGTTATGCGTTATGCGTTATGCGTTATGCGTTATGCGTTATGCGTTATGCGTTATGCGTTATGCGTTATGCGTTATGCGTTATGCGTTATGCGTTATGCGTTATGCGTTATGCGTTATGCGTTATGCGTTATGTGTTATGCGTTGTGCGTTATGCGTTATGGACTATGCTTTATGCGTTATGCGTTATGGGTTATCCGTTATGCGTCATGCGTTATCCGTTATGCGTTATGCGTTATGCGTTATGCGTTATGCGTTATGCGTTATCCGTTATGCGTTATCCGTTATGCGTTACGCGTTATGCGTTATGCGTTATGCGTTATGCGTTATGCGTTATGCGTTATGCGTTATGCGTTATGCGTTATGCGTTATGCGTTATGCGTTATGCGTTATGCGTTATGCGTTATGCGTTATGCGTTATGCGTTATGCGTTATGCGTTATGCGTTATGCGTTATGCGTTATGCGTTATGCGTTATGCGTTATGCGTTATGCGTTATGCGTTATGCGTTATGCGTTATGCGTTATGCGTTATGCGTTATGCGTTATGCGTTATGCGTTATGCGTTATGCGTTATGCGTTATGCGTTATGCGTTATGCGTTATGCGTTATGCGTTATGCGTTATGCGTTATGCGTTATGCGTTATGCGTTATGCGTTATGCGTTATGCGTTATGCGTTATGCGTTATGCGTTATGCGTTATGCGTTATGCGTTATGCGTTATGCGTTATGTGTTATGCGTTGTGCTTTACGGGTTATGCGATATGCGTTATGCGTTATGACTATTTCATTGAGCGTAATGCGTTATGCGTAATGCGTTATGCATTATGCGTTATGAGTAATGTGTCATGCGTTATGCGTTATGGACTATGCTTTATGCGTTATGCGTTATGGGTTATCCGTTATGCGTCATGCGTTATCCGTTATGCGTTATGCGTTATGCGTTATGCGTTATCCGTTATGCGTTATCCGTTATGCGTTACGCGTTATGCGTTATGCGTTATGCGTTATGCGTTATGCGTTATGCGTTATCCGTTATGCGTTATGCGTTATGCGTTATGCGTTATCCGTTATGCGTTATCCGTTATGCGTTACGCGTTATGCGTTATGCGTTATGCGTTATGCGTTATGCGTTATGCGTTAAGCGTTATACGTTATGCGTTATGCGTTATGCGATGTGCGTTATGCGTTATGCGTTATGCGTTATGCGTAATGCGTTATGCATTATGCGTTATGCGTTATGCGTTATGCGTTATACGTTATGCGTTATGCGTTATGTGTTATGCGTTATGCGTTATGTGTTATGCGTTGTGCTTTACGGGTTATGCGATATGCGTTATGCGTTATGACTTTTTCATTGAGCGTTATGCGTTATGCGATATGCGTTATGCATTATGCGTTATGCGTTATGCGTTATGCGTTATGCGTTATGCGTTATGCGTTATGCGTTATGCGTTATGCGTTATGCGTTATGCGTTATGCGTTATGCGTTATGCGTTATGCGTTATGCGTTATGCGTTATGCGTTATGCGTTATGCGTTATGCGTTATGCGTTATGCGTTATGCGTTATGCGTTATGCGTTATGCGTTATGCGTTATGCGTTATGCGTTATGCGTTATGCGTTATGCGTTATGCGTTATCCGTTATGCGTTATGCGTTATGCGTTATGCGTTATGCGTTATGCGTTATGCGTTATGCGTTATGCGTTATGCGTTATGCGTTATGCGTTATGCGTTATGCGTTATGCGTTATGCGTTATGCGTTATGCGTTATGCGTTATGCGTTATGCGTTATGCGTTATGCGTTATGCGTTATGCGTTATGCGTTATGCGTTATGCGTTATGCGTTATGCGTTATGCGTTATGCGTTATGCGTTATGCGTTATGCGTTATGCGTTATGCGTTATGCGTTATGCGTTATGCGTTATGCGTTATGCGTTATGCGTTATGCGTTATGCGTTATGCGTTATGCGTTATGCGTTATGCGTTATGCGTTATGCGTTATGCGTTATGCGTTATGCGTTATGCGTTATGCGTTATGCGTTATGCGTTATGCGTTATGCGTTATGCGTTATGCGTTATGCGTTATGCGTTATGCGTTATGCGTTATGCGTTATGCGTTATGCGTTATGCGTTATGCGTTATGCGTTATGCGTTATGCGTTATGCGTTATGCGTTATGTGTTATGCGTTGTGCTTTACGGGTTATGCGATATGCGTTATGCGTTATGACTATTTCATTGAGCGTAATGCGTTATGCGTAATGCGTTATGCATTATGCGTTATGAGTAATGTGTCATGCGTTATGCGTTATGGACTATGCTTTATGCGTTATGCGTTATGGGTTATCCGTTATGCGTCATGCGTTATCCGTTATGCGTTATGCGTTATGCGTTATGCGTTATCCGTTATGCGTTATCCGTTATGCGTTACGCGTTATGCGTTATGCGTTATGCGTTATGCGTTATGCGTTATGCGTTATGCGTTAAGCGTTATACGTTATGCGTTATGCGTTATGCGATGTGCGTTATGCGTTATGCGTTATGCGTAATGCGTTATGCATTATGCGTTATGCGTTATGCGTTATGCGTTATACGTTATGCGTTATGCGTTATGTGTTATGCGTAATGTTTTATGTGTTATGCGTTGTGCTTTACGGGTTATGCGATATGCGTTATGCGTTATGACTTTTTCATTGAGCGTTATGCGTTATGCGATATGCGTTATGCATTATGCGTTATGCGTTATGCGTTATGCGTTATGCGTTATGCGTTATGCGTTATGCGTTATGCGTTATGCGTTATGCGTTATGCGTTATGCGTTATGCGTTATGCGTTATGCGTTATGCGTTATGCGTTATGCGTTATGCGTTATGCGTTATGCGTTATGCGTTATGCGTTATGTGTTATGCGTTGTGCGTTATGCGTTATGGACTATGCTTTATGCGTTATGCGTTATGGGTTATCCGTTATGCGTCATGCGTTATCCGTTATGCGTTATGCGTTATGCGTTATGCGTTATGCGTTATGCGTTATCCGTTATGCGTTATCCGTTATGCGTTATGCGTTATGCGTTATGCGTTATGCGTTATGCGTTATCCGTTATGCGTTATCCGTTATGCGTTACGCGTTATGCGTTATGCGTTATGCGTTATGCGTTATGCGTTATGCGTTATGCGTTATGCGTTATGCGTTATGCGTTATGCGTTATGCGTTATGCGTTATGCGTTATGCGTTATGCGTTATGCGTTATGCGTTATGCGTTATGCGTTATGCGTTATGCGTTATGCGTTATGCGTTATGCGTTATGCGTTATGCGTTATGCGTTATGCGTTATGCGTTATGCGTTATGCGTTATGCGTTATGCGTTATGCGTTATGCGTTATGCGTTATGTGTTATGCGTTGTGCTTTACGGGTTATGCGATATGCGTTATGCGTTATGACTATTTCATTGAGCGTAATGCGTTATGCGTAATGCGTTATGCATTATGCGTTATGAGTAATGTGTCATGCGTTATGCGTTATGGACTATGCTTTATGCGTTATGCGTTATGGGTTATCCGTTATGCGTCATGCGTTATCCGTTATGCGTTATGCGTTATGCGTTATGCGTTATCCGTTATGCGTTATCCGTTATGCGTTACGCGTTATGCGTTATGCGTTATGCGTTATGCGTTATGCGTTATGCGTTATCCGTTATGCGTTATGCGTTATGCGTTATGCGTTATCCGTTATGCGTTATCCGTTATGCGTTACGCGTTATGCGTTATGCGTTATGCGTTATGCGTTATGCGTTATGCGTTAAGCGTTATACGTTATGCGTTATGCGTTATGCGATGTGCGTTATGCGTTATGCGTTATGCGTTATGCGTAATGCGTTATGCATTATGCGTTATGCGTTATGCGTTATGCGTTATACGTTATGCGTTATGCGTTATGTGTTATGCGTTATGCGTTATGCGTTATGCGTTATGCGTTATGCGTTATGCGTTATGCGTTATGCGTTATGCGTTATGCGTTATGCGTTATGCGTTATGCGTTATGCGTTATGCGTTATGCGTTATGCGTTATGGGTTATCCGTTATGCGTCATGCGTTATCCGTTATGCGTTATGCGTTATGCGTTATGCGTTATCCGTTATGCGTTATCCGTTATGCGTTACGCGTTATGCGTTATGCGTTATGCGTTATGCGTTATGCGTTATGCGTTATCCGTTATGCGTTATGCGTTATGCGTTATGCGTTATCCGTTATGCGTTATCCGTTATGCGTTACGCGTTATGCGTTATGCGTTATGCGTTATGCGTTATGCGTTATGCGTTAAGCGTTATACGTTATGCGTTATGCGTTATGCGATGTGCGTTATGCGTTATGCGTTATGCGTTATGCGTAATGCGTTATGCATTATGCGTTATGCGTTATGCGTCATGCGTTATACGTTATGCGTTATGCGTTATGTGTTATGCGTTATGCGTTATGTGTTATGCGTTGTGCTTTACGGGTTATGCGATATGCGTTATGCGTTATGACTTTTTCATTGAGCGTTATGCGTTATGCGATATGCGTTATGCATTATGCGTTATGCGTTATGCGTTATGCGTTATGCGTTATGCGTTATGCGTTATGCGTTATGCGTTATGCGTTATGCGTTATGCGTTATGCGTTATGCGTTATGCGTTATGCGTTATGCGTTATGCGTTATGCGTTATGCGTTATGCGTTATGCGTTATGCGTTATGCGTTATGCGTTATGCGTTATGCGTTATGCGTTATGCGTTATGCGTTATGCGTTATGCGTTATGCGTTATGCGTTATGCGTTATGCGTTATGCGTTATGCGTTATGCGTTATGCGTTATGCGTTATGCGTTATGCGTTATGCGTTATGCGTTATGCGTTATGCGTTATGCGTTATGCGTTATGCGTTATGCGTTATGCGTTATGCGTTATGCGTTATGCGTTATGCGTTATGCGTTATGCGTTATGCGTTATGCGTTATGCGTTATGCGTTATGCGTTATGCGTTATGCGTTATGCGTTATGCGTTATGCGTTATGCGTTATGCGTTATGCGTTATGCGTTATGCGTTATGCGTTATGCGTTATGCGTTATGCGTTATCCGTTATGCGTTATCCGTTATGCGTTACGCGTTATGCGTTATGCGTTATGCGTTATGCGTTATGCGTTATGCGTTATGCGTTAAGCGTTATACGTTATGCGTTATGCGTTATGCGATGTGCGTTATGCGTTATGCGTTATGCGTTATGCGTAATGCGTTATGCATTATGCATTATGCGTTATGCGTTATGCGTTATGCGTTATGCGTTATACGTTATGCGTTATGCGTTATGTGTTATGCGTTATGCGTTATGTGTTATGCGTTGTGCTTTACGGGTTATGCGATATGCGTTATGCGTTATGACTTTTTCATTGAGCGTAATGCGTTATGCGTAATGCGTTATGCATTATGCGTTATGAGTAATGTGTCATGCGTTATGCGTTATGGACTATGCTTTATGCGTTATGCGTTATGCGTTATCCGTTATGCGTTATCCGTTATGCGTTACGCGTTATGCGTTATGCGTTATGCGTTATGCGTTATGCGTTATGCGTTATGCGTTATGCGTTATGCGTTATGCGTTATGCGTTTGCGTTATGCGTTATGCGTTATGCGTTATGCGTTATGCGTTATGCGTTATGCGTTATGCGTTATGCGTTATGCGTTATGCGTTATGCGTTATGCGTTATGCGTTATGCGTTATGCGTTATGCGTTATGCGTTATGCGTTATGCGTTATGCGTTATGCGTTATGCGTTATGCGTTATGCGTTATGCGTTATGCGTTATGCGTTATGCGTTATGCGTTATGCGTTATGCGTTATGCGTTATGCGTTATGCGTTATGCGTTATGCGTTATGTGTTATGCGTTGTGCTTTACGGGTTATGCGATATGCGTTATGCGTTATGACTATTTCATTGAGCGTAATGCGTTATGCGTAATGCGTTATGCATTATGCGTTATGAGTAATGTGTCATGCGTTATGCGTTATGGACTATGCTTTATGCGTTATGCGTTATGGGTTATCCGTTATGCGTCATGCGTTATCCGTTATGCGTTATGCGTTATGCGTTATCCGTTATGCGTTATCCGTTATGCGTTACGCGTTATGCGTTATGCGTTATGCGTTATGCGTTATGCGTTATGCGTTATGCGTTATGCGTTATGCGTTATGCGTTAAGCGTTATACGTTATGCGTTATGCGTTATGCGATGTGCGTTATGCGTTATGCGTTATGCGTTATGCGTTATGCGTAATGCGTTATGCATTATGCGTTATGCGTTATGCGTTATGCGTTATACGTTATGCGTTATGCGTTATGCGTTATGCGTTATGCGTTATGCGTTATGCGTTATGCGTTATGCGTTATGCGTTAAGCGTTATACGTTATGCGTTATGCGTTATGCGATGTGCGTTATGCGTTATGCGTTATGCGTTATGCGTTATGCGTTATGCGTTATGCGTTATGCGTTATGCGTTATGCGTTATGCGTTATGCGTTATGCGTTATGCGTTATGCGTTATGCGTTATGCGTCATGCGTTATGCGTTATGCGTTATGCGTTATGTGTTATGCGTTGTGCTTTACGGGTTATGCGATATGCGTTATGCGTTATGACTTTTTCATTGAGCGTAATGCGTTATGCGTAATGCGTTATGCATTATGCGTTATGAGTAATGTGTCATGCGTTATGCGTTATGGACTATGCTTTATGCGTTATGCGTTATGGGTTATCCGTTATGCGTCATGCGTTATCCGTTATGCGTTATGCGTTATGCGTTATGCGTTATGCGTTATCCGTTATGCGTTATCCGTTATGCGTTACGCGTTATGCGTTATGCGTTATGCGTTATGCGTTATGCGTTATGCGTTATGCGTTAAGCGTTATACGTTATGCGTTATGCGTTATGCGATGTGCGTTATGCGTTATGCGTTATGCGTTATGCGTAATGCGTTATGCATTATGCGTTATGCGTTATGCGTTATGCGTTATGCGTTATACGTTATGCGTTATGCGTTATGTGTTATGCGTTATGCGTTATGTGTTATGCGTTGTGCTTTACGGGTTATGCGATATGCGTTATGCGTTATGACTCTTTCATTGAGCGTTATGCGTTATGCGATATGCGTTATGCGTTATGCGTTATGCGTTATGCGTTATGCGTTATGCGTTATGCGTTATGCGTTATGCGTTATGCGTTATGCGTTCTGCGTTACGCGTTATGCGTTATGCGTTATGCGTTATGCGTTATGCGTTATGCGTTATGCGTTATGCGTTATGCGTTATGCGTTATGCGTTATGCGTTATGCGTTATGCGTTATGCGTTATGCGTTTTGCGTTATGCGTTATGCGTTATGCGTTACGCGTTATGCGTTACGCGTTATGCGTTATGCGTTATGCGCTATGCGTTATGCGTTATGCGTTATGCGTTATGCGTTATGCGTTATGCGTTATGCGTTATGCGTTATGCGTTATGCGTTATGCGTTATGCGTTATGCGTTATGCGTTATGCGTTATGCGTTATGCGTTATGCGTTATGCGTTATGCGTTATGCGTTATGCGTTATGCGTTATGCGTTATGCGTTATGCGTTATGCGTTATGCGTTATGCGTTATGCGTTATGCGTTAAGCATTATGACTTTTTCATTGAGCGTTATGCGTTATGCGTTATGCGTTAAGCATTATGACTTTTTCATTGAGCGTTATGCGTTATGACTTTTTCATTGAGCGTAATGCGTTATGCGTAATGCGTTATGCATTATGCGTTATGAGTAATGTGTCATGCGTTATGCGTTATGGACTATGCTTTATGCGTTATGCGTTATGGGTTATCCGTTATGCGTCATGCGTTATCCGTTATGCGTTATGCGTTATGCGTTATGCGTTATCCGTTATGCGTTATCCGTTATGCGTTACGCGTTATACGTTATGCGTTATGCGTTATGCGTTATGCGTTATGCGTTATGCGTTATGCGTTATCCGTTATGCGTTATGCGTTATGCGTTATGCGTTATGCGTTATGCGTTATGCGTTATGCGTTATGCGTTATGCGTTATGCGTTATGCGTTATGCGTTATGCGTTATGCGTTATGCGTTATGCGTTATGCGTTATGCGTTATGTGTTATGCGTTGTGCTTTACGGGTTATGCGATATGCGTTATGCGTTATGACTTTTTCATTGAGCGTAATGCGTTATGCGTAATGCGTTATGCATTATGCGTTATGAGTAATGTGTCATGCGTTATGCGTTATGGACTATGCTTTATGCGTTATGCGTTATGGGTTATCCGTTATGCGTCATGCGTTATCCGTTATGCGTTATGCGTTATGCGTTATGCGTTATCCGTTATGCGTTATCCGTTATGCGTTACGCGTTATGCGTTATGCGTTATGCGATATGCGTTATGCGTTATGCGTTATGCGTTATGCGTTATGCGTTATGCGTTAAGCGTTATACGTTATGCGATATGCGTTATTCGTTATGCGTTATGCGTTATGCGTTATGCGTTATGCGTTATGCGTTATGCCTTATGCGTTATGCGTTATGCGTTATGCGTTATGCGTTATGCGTTATGCGTTATGCGTTATGCGTTATGCGTTATGCGTTATGCGTTATGCGTTATGCGTTATGCGTTATGCGTTATGCGTTATGCGTTATGCGTTATGCGTTATGCGTCATGCGTTATCCGTTATCCGTTATGCGATATGCGTTATGCGTTATGCGTTATGCGTTATGCGTTATGCGTTATGCGTTATGCGTTATGCGTTATGCGTTATGCGTTATTCGTTAAGCGTTATGCGTTATGCGTTATGCGTTATGCGTTATGCGTTATGCGTTATGCGTTATGGGTTATGCGTTATGCGTTATGGGTTATGCGTTATGCGTTATGCGTTATGCGCTATGCGTTATGCGTTATGCGTTATGCGTTATGCGTTATGCGTTATGCGTTATGCGTTATGCGTTATGCGTTATGCGTTATGCGTTATGCGTTATGCGTTATGCGTTATGCGTTATGCTTTATGCGTTATGCGTTATGGGTTATCCGTTATGCGTCATGCGTTATCCGTTATGCGTTATGCGTTATGCGTTATGCGTTATGCGTTATCCGTTATGCGTTATCCGTTATGCGTTACGCGTTATGCGTTATGCGTTATGCGTTATGCGTTATGCGTTATGCGTTAGGCGTTAATGCGTTATGCGTTACGCGTTACACGTTATGCGTTATGCGTTATGCGTTATGCGTTATGCGTTATGCGGTATGCGTTACGCGTTATGCGTTACGCGTTATGCGTTATGCGTTATGCGTTATGCGTTATGCGTTATGCGTTATGCGTTATGCGTTATGCGATGTGCGTTATGCGTTATGCGTTATGCGTTATGCGTAATGCGTTATGCATTATGCGTTATGCGTTATGCGTTATGCGTTATGCATTATACGTTATGCGTTATGCGTTATGTGTTATGCGTTATGCGTTATGTGTTATGCGTTGTGCTTTACGGGTTATGCGATATGCGTTATGCGTTATGACTTTTTCATTGAGCGTTATGCGTTATGCGTAATGCGTTATGCATTATGCGTTATGAGTAATGTGTCATGCGTTATGCGTTATGGACTATGCTTTATGCGTTATGCGTTATGGGTTATCCGTTATGCGTCATGCGTTATCCGTTATGCGTTATGCGTTATGCGTTATGCGTTATGCGTTATGCGTTATCCGTTATGCGTTATCCGTTATGCGTTACGCGTTATGCGTTATGCGTTATGCGTTATGCGTTATGCGTTATGCGTTATGCGTTATGCGTTATGCGTTATGCGTTATGCGTTATGCGTTATGCGTTATGCGTTATGCGTTATGCGTTATGCGTTAAGCGTTATACGTTATGCGATATGCGTTATTCGTTATGCGTTATGCGTTATGCGTTATGCGTTATGCGTTATGCCTTATGCGTTATGCGTTATGCGTTATGCGTTATGCGTTATGCGTTATGCGTTATGCGTTATGCGTTATGCGTTATGCGTTATGCGTTATGCGTTATGCGTTATGCGTTATGCGTTATGCGTTATGCGTTATGCGTTATGCGTTATGCGTTATGCGTTATGCGTTATGCGTCATGCGTTATCCGTTATCCGTTATGCGATATGCGTTATGCGTTATGCGTTATGCGTTATGCGTTATGCGTTATGCGTTATGCGTTATGCGTTATGCGTTATGCGTTATTCGTTAAGCGTTATGCGTTATGCGTTATGCGTTATGCGTTATGCGTTATGCGTTATGGGTTATGCGTTATGCGTTATGGGTTATGCGTTATGCGTTATGCGTTATGCGTTATGCGCTATGCGCTATGCGTTATGCGTTATGCGTTATGCGTTATGTGTTATGCGTTGTGCTTTACGGGTTATGCGATATGCGTTATGCGTTATGACTTTTTCATTGAGCGTAATGCGTTATGCGTAATGCGTTATGCATTATGCGTTATGAGTAATGTGTCATGCGTTATGGACTATGCTTTATGCGTTATGCGTTATGGGTTATCCGTTATGCGTCATGCGTTATCCGTTATGCGTTATGCGTTATGCGTTATGCGTTATCCGTTATGCGTTATCCGTTATGCGTTACGCGTTATGCGTTATGCGTTATGCGTTATGCGTCATGCGTTATGCGTTATGCGTCATGGGTTATGCGTTATGCGTTATGGGTTATGCGTTATGCGTTATGCGTTATGCGTTATGCGTTATGCGTTATGCGTTACGCGTTATGCGTTACGCGTTATGCGTTATGCGTTATGCGTTATGCGATGTGCGTTATGCGTTATGCGTTATGCGTTATGCGTAATGCGTTATGCATTATGCGTTATGCGTTATGCGTTATGCGTTATGCGTTATACGTTATGCGTTATGCGTTATGTGTTATGCGTTATGCGTTATGTGTTATGCGTTGTGCTTTACGGGTTATGCGATATGCGTTATGACTTTTTCATTGAGCGTTATGCGTTATGCGATATGCATTATGCGTTATGCGTATGCGTTATGCGTCATGCGTTATGCGTTATGCGTTATGCGTTATGCGTTATGCGTTATGCGTTATGCGTTATGCGTTATGCGTTATGCGTTATGCGTTATGCGTTATGCGTTATGCGTTAAGCGTTATACGTTATGCGATATGCGTTATTCGTTATGCGTTATGCGTTATGCGTTATGCGTTATGCGTTATGCGTTATGCGTTATGCGTTATGCGTTATGCGTTATGCGTTATGCGTTATGCGTTATGCGTTATGCGTTATGCGTTATGCGTTATGCGTTATGCGTTATGCGTTATGCGTTATGCGTTATGCGTTATGCGTTATGCGTTATGCGTCATGCGTTATCCGTTATCCGTTATGCGATATGCGTTATGCGTTATGCGTTATGCGTTATGCGTTATGCGTTATGCGTTATGCGTTATGCGTTATGCGTTATGCGTTATGCGTTATGCGTTATGCGTTATGCGTTATGCGTTATGCGTTATGCTTTATGCGTTTTGCGTTATGCGTTATGCGTTATGCGTTATTCGTTATTCGTTAAGCGTTATGCGTTATGCGTTATGCGTTATGCGTTATGCGTTATGCGTTATGCGTTATGCGTTATGCGTTATGCGTTATGCGTTATGCGTTATGCGTTATGGGTTATGCGTTATGCGTTATGGGTTATGCGTTATGCGTTATGCGTTATGCGTTATGCGCTATGCGTTATGCGTTATGCGTTATGCGTTATGCGTTATGCGTTATGCGTTATGCGTTATGCGTTATGCGTTATGCGTTATGCGTTATGCTTTATGCGTTATTCGTTATGGGTTATGCGTTATGCGTTATGGGTTATGCGTTACGCGTTACGCGTTATGCGTTATGCGTTATGCGTTATGCGTTATGCGTTATGCGTTATGCGTTATGCGTTATGCGTTATGCGTTATGCGTTATGCGTTATGCGTTATGCGTTATGCGTTATGCGTTATGCGTTATGCGTTATGCGTTATGCGTTATGCGTTATGCGTTATGCGTTATGCGTTATGCGTTATGCGTTATGCGTTATGCGTTATGCGTTATGCGTTATGCGTTATGCGTTATGCGTTATGCGTTATGCGTTATGCGTTATGCGTTATGCGTTATGCGTTATGCGTTATGCGTTATGCGTTATGCGTTATGCGTTATGCGTTATGCGTTATGCGTTATGCGTTATGCGTTATGCGTTATGCGTTATGCGTTATGCGTTATGCGTTATGCGTTATGCGTTATGCGTTATGCGTTATGCGTTATGCGTTATGCGTTATGCGTTATGCGTTATGCGTTATGCGTTATGCGTTATGCGTTATGCGTTATGCGTTATGCGTTATGCGTTATGCGTTATGCGTTATGCGTTATGCGTTATGCGTTATGCGTTATGCGTTATGCGTTATGCGTTATGCGTTATGCGTTATGCGTTATGCGTTATGCGTTATGCGTTATGCGTTATGCGTTATGCGTTATGCGTTATGCGTTATGCGTTATGCGTTATGCGTTATGCGTTATGCGTTATGCGTTATGCGTTATGCGTTATGCGTTATGCGTTATGCGTTATGCGTTATGCGTTATGCGTTATGCGTTATGCGTTATGCGTTATGCGTTATGCGTTATGCGTTATGCGTTATGCGTTATGCGTTATCCGTTATGCGTTATGCGTTATGCGTTATGCGTTATGCGTTATGCGTTATGCGTTATGCGTTATCCGTTATGCGTTATGCGTTATGCGTTATGCGTTATGCGTTATGCGTTATGCGTTATGCGTTATGCGTTATGCGTTATGCGTTATGCGTTATGCGTTATGCGTTATGCGTTATGCGTTATGCGTTATGCGTTATGCGTTATGCGTTATGCGTTATGTGTTATGCGTTGTGCTTTACGGGTTATGCGATATGCGTTATGCGTTATGACTTTTTCATTGAGCGTAATGCGTTATGCGTAATGCGTTATGCATTATGCGTTATGAGTAATGTGTCATGCGTTATGCGTTATGGACTATGCTTTATGCGTTATGCGTTATGGGTTATCCGTTATGCGTCATGCGTTATCCGTTATGCGTTATGCGTTATGCGTTATGCGTTATGCGTTATGCGTTATCCGTTATGCGTTATCCGTTATGCGTTACGCGTTATGCGTTATGCGTTATGCGTTATGCGTTATGCGTTATGCGTTATGCGTTAAGCGTTATACGTTATGCGATATGCGTTATTCGTTATGCGTTATGCGTTATGCGTTATGCGTTATGCGTTATGCGTTATGCGTTATGCCTTATGCGTTATGCGTTATGCGTTATGCGTTATGCGTTATGCGTTATGCGTTATGCGTTATGCGTTATGCGTTATGCGTTATGCGTTATGCGTTATGCGTTATGCGTTATGCGTTACGCGTTATGCGTCATGCGTTATCCGTTATCCGTTATGCGATATGCGTTATGCGTTATGCGTTATGCGTTATGCGTTATGCGTTATGCGTTATGCGTTATGCGTTATGCGTTATGCGTTATGCGTTATGCGTTATGCGTTATGCGTTATGCGTTATTCGTTAAGCGTTATGCGTTATGCGTTATGCGTTATGCGTTATGCGTTATGCGTTATGCGTTATGCGTTATGCGTTATGCGTTATGGGTTATGCGTTATGCGTTATGGGTTATGCGTTATGCGTTATGCGTTATGCGTTATGCGCTATGCGTTATGCGTTATGCGTTATGCGTTATGCGTTATGCGTTATGCGTTATGCGTTATGCGTTATGCGTTATGCGTTATGCGTTATGCGTTATGCGTTATGCTTTATGCGTTATGAGTAATGTGTCATGCGTTATGCGTTATGCGTTATGCGTTATGCGTTATGCGTTATGCGTTATGCGTTATGCCTTATGCGTTATGCGTTATGCGTTATGCGTTATGCGTTATGCGTTATGCGTTATGCGTTATGCGTTATTCGTTATTCGTTAAGCGTTATGCGTTATGCGTTATGCGTTATGCGTTATGCGTTATGCGTTATGCGTTATGCGTTATGCGTTATGCGTTATGCGTTATGCGTTATGCGTTATGCGTTATGCGTTATGCGTTATGCGTTATGCGTTATGCGTTATGCGTTATGCGTTATGCGTTATGCGTTATGCGTTATGCGTTATGCGTTATGCGTTATGCGTTATGCGTTATGCGTTATGCGTTATGCGTTATGCGTTATGCGTTATGCGTTATGCGTTATGCGTTATGCGTTATGCGTTATGCGTTATGCGTTATGCGTTATGCGTTATGCATTATGCGTTATGTGTTATGCGTTGTGCTTTACGGGTTATGCGATATGCGTTATGCGTTATGACTATTTCATTGAGCGTAATGCGTTATGCGTAATGCGTTATGCATTATGCGTTATGAGTAATGTGTCATGCGTTATGCGTTATGGACTATGCTTTATGCGTTATGCGTTATGGGTTATCCGTTATGCGTCATGCGTTATCCGTTATGCGTTATGCGTTATGCGTTATGCGTTATCCGTTATGCGTTATCCGTTATGCGTTACGCGTTATGCGTTATGCGTTATGCGTTATGCGTTATGCGTTATGCGTTATGCGTTATGCGTTATGCGTTAAGCGTTATACGTTATGCGTTATGCGTTATGCGATGTGCGTTATGCGTTATGCGTTATGCGTTATGCGTAATGCGTTATGCATTATGCGTTATGCGTTATGCGTTATGCGTTATACGTTATGCGTTATGCGTTATGTGTTATGCGTTATGCGTTATGTGTTATGCGTTGTGCTTTACGGGTTATGCGATATGCGTTATGCGTTATGACTTTTTCATTGAGCGTTATGCGTTATGCGATATGCGTTATGCGTTATGCGTTATGCGTTATGCGTTATGCGTTATGCGTTATGCGTTATGCGTTATGCGTTATGCGTTATGCGTTATGCGTTATGCGTTATGCGTTATGCGTTATGCGTTATGCGTTATGCGTTATGCGTTATGCGTTAAGCATTATGACTTTTTCATTGAGCGTTATGCGTTATGACTTTTCCATTGAGCGTTATGCGTTATTCGTTATGGGTTATGCGTTATGGGTTATGCGTTATGCGTTATGCGTTATGCGTTATGCGTTATTCGTTATGGGTGATGCGTTATGGGTTATGCGTTATGCGTTATGCGTTATGCGTTATGCGTTATGCGGTATGCGATAAGCGTTATTCGTTATGCGTTATGCGTTATGCGTTATGCGTTATGCGTTATGCGTTATGCGTTATGCGTTATGCGTTATGCGTTATGCGTTATGCGTTATGCGTTATGCGTTATGCGTTATGCGTTATGCGTTATGCGTTATGCGTTATGCGTTATGCGTTATGCGTTATGCGTTATGCGTTATGCGTTATGCGTTATGCGTTATGCGTTATGCGTTATGCGTTATGCGTTATGCGTTATGCGTTATGCGTTATGCGTTATGCGTTATGCGTTATGCGTTATGCGTTATGCGTTATGCGTTATGCGTTATGCGTTATGCGTTATGCGTTATGCGTTATGCGTTATGCGTTATGCGTTATGCGTTATGCGTTATGCGTTATGCGTTATGCGTTATGCGTTATGCGTTATGCGTTATGCGTTATGCGTTAGGCGTTATGCGAAATACGTTATGCGTTATGCGTTATGCGTTATGCGTTATGCGTTATGCGTTATGCGTTATGCGTCATGCGTTATGCGATATGCGTCATGCGTTAAGCGTTATGCGTTATGCATTATGCGTTATCCGTTATGCGTTATGCGTTATGCGTTATGCGTAATGCGTTATGCGTTATGCGTTATGCGTTATGTGTTATGCGTTGTGCTTTACGGGTTATGCGATATGCATTATGCGTTATGACTTTTTCATTGAGCGTAATGCGTTATGCGTAATGCGTTATGCATTATGCGTTATGCGTAATGCGTTATGAGTAATGTGTCATGCGTTATGCGTTATGGACTATGCTTTATGCGTTATGCGTTATGGGTTATCCGTTATGCGTCATGCGTTATCCGTTATGCGTTATGCGTTATGCGTTATGCGTTATCCGTTATGCGTTATCCGTTATGCGTTACGCGTTATGCGTTATGCGTTATGCGTTATGCGTTATGCGTTATGCGTTATGCGTTAGGCGTTATGCGTTATGCGTTATGCGTTATGCGTTATGCGTTATGCGTTATGCGTTATGCGTTATGCGTTATGCGTTATGCGTTATGCGTTATGCGTTATGCGTTATGCGTTATGCGTTATGCGTTATGCGTTATGCGTTATGCGTTATGCCTTATGCGTAATGCGTTATGCGTTATGCGTTATGCGTTATGCGTTATGCGTTATGCGTTATGCGTTATGCGTTATGCGTTATGCGTTATGCGTTATGCGTTATGCGTTATGCGTTATGCGTTATGCGTTATGCGTTATGCGTTATGCGTTATGCGTTATGCGTTATGCGTTATGCGTTATGCGTTATGCGTTATGCGTTATGCGTTATGCGTTATGCGTTATGCGTTATGCGTTATGCGTTATGCGTTATGCGTTATGCGTTATGCGTTATGCGTTATGCGTTATGCGTTATGCGTTATGCGTTATGCGTTATGCGTTATGCGTTATGCGTTATGCGTTATGCGTTAGGCGTTATGCGAAATACGTTATGCGTTATGCGTTATGCGTTATGCGTTATGCGTTATGCGTTATGCGTTATGCGTCATGCGTTATGCGATATGCGTCATGCGTTAAGCGTTATGCGTTATGCATTATGCGTTATCCGTTATGCGTTATGCGTTATGCGTTATGCGTAATGCGTTATGCGTTATGCGTTATGCGTTATGTGTTATGCGTTGTGCTTTACGGGTTATGCGATATGCGTTATGCGTTATGACTTTTTCATTGAGCGTAATGCGTTATGCGTAATGCGTTATGCATTATGCGTTATGCGTTATGCGTTATGCGTTATGCGTTATGCGTTATGCGTTATCCGTTATGCGTTATCCGTTATGCGTTACGCGTTATGCGTTATGCGTTATGCGTTATGCGTTATGCGTTATGCGTTATGCGTTATGCGTTAGGCGTTATGCGTTATGCGTTATGCGTTATGCGTTATGCGTTATGCGTTATGCGTTATGGGTTATGCGTTATGCGTTATGGGTTATGCGTTATGCGTTATGCGTTATGCGTAATGCGTTATGCGTTATGCGTTATGCGTTATGCGTTATGCGTTATGCGTTATGCGTTATGCGTTATGCGTTATGCGTTATGCGTTATGCGTTATGCGTTATGCGTTATGCGTTATGCGTTATGCGTTATGCGTTATGCGTTATGCGTTATGCGTTATGCGTTATGCGTTATGCGTTATGCGTTATGCGTTATGCGTTATGCGTTATGCGTTATGCGTTATGCGTTATGCGTTATGCGTTATGCGTTATGCGTTATGCGTTATGCGTTATGCGTTATGCGTTATGCGTTATGCGTTATGCGTTATGCGTTATGCGTTATGCGTTATGCGTTATGCGTTATGCGTTATGCGTTATGCATTATGCGTTATGTGTTATGCGTTGTGCTTTACGGGTTATGCGATATGCGTTATGCGTTATGACTATTTCATTGAGCGTAATGCGTTATGCGTAATGCGTTATGCATTATGCGTTATGAGTAATGTGTCATGCGTTATGCGTTATGGACTATGCTTTATGCGTTATGCGTTATGGGTTATCCGTTATGCGTCATGCGTTATCCGTTATGCGTTATGCGTTATGCGTTATGCGTTATCCGTTATGCGTTATCCGTTATGCGTTACGCGTTATGCGTTATGCGTTATGCGTTATGCGTTATGCGTTATGCGTTATGCGTTATGCGTTATGCGTTATGCGTTAAGCGTTATACGTTATGCGTTATGCGTTATGCGATGTGCGTTATGCGTTATGCGTTATGCGTTATGCGTAATGCGTTATGCATTATGCGTTATGCGTTATGCGTTATGCGTTATGCGTTATGCGTTATGCGTTATGCGTTATGCGTTATGCGTTTTGCGTTATGCGTTATGCGTTATGCGTTATGCGTTAAGCATTATGACTTTTTCATTGAGCGTTATGCGTTATGACTTTTCCATTGAGCGTTATGCGTTATTCGTTATGGGTTATGCGTTATGGGTTATGCGTTATGCGTTATGCGTTATGCGTTATGCGTTATTCGTTATGCGTTATGCGTTATGCGTTATGCGTTATGCGTTATGCGTTATGCGTTATGCGTTATGCGTTATGCGTTATGCGTTATGCGTTATGCGTTATGCGTTATGCGTTATGCGTTATGCGTTATGCGTTATGCGTTATGCGTTATGCGTTATGCGTTATGCGTTATGCGTTATGCGTTATGCGTTATGCGTTACGCGTTACGCGTTACTCGTTACGCGTTATGCGTTATGCGTTATGCGTTATGCGTTATGCGGTATGCGTTACGCGTTACGCGTTACGCGTTACGCGTTATGCGTTACGCGTTATGCGTTACGCGTTATGCGTTATGCGTTATGCGTTATGCGTTATGCGTTATGCGTTATGCGTTATGCGTTATGCGTTATGCGTTATGCGTTATGCGTTATGCGTTATGCGTTATGCGTTATGCGTTATGCGTTATGCGTTATGCGTTATGCGTTATGCGTTATGCGTTATGCGTTATGCGTTATGCGTTATGCGTTATGCGTTATGCGTTATGCGTTATGCGTTATGCGTTATGCGTTATGCGTTATGCGTTATGCGTTATGCGTTATGCGTTATGCGTTATGCGTTATGCGTTATGCGTTATGCGTTATGCGTTATGCGTTATGCGTTATGCGTTATGCGTTATGCGTTATGCGTTATGCGTTATGCGTTATGCGTTATGCGTTATGCGTTATGCGTTATGCGTTATGCGTTATGCGTTATGCGTTATGCGTTATGCGTTATGCGTTATGCGTTATGCGTTATGCGTTATGCGTTATGCGTTATGCGTTATGCGTTATGCGTTATGCGTTATGCGTTATGCGTTATGCGTTATGCGTTATGCGTTATGCGTTATGCGTTATGCGTTATGCGTTATGCGTTATGCGTTATGCGTTATGCGTTATGCGTTATGCGTTATGCGTTATGCGTTATGCGTTATGCGTTATGCGTTATGCGTTATGCGTTATGCGTTATGCGTTATGCGTTATGCGTTATGCGTTATGCGTTATGCGTTATGCGTTATGTGTTATGCGTTGTGCTTTACGGGTTATGCGATATGCGTTATGCGTTATGACTTTTTCATTGAGCGTAATGCGTTATGCGTAATGCGTTATGCATTATGCGTTATGAGTAATGTGTCATGCGTTATGCGTTATGGACTATGCTTTATGCGTTATGCGTTATGGGTTATCCGTTATGCGTCATGCGTTATCCGTTATGCGTTATGCGTTATGCGTTATGCGTTATGCGTTATGCGTTATCCGTTATGCGTTATCCGTTATGCGTTACGCGTTATGCGTTATGCGTTATGCGTTATGCGTTATGCGTTATGCGTTATGCGTTATGCGTTATGCGTTATGCGTTATGCGTTATGCGTTATGCGTTATGCGTTATGCGTTATGCGTTATGCGTTATGCGTTATGCGTTATGCGTTATGCGTTATGCGTTATGCGTTATGCGTTATGCGTTATGCGTTATGCGTTATGCGTTATGCGTTATGCGTTATGCGTTATGCGTTATGCGTTATGCGTTATGCGTTATGCGTTATGCGTTATGCGTTATGCGTTATGCGTTATGCGTTATGCGTTATGCGTTATGCGTTATGCGTTATGCGTTATGCGTTATGCGTTATGCGTTATGCGTTATGCGTTATGCGTTATGCGTTATGCGTTATGCGTTATGCGTTATGCGTTATGCGTTATGCGTTATGCGTTATGCGTTATGCGTTATGCGTTATGCGTTATGCGTTATGCGTTATGCGTTATGCGTTATGCGTTATGCGTTATGCGTTATCCGTTATGCGTTATGCGTTATGCGTTATGCGTTATGCGTTATGCGTTATGCGTTATGCGTTATCCGTTATGCGTTATGCGTTATGCGTTATGCGTTATGCGTTATGCGTTATGCGTTATGCGTTATGCGTTATGCGTTATGCGTTATGCGTTATGCGTTATGCGTTATGCGTTATGCGTTATGCGTTATGCGTTATGCGTTATGTGTTATGCGTTGTGCTTTACGGGTTATGCGATATGCGTTATGCGTTATGACTTTTTCATTGAGCGTAATGCGTTATGCGTAATGCGTTATGCATTATGCGTTATGAGTAATGTGTCATGCGTTATGCGTTATGGACTATGCTTTATGCGTTATGCGTTATGGGTTATCCGTTATGCGTCATGCGTTATCCGTTATGCGTTATGCGTTATGCGTTATGCGTTATGCGTTATGCGTTATCCGTTATGCGTTATCCGTTATGCGTTACGCGTTATGCGTTATGCGTTATGCGTTATGCGTTATGCGTTATGCGTTATGCGTTAAGCGTTATACGTTATGCGATATGCGTTATTCGTTATGCGTTATGCGTTATGCGTTATGCGTTATGCGTTATGCGTTATGCGTTATGCCTTATGCGTTATGCGTTATGCGTTATGCGTTATGCGTTATGCGTTATGCGTTATGCGTTATGCGTTATGCGTTATGCGTTATGCGTTATGCGTTATGCGTTATGCGTTACGCGTTATGCGTCATGCGTTATCCGTTATCCGTTATGCGATATGCGTTATGCGTTATGCGTTATGCGTTATGCGTTATGCGTTATGCGTTATGCGTTATGCGTTATGCGTTATGCGTTATGCGTTATGCGTTATGCGTTATGCGTTATGCGTTATTCGTTAAGCGTTATGCGTTATGCGTTATGCGTTATGCGTTATGCGTTATGCGTTATGCGTTATGCGTTATGCGTTATGCGTTATGGGTTATGCGTTATGCGTTATGGGTTATGCGTTATGCGTTATGCGTTATGCGTTATGCGCTATGCGTTATGCGTTATGCGTTATGCGTTATGCGTTATGCGTTATGCGTTATGCGTTATGCGTTATGCGTTATGCGTTATGCGTTATGCGTTATGCGTTATGCGTTATGCGTTATGCGTTATGCTTTATGCGTTATGAGTAATGTGTCATGCGTTATGCGTTATGCGTTATGCGTTATGCGTTATGCGTTATGCGTTATGCGTTATGCCTTATGCGTTATGCGTTATGCGTTATGCGTTATGCGTTATGCGTTATGCGTTATGCGTTATGCGTTATTCGTTATTCGTTAAGCGTTATGCGTTATGCGTTATGCGTTATGCGTTATGCGTTATGCGTTATGCGTTATGCGTTATGCGTTATGCGTTATGCGTTATGCGTTATGCGTTAT